>NW_026652276.1:205106654-205706654 GCF_009828535.3 Hylobates moloch
GAAGAGAAAACTCAGGGCATCTGCCGAGTTTTCATTTAGAGAGGTAAGAGAAGAATTGGTCCTACTACTAAACATATCTTTATTCTCTTTCCAAATAATACAAGGACTCCAGAAGATTGAATTCCCCAGTGGACAAGTCTTTGTTATGAATATTTTAATTTTATTATATTGCCTGCTCTTTTGTAGTTAGATGGAGTTATGTGACTAATTCTGACCAATGGGCTATGATTGGAAGTGGTGACATATATACGTCTATGTATATTCCCATGTGTTTTCTTTCCCAACCATGACATCTTGAGAGACTATATGTTTCAGATGTACAGCTGCATGAAGGTGGAATTCTATTAGCCTTGGTACCACAGTGACTTTTTGGAGCAGATTCTCTTAGTGACTTTTGTTGGTTATGTAGTTTGAGTGAAAAAAAGACCTCGTTATGTTAAGCCACTGAGCTTTCGGGGTCGATGTATTGCCATAATATAACTAGCCTGTTCTAAATAACAAATACACAAATATATCATTTTTTACGCTCTTCATTCTTCCGTGCATCTCAGATTTTCCATTTAGGGTTACTTTCCTTTCCTTTGAAGTACATCTATTATCTCCTTTGATGTATGTTTATTGGTAGTAGAGTAGTTCCCCTTTATTCACAGGGCATGTTCCAAGACCTCCAGTGGATGCCTGAAACTACAAATAGAACTGAGCCCTAGATATGCTATGTTTTTCCCTATACTTGCATATTTATAATAAAGCTTATAAATTAGACACAGCAAAAGATTAACAACAATAAAATAGAACAATTATAGCAATTTACTGTCATAAAAGTTATGTGAATGTGGCCTCTGTCTCTCAAAATGTGTTATTGTACAGTCTGGACCCACCTGTCTTCTTGCAATGGCGTGAGATGAAATGACTATATGATTGAGATGAACTGATGAAGCAGGTAATGGCGTGAGATGAAATGACTATGATTGAGATGAACTGATGAAGCAGGATGGCAGGAGGTTTCATCACACCACCTAGAATGCCATGCAATTAAAAAATTGTGAATATTTGTTTCTGGAATTTTCCATTTAATATTTTCTGACCATGATTCACCGTGGGTGATGGAAGCCGTGGAAAGTGAAACACTGGATAAGAGGACTACTCTACATATTTTGTTGATCTTTACATATATAAAACCTAGTTGACTAAACTGAGAGTGCTTAAATTCCCACAGTGTGTTTGCTTTTGCTAGAGCCAGGTGATGTTCCCAGTCTGATGCTACTCCAGCCCCTTCTACCATCACTGATTCAATCCTAAAATTTTAGGTTGTGTGTTTTCAACTAATTAACACTTTTATATCAGCATTTGTTTCAGGGTAACTCCACCTGTTATGTGTTCTCAAAGTTTACCTAGAGTTTACGAAATCTTTTAGCACTGCATCTTTGTCACATTAGTGGGTAAAGTATGAGGTCCCAGCCCTTCTCCCTAACCACTTTACCTTTTTGCTCCGCATATTTGAGGAAAATTACACATGACTTCTCTCTGGGCCTCATTGGAGAAAACACTATCTCAAAAATTTATAAAACTTTTGAAGTTCTAAAACCTTGGAATTGAAAGATTAGAAATTTTTACTACCTTGTGTAATTTTATTTTGATACGTTAAGTTTCTTGATTACTTCCTTCTTGAAAAATTTATAACCTCTTACATGGAGGAGAACTCAGCGATCATTTTGTTAAATAATTTCAATTTAAAGATGAGGAAGTGTGAGCTTGTTGTGTTAATGTGGCTTGCCAAGATCACACAGAGAGAAGCACAGGCTTGCTATGTTTTACCTGACAGAAAGTTAGAGAGACTGATTAAATTTAGGCTTTAGACTATTTATCACTGAGTAGCAGCCTCTTTACCTCAATACTTAGTTGATTAAAATCTAAAAGTTTCCAGTAGCCTTTAAATATCAAGGAATGGACCACTGAGCTAAACAAACGCTAGAAACAAGTTTCAGAGAGTGTTTCCATTTTATATAATTAGTTGTTTCAAAAACTAAGGGAATCAACTTTTAGACTCCCATACTAGTAGTGACTATGAAAGTGTCAGCAGGGGGCAGCCAGCTCCTAAAATTTGGAAACATGCTTCCTTCTTGTCTTTTCTATTTGTCTTTAAGTTTCCAAATCAGGCTTTATAAAATCAAGTTTCATAAAATACCTTATGAAATAGTGATACTGCTTGGTTAAATATAATAAGAACATTCTGCTTTAACTTCAGCTATTCCAAGGCCAACTGGTATAGTGAAAGTCAATTCTGACACTAACCACCCAGAGTTAAACCAAACCAGACAAATTTAAGGGCAGGGTCCCCAACAAGACCACCCCCACTTTAGATGTCAGACACAAGTTAAGGGGGTTCTCAGGTTACCTATACTTCTGATTAACTGGGTGTAAAGTTGGGGATTCCAATGACTCCCTTCAGATGTAGTCATTCACTGGAATGACTCAGAGAACTCAGGAAAGTGCTGTATTTTTTTCTTTTTTTCGTAAAATTATACTTTAAGTTCTAGGGTACATGTGCACAATGTACATGTTTGTTACATAGGTATACATGTGCCATGTTGGTTTGCTGCAGCCATCAACTCATCATTTATATTAGGTATTTCTCCTAATACCATCCCTTCCCCCAGCCCCCCACCCCCCAACAGGCCCTGGTGTGTGATGTTCCCCTCCTTTTGTCCCTGTGTTCTCATTGTTCAACTCCCACTTATGAGTGAGAACATGTGGTGTTTGGTTTTCTCTTCTTGCGTTACTCTGCTGAGAATAATGGTTTCCAGTTTCATCCATGTCCCTGCAAAGGACATGAACTCATCCTTTTTCATGGCTGCATAGTATTCCATGGTGTATACGTGCCACATTTTCTTTATCCAGTCTATCATTGATGGGCTTTAGGATTGGTTCCAAGACTTTGCTATTGTGAATAGTACTGCATTAAATATACATGTGCATGTGTCTTTATAGTAGAATTATTTATAATCCTTTGGGTATATACCCAGTAATGGGATTGCTGGGTCAAATGGTATTTCTAGTTCTAGATCCTTGAGGAACCGCCACACTGTCTTCCACAATGGTTGAACTAATTTACACTCCCACCAACAGTGTAAAAGTGTTCCTATTTCTCTATATCCTCTCCAGCATCTGTTGTTTCCTGACTTTTTAATGATTGCCATTCTAACTGGCACGAGATGGTATCTCACTGTGGTTTTGATTTGCATTTCTCTTATGACCAGTGATGATGAGCATTTTTTCATATGTCTGTTGGCTGCATAAATGTCTTGTTTTGAGAGGTGTCTGTTCATATACTTTGCCCACTTTTTGATGGGGTTGTTTGTTTTTTTTTCTTGTAAATTTGTTTAAATTCTTTGTAGATTCTGGATATTAGCTCTTTGTCAGATGGATAGATTGCAAAAATTTTCTCCCAATCTGTAGGTTGCCTGTTGACTCTCCTGATAGTTTCTTTTGCTGTGCAGAAGCTCTCTAGTTTAATTGGATCTCATTTGTCTATTTTGGCTTTTGTTGCCATTGCTTTTGGTGTTTTAGTTATGAAGTCTTTGCCCATGCCTACATCCTGAATGGTATTACCTGGGTTTTCTTCTAGGGTTTTTATGGTTTTAGGTCTTACATTTAAGTCTTTAATCCATCTTGAGTTAATTTTTGTATAAGGTATAAGGAAGGGATCCATTTTCAGCTTTCTGCATGTGGCTAGTCAGTTTTCACAGCACCATTTATTAAACAGGGAATCCTTTGCTCATTGCTTGTTTTTGTCAGGTTTGTCAAAGATTAAATGGTTGTAGATGTGTGGTGTTATTTGTGAGGACTCTGTTCTGTTCTATTTGTCTATATATCTGTTTTGGTACCAGTACCATGCTGTTTTGGTTACTGTAGCTTTGTAGTATAGTTTGAAGTCAGGTAGCGAGATGCCTCCAGCTTCGTTCTTTTGGCTTAGGATTGTCTTGGCAATGCATGCTCTTTTTTGGTTCCATATGAAATTTAAAGTAGTTTTTTCCATTTCTGTGAAGAAAGTCAGTGGTAGCTTGATGGGGATAGCATTGAATCTATAAATTACTTTGGGCAGTATGCCCATTTTCATGATATTGATTCTTTCCATCCATGAGCATGGAATGTTTTTCCATTTGTTTATATACTCTTTTATTTCCTTGAAGAGGTCCTTCACATCCCTTGTAAGTTGTATTCCTAGGTATTTTATTCTCTTTGTAGCAATTGTGAATGGGAGTTCACTCCTGATTTGGCTTTCTGTTTGTCTGTTATTGGTGTATAAGAATGCTTGTGATTTTTGCACATTGATTTTGTATCCTGAGACTTTGCTGAAGTTGCTTACCAGCTTAACGAGATTCAGGGCTGAGATGATGGGGTTTTCTAGATATACAATCATGTCATCTGCAAACAGAGACAATTTGACTTCCTCTTTTCCTAATTGAATACCTTTATTTTTTTCTCTTGCCTGATTGCCCTGGCCAGAACTTCCAATACTGTGTTGAATAGGAGTGGTGAGTGAGGGCATCCTTGTCTTGTGCTGGTTTTCAATGGGAATGCTTCCAGTTTTTGCCCATTCAGTATGATATTGGCTGTGGGTTTGTCATAAATAGCTCTTATTATTTTGAGATACATTTCATCAATACCTAGTTTATTGAGAGTTTTTAGCATGAAGGGCTGTCGAATTTTGTCAAAGGTCTTTTCTGCGTCTATTGAGATAATCATGTGGTTTTTGTCATTGGTTCCGTTTATGTGATGGATTACGTTTATTGACTTGTGTATGTTGAACCAGCCTTGCATCCCAGGGGTGAAGCCGACTTGGTTGTGGTGGAAGAGCTTTTTGATGTGCTGCTGGTTCGGTTTGCCAGTATTTTATTGAGGATTTTTGCATTGATGTTCATCAGGGATATTGGCCTAAAAATTTTCTTTTTTTTTTTTTTGTTGTGTCTCTGCCAGGTTTTGGTATCAGGATGATGCTGGCCTCATAAAATGAGTTAGGGAGGATTCCCTCTTTTTCTATTGATTGGAATAGTTTCAGAAGGAATGGTACCAGCTTCTCTTTGTACCTCTGGTAGAATTTGGCTGTGAATCTGCCTGGTCCTAGACTCTTTTGGTTGGTAGGCTATTAATTATTGCCTCAATTTCAGAACCTGTTATTAGTCTATTCAGAGATTCAACTTAATTTCTGGTTTAGTCTTGGGAGGGTATATGTGTCCAGAAATGTATCCATATCTTCTTCATTTTCTAGTTTGTGTAGAGGTATTTATAGTATTCTGTGATGGTAGTTTGTATTTCTGTGGGATCAGTGGTAATATCCCCCTTATCATTTTTTATTGCATCTATTTGATTCTTCTCTGTTTTCTTCTTTATTAGTCTTGCTAGTGGTCTATCAATTTTGTTGATCTTTTCCAAAAACCAGCTCCTGGATTCATTGATTTTTTGAAGGGCTTTTTGTGTCTCTATCTCCTTCATTTCTGCTCTGATCTTTGTTATTTCTTATATTCTGCTATCTTTTGAATTTGTTTGGAAAGTGCTATATTTATGATTACAGTTTTATTACAAAGGATACAAATCAGGAAAACGAACCCAATGAAGAGATGTATAGGATGAGGTCTGGGAGAAAATGCAGATCTCTTTTCTCTCTTCATGGAATAAGGGCATGTCACTATCCTGGCACATCAATGTTCTCTGGCACAGAAAGTTCCACTGAGCTTTGATGTCCAGAAATTTTATTGGGGTTTCATTGCATAGGTATGACTGATTGAATTATTGGTCATATGTTCGAATTCAATCTCCAGCCCTCCTACCCTCTCCAGAAGTTGGGCTGATATCACATAGTTCATAGTTCTAACCCTCTAGTTACATGATTAGGTTTTCCAACATGACGTGTCTCTGTTAAGAAGCTGTCTAGGGGCTGACCATGTGGTGCCTCCTTGGCATAACAAAGATACAGATAAAACTCTGAAAATTTCAAGGATTTAGAGATTTCCTCCTAGGAATCACGAATACAGTTCAGTAAAATTCCTTATTTTACAAAAGAATCACACAAACATACATATACTCACCTTTGCCAAAGAACATCACTGCTTAATAATAATATTGTAGTTATCATTACTATTATCTGTTGCTATCTGTCATTAAAGAACTAACAAATCCTATGTCTATGATACACTTTATACATTTTTTATATTGAAAATATATACAGAGAGAAATTCTCAAGGAAAATGTTTTGCTATTTGGACAATATACAAAGACTCTGTTCTTGATTAAATATTTTTAAAGTTTGTAAATTATAAGAGGGTATGTTCTAAAGCCTGGGATTATATTCAGCTCATGTTGATGATGGGCATTGGGGAAAAATGAGCAAATTATACATAAACCAATACAGACTATAAAACTTCTGAGTGATCAGTAGTGCAGTGTGTTTAATTAGGCATAAGGAAACTATATTCACGTTTTTTTGACCCTATCCCTAGCTGGCTATGCTATCTTGAAGACCTGGATGCTCTCAATTTCTCTCTTCCACTTCCTACATGTATAAGTCATATACAATTATTGTTATAATAATTAAAAATACATGTTCTTATTTTAAAAATGTAAACGTCTTCACATTTGATATATAGTGTCAAAGTGGGGCTAAGACCATAACTTCACAGGGTACTGGCACCTTAAGTTGGCAATAGAGTTCCAGATTTCAGTGCCTCAGAGAAATGTAGTCTGAATATATTTCACAAGAGTCAATGGACTGCAGACCATATTTGATATGATTTGACTCTGTGTTTTCCCTCAAGTCTCATGTTGAATTGTAATCCATGGTGTTGGGGGAGGGGTCTGGTGGGAGGTGACTGAATTGTAGAAGTGGACTTCCTCCTTGCTGTTCTCATGATAGTGAGTGAGTTCTCATGAAATCTGATTAAGTGTTTGACACCCCCCCCCACCCACCACCCTCCGGCCACCATGTAAGACATGCCTTGCTTCCTCTTCGCCTTCTGCCATGATTGTAAGTTTCCTGAGGCCTCCAGAGCCATGTGGAACTGTGAGTGAATTACATCTCTTTTCTTCATAAATTACCCAGTCTCAGGCAGCTCTCTCCAGCGTGTGAAAATGGACTAGTACACTGTGAGTTAATTAAACCTCTTTTCTTCACGAATTACCCGGTCTTAGGTAGTTCTCTGTAGCAGTGTGAGACTGGAATAATACAATAATCCCCTATATATAAATGAAACCTATAAAACCTCTATTTTTGTAACAATTTTGCATTAAGAAACATCATTCTTAGGAATGTGAAGGGAGAAAGCAAAAAACTCTAAATGATTAATAATTAGTCAAATACAGGGTATTACTTCAGTTCTAAAAAGTGAAATCCCTAAAGTTATAAAACATGATTCTGAGTTGTGAACCCTTAAAAACTGAGCTGAAACTACTAAAATATTGCCCAAGAATTGTGAACCCTTAAAAACTGAGCTGAAACTACTTAAATATTGCCCAAGAAGAAAGAAGACGTGGAAGAGAGAAAGAAAAATAAATTAATGGAAAACAAACACATCAACAAAAATTACAAAGCCTATGTACAAATCCAACTCCGTGATAAGGATTCTCTGCCATTGCAATTTAACACACAAACATAAAACAACAGCAAAAAGCAACAAAAGAAAATATTTACTCACAAAAATAGAAAACTAAATAATCTAGAAAGTACTTCAAGTAAACATGTTTAAGATTCTTGAAGAAATAAAGGAGAAAATAATATCCATAAAACAAAAGCAGGCGTTACTGAAACAAAAACATACTTGTAAATCATGAATCAATTAGATTCTTTGTAATGAAAAAGTTAATAAAATGGAAACAAAAATAAACATTATACTTGAGACAGTTGAGGAAAAAGCTTGTAATAGAGAACTTTGAAAATTACTGTGACTACAGCCTGAAAGGAGATATATATATGTGTGTGTCTATATATGTATGTATGTATATATATATATAAAATGTGAGTGTCTGTGTGTGTGTTTGAAATTCAGAGAAATAAAGCATAGATTTAGATTCTCTAGTAAAATCTGTTTCCAGAAAGAGAAGCTAGCAATTTCCAAAATTGAAGAGCGATGTAAGTCTTTATACAGAAAGAATACTCTAAATGCTACATATAATAAAAAAAATTAGGTAGATTGGACCTTATGTCATTAAGATTACAAACTGTTAACTGAAACAATGGTGAAAATAACATATTTTGGGACATCTAAAGACTAAAATGTATTATCTTCCCTTGAGAATGTAATTGAAATTTCTGTAAAGGGTATATTTTAGCAACAAGAAAAAATAAATCCTGAAGAAAAAATTGTGATGCAAGAAAAAATGTTCAGCAAAGGCATTGATAAAAATATATTGGAAAAATAAAAAGTAATGACTACAAATATAATTTTTTGAATATTTAAAATAAAGAAGAACTAACATTGTAGTCAAACATTAAATGAAATGTAGAATAAATAGCTCATACTTGCTATGTCTTACCTGAGAGAAGGTTAGAGGCACAGATTAAGTCTCAGGTTTTATTAAAATATATAAAATTAAGTAGGAGTGTTAACAAATTTTAAGGGAAATGCCAATAAAGAATTAAAAAAGAAACTGTTTCAATTCCAAAGTAGGCAGGAAAGAAAAAACAGGCAAAGATATAATATGATAATAGAAAATATAAAATAAAATGAATGAAATTTGTTCAACTATAAGTAATCACAGTAAATATAAACTTTATTACAAGAAAGAAACTCTAGAAACAACTATAACTTATTTATAGTTGGCACAACCAAAATAAAGTGGCACAAGGCTGTGAACAGAATGTTTATCACTCTGTACTCCCCCTAGTCCCTCCCAGTGTCAATTCATATGTTGAATTCTAAATCTCCAATATGACAGTATTTGGAGATGGAGCCTTTAGGAGGTATCTTTGTTTGGCTTGTTGTAACAAAATTCCATAGACTGAGTGACTTCTGACAACTGAAATTTATCTCTCATGGTTCTGGAGGCTGGGAAGTCTAAGATCAAAGCATCAGCAGATTTCGTGTCTGGTGAGGGTCTGTTTTCTGGTTCATAGGTGACACCTCCCTGCTCTGTCCTCACGTGACAGAAGAAGCAAGGCAGCTCTCTGGGGCCTCATTTACAAGGGCACTAATCCCATTCATGAAGGTTCTGCCTTCATCTAATCACCCCTCAAAGGTCTTACCTCCTAATTTCATCATACTGGTGATTAGGTTTCAACATGTGAATTTTGGAGGGACACAAACATTCAGCCTATAGCAGGAGGTAATTAGGTCATAAAGTTGTAACCCTCATGAATAAGATTATTGCCCTTATAAAAGACACGAGAGAGATGATTGTTCTCTGCTCTCCACCGTGTGAGGATCCAAGAAGATGACCATCTGCAAACCAGGAATCAGGCCATCAACAGACATTGGATCTGCTGGCACCTTGACCTTGGACTTTCCAGCTTCCAAAACAGTGAGAAATAAATGTTTCTTGTTTAGGCTACCCAGTATATGCCATTCTGTTACAACAGCCTGAATTCATTAAAACACATGGAAAGATTAAAAAGAAGGGAGTGGAAAATAATCACTAGTGCCACCTCCATGCTACTCTTGCTACTTTCACAATCGTAAGCAACATTTATGGAGTGCTTCCTTTGTTCTAAACATTATTCTAGGATCTTTACACATTTTATCTTATTCATTCTCATTGCAAGCTTAAAGTAAAAAGTAATATAATAGTACTAATACCAGGTGAACAGAGTTTGTGAAAATAACATTTCCTCCTTAAGCCATTTTAACCCCATACTAGCTATGCTACTGATAAATATCAAAGGGATTTTTCTGAGATGCAAATCTGACCATGTCAGTTATTTTCTTCAAGGCTTTCATTTTCTACACCATAAATAATACAGGCAATTAAACTTCCACAGCACTAACTACATCTCAGGAACTCTCTGACTACTTTATATGTGTATGTAGCTCATTTAACCATCACACAACATTATGAGGTTGTTAATTAATCCCATTCTTCAGATGATTAAATGAGGCACTGAGGCATAATTTTCCCAAGCTTACACAGCCATTAAGTGGCAGAGCTGTGAGTTGAATCCAGGAGCATTAGAAACAATGCTGGGTACAATCACTGTAGCAGTTTGGTCCCTGAGTTCTTGGCTGTCACATAAATAGAAAAATAACACCAGGCCAAACGGAAATTGTTCTCAGGCCAAGTTTGATAGGCTTGTGGCTCAAGCAAAGCCAAGGGGGCAGTGTATGAGAAAGGGATCCTGGTGCTAACTTCTACAGGGGCTTAGCTCTTGTCATTTTAAGGAAGCTGAGGTGTAAAAATGAGCAATACGCAGGCATGAAAAGGCAGGGAATTTTAGCACCTGTGCAGTTCGACAACATGCCTCTTCATGCATTTCATGCCTCATGTTAAATTTCCACCTCTGGGTGCAATGACATTATAGTGAGGAAAAACTCAGTGAATGCTCAGCACTAGAGGCCATCTTGTCTTTTGCTGGCTGGATCTGATTAGATTTTTATCAGGAATGCTGAAGTCTTGCTTTAACAATCTTGGGAGAAGTAACTCAAGGAAATAAATGGGTAGGTTCTTTCTTTCATGGTTGGGAATTTAGCTTGGTCAGCTAAGTTAGGAGGAGGCATCTTTCTGCTACATAACTTGGGTCAGCTTATTAAGGGAGGCAAGAAGGCAAGGGAGGGAATATGCCTGGACATGTGAGGCCCACGTGGTCTTGAAAACAGGAAAGGTTCCCTTGTCCCCTTAGGGCATGTAGTGGGGGCTGTGGCTTGCTTAAGTGCCCCGACACTCAAACCTTATGGGAGCATACAGATGGGCAGGCTGTGTGGCTGTGACCCGACGGCAATGTCTAGAGGTCAATGATTACAGCTCCCGAAGCCCCAGTGAGCGTGTGTTGCAAGGTGCTCTTTTAGTTTGCAGTCTATAGGCGGCTTGGGTTAAACAGCTCAATCAGACCCTCTACCTTGTCACAAGGACAGAGGGCTTTCTGTATCCCAGGTTCTTGCCTTGGTGTACCGGAAGAATCTTATCACAGGTGGGCTTGGAGAATGAGTGCAAAGTTTTATTTAGTGGAAGTAGCTCTTTGATGATCAGGGAGCCAGAAGAGAGATGGTTTTTCCCTGGAGTTGGGCCGCTCCACGGCCCCAGCTCTCCTCTGATTGCCACGGCAAAACTCGGCCTCATCCCACTGATCACGCCGGCTGTCCGGTGTCTGTCAGTGCGCTCGTGCTCCCTCCTGTCCTTTTCGCCCTCTAGCCACTTGGTCTTATTCCGCTGATGTACTCCTCTCAAAGTCGGCCCACCTGTATCTGCCTGCTAGGCTATCAGGGTTTTTTTTCATAGGCACAGGATGGGGGCGTGGCAAGCCAGGGTGGTCTTGGGAAATGCAACATTTGGGCAGGAAATGCCTGTCCTCAACTAAGTCCATGGGGGTGGAGCCTAGCCAGGGACCACGGCCTCCTCTACCCAGCACTTCCCTTCCCCTCTACCCAGCTCTTCCCTTCCCCTCTTCTGTATCATTTAAAGGGAACATGTTCTTCCCTTCCCAGCACGTCCCGTCCGTGTCAGTCTTGGTTACCATGTCTCTTGTCTGCCAGGACTGAGTGTCTTTCCTATATTGTCTTGCAACTAGTATGCTCTCTGGTGGAGTGGGAAGAATATTGGACCAGCCCGGCACCCTTCATGTCCCTTTGAGCAGAAGTGGCTCATCAGTCGGCTGTGCCCTCTATCACTTCATACATGGGTGTTATAATAGTACTGGTGGTCCATCTTCCCCTGGAGGTGATCAACTTCTTGAGGACAAGAACACTGTCTTTTTTTTTTTTTTTTTTTGAGACGGAGTCTCGCTCTGTCACCCAGGCTGGAGTGCAGTGGCGCGATCTCCGCTCACTGCAAGCTCCGCCTCCCGGGTTCACGCCATTCTCCTGCCTCAGCCTCTCCAAGTAGCTGGGACTACAGGCGCCCACCACCACGCCCGGCTAAATTTTTTTGTATTTTTTTAGTAGAGACGAGGTTTCACCGTGGTCTCGATCTCCTGACCTCATGATCCGCCCGCCTCAGCCTCCCAAAGTGCTGGGATTACAAGCGTGAGCCACCGCGCCCGGCCAACACTGTCTTTTTTATACTTATATTGCCAGCAAGAAACACAGTACTTGGCATGTACTTAGTGCCAAATAAGTGTTTGTTGACAGCGTAGAAGAAGAAATGAAATCACTTATCCTTTCTAGGGTCTTGGTTTCCTTATTTGACACATTAAGAAATTTGGAGTAATTGAACTATAAGGTCCTTCCAAAAAAATCTATAAATTAAATGAATTTTATGAATTATGTCAGCTGACAAATAGTGATTAGATGGTTTCCCCACAATAGTTCGCAAAGAAAATGCTCTTCAGTTAGACATTCTGAAATATTTAATATTTTCAGCAGAATCATTTGAACCTTATCAAATCTACATTAGATACATTGGAAAAGGCATCACTAAGCCTCCCATCAGCTTATATATTATTTCTTGAAAGAAAAAGGTGGTAGAAAACATACCCAAAAAAATATTTGGTTGACATTTCATACAATGAATTTATTCTACTTCAGTAGACTTTGAAAAATTGTTGGTTAATTAAGATATCAAGAAGAGTGGAATAGAAAGCGCTTATAATTGAGCTATTCAGATCCATAGCAGCTTGAATAAATTGAAGGGGTCATGAAAACCGTTTTGCCCTTTTCTTTCTTTGAGATTCATTCATTTGTCATTTTAATGAGAATATCATCTAAAAATTTAATTTTCAGGAATGCCAAGAGTCAGAATTTAACAAGGGAAGACAAGATGCAAGTAGAGAAAGTAATAGTAAACAGAAGAAAGTGAGATAAGCAAGAGAGAAGGGGGTGGGCAAAAAAGAGGAAGAATGTGTCTATGGTTGGATCCAAAAATAAGGATTTTTAAAGTTAAGTCCTACTGGAAAAATGCAGAAGAGATATTTTTACCATAATGTGAGTTGACATGGGAGGGCAGCAGGTGAAAAGAAGGGCGCAGCCTTTACTGCAGGAATATTCTATCTCATGTATGTGTATAAATAAGAGTCTAGCTTTTTCACATAGGCACATTGTGAAATATGTCAGTAGAATTAAGTATTGCATATTTGAAAACAAAGTGTTGGAGCCAGAAAATATTTACCTATCTACCTTGATTTGCTTGAAAATTTAATAACACAAAATCTCTCTAAAGACACTATGGCTTACCACTACCAACATTATATTCTTTTTGTCATCATATACAAAGGAAGGTAATTTCAAAATCCTGAAAATAAACTAAAACGGAATGGAGAATCATTATCATTGAACTTTTACACAGCAGTCTGATTTTGCAAAGTGAAATTTTTAGGCCCATGACATTTTTGTTTTCAGGTACTTTATCATTATTGCTTTTAGAATTCTCTTTTAGATACCAAATTGTTAATTTAACTCTTGATTGCCTGAACCAAAATTTAATTGCCAAATTGGCTTTGGCAATTAAGTGTTAGATTAATAATTTGATTCTTAGATTATTATGTTGAACCTCAGTTTGATCATTAGAGTACTATGTTGAAACTGTTAGGCTCTATGTCTTTTAAAAATTATTAACTGGTAGCTATTTAATACATTCTGTGGAATGATACTCTACCTTGAAAAAGATTTAATTTACATTGTCAAGCTGTCTTCTCTTCTAATTCATAGCTTTTCACATTTAGAATACAATAGAACTAAGTTGAAAGTTGAGTACTAGTTCTCAGAATTTGGCACCTTTCACTGCCACGCAGTGAAAAAGAGAAATTGAATTTATACAAATCATTTTTCTCTTTTCCCTTTCCCATAATTTGTTGCTTGTCACATTAATTTTTTCAACCTAGTTATTTAAAACTTATATTGAGAACAACAGAGACCATCGAACCATATGTGTTAACTTGTAACTTGAATATCCCCAAATCCAAGATGTGGATTTAACAGGTCACAGAGCATATTTACATTTGACCAAATCACTATTTTTTTTTGTTTAAGTGTTTAAAGGATATAACTAGTCTGTCGAATTAGACTATTATTTTGATAGAATCTGGTGAATGCTGTATATCTTTTAAAACAATCTTAGCATATGAATGCTTCTTCAATGAAAAATCAAAATCTAGACGAATTGATGATGAATTTCAGTGCTAATCAACCAAATGAACCACTTTTCCATTATGTGAATTGGTTGCCAGGCTGTCATAAAGCTCTGAACAGAAGCCTTCTAGTATTCATACCCTATTCCACAGAGGAATATCATAACACTGTTTATTATATTGGGCTGTAGAATGCAGTTCTGAGAATGGGTACTGGTTGTAGCTTTCTTTGTGATACTTCTAGGTGTGAAGCAATGATATCTTTGTAGCTGTCAGTGGTGGAAGAGTGGAAGCTATTTGCTTCCTAGACGTTCCTGTTTTTATTTTAAACAGCAATCTGTTTGCTGTTTCGAATTAAGATGCCATCAGCCAGGGCAATTTGAGAAGAGCAAATTATGTTCCTGTGAGCTGTCTTGTTCAATGGTTGCAGTGTAAATAAAAGTGAAACAGCTTTTTTTTTATTTTATTATTCGTTTCAAGTGTAACAACTCAATGAAGTAAAATAAAGACAGTTTTGCTTTTGCCAAGACAGAACAGGCTTTGCTCTCATAATACATATGACATTGAGATATTTTTCTTGTGTTCAGATTTCAGGAAA
Organism: Hylobates moloch; assembly: GCF_009828535.3. Lineage (NCBI taxonomy): Eukaryota > Metazoa > Chordata > Mammalia > Primates > Hylobatidae > Hylobates > Hylobates moloch. The sequence continues at coordinate 205,121,453 of NW_026652276.1, forward strand.
TAATATATTGAATAAATCATATGTAAAATATGTTGTAAGCACAAAACAATTAAAAATCACCAGAAAATTTCTGAATTGTAGAATTCCTTAATATTATAGCATGAACGAATGAAAGTAAAACTTATATTGTAGGATAAGATGATTAAAGAAAATTTTAGGGATATTAGTTTGGAACGGGGTGAATAGGACAAATTGGAAATGGACAGACTGGTCAGAGAGATAAATTAGGAAACTAAGAATTTTCACTGTTTAGGCTGAGAAAATAACTTTAGTAATAACCTAATGGGGCTTTTATTTTGCAGGTGAGAAGTCAGGCCCTAGAGAAGTTGACTTGACCAAAATTAATCAGTCACAGCATGATTTATCAATCTAAATTTCCTAACACCACTTCTGTCCAGTAGGTATTTTTATTATAACATGCTACTTCTAATATTGATTTCTGAAAATAAACAATTCTAAATCTCTGATATTTCACTAACTTAGGTCTGGTAGGAGAGAAAAAGACTCCTGTATTGAAGAAATTGCCAACTTTTTTCTGGATTTTTTTTTTTAAACAAGGAATAAGAAAGAAATTGTGGATTAGGAGTTAGGCCACTTGAAATGAGTCTCAGTTTTTACCAAAATCTTGCTGATATTTGATGAAAGTTTCACTATTATTTATCATGAAGTTAAAAAAACCTTAATCTTCAGGAATTTCAGGTCCACAGGCCATTTCATGTGAAGCATTGGCAGAGTCTGTAAATTTATAAAAGTAAATATTTGAACACAGTCAATTAATACCACAGTCTCTATTTTCTGACCTCCATTTGGCCACATGGTCCCTTATGTGGGTGGCATTGGAGTGACCACAGGCATTTTTGACATCATTCCAAGGAAAAGTTAAGTTGATAAATTTAAGTTTGCGTTTAATGGAATTGTAATTATTTGGTTTGTAGTCACATTGTGATCAGGTGCTTCCTAGCTATCCAAGTGAAGGAATGGTTTCCAAAAATTCTTCTACACCGCTGTGAAAAAACAGACTCAATGACATTAACAACAAAGTGATTATGAGCACTGTCAATTCAAAGAGTATTACAGAGTAGTTACAACCCAACAGAACTTGAAATGCCCTAACATATTACAGGTCATACAAATTTTTAAATCTTATTGCTCATCTACAAAAGAAACTTGATAGATAATTCCCCAAATTTAACAACAATTTAAAGAATTTACATGACAATGATTTGGGAAGCTAAATTGTCAATAACAGATAACAAATAACTTGTCATCAACCATGCTAGAGAAAATACTAAATTCCTTTCCTACTATCTTTATAGAAAATATTAATGTATATGAAGAGGTAATCAGAGTGTATTCCAAAATATAACCAGTAAGTATGTAAGACAGTTAACTAATACAAATACTACATTACTTTTTCTGGATTTTGTGATGTTTGTCAACTTTTAGCAATCAAGATAAAGAGAGCTAAGGAAAAGGGAGACAAGTAATCCTGGACATTTTCCCTCATCCCTTTGAGGGTTGTTCTCAGATAAGGGTATTTGTATACACACATATAAGATTATTCATTGAGATACAGGCAAAAATACTTTGACATCTCTATATTTTCTTAAAAACCTTTAATTTCTTTATATACTTATATTCACACATAATTTTACATAAATTTAATGTTATACATTTTCTGTAATCATTGTTTTTACCTGTTTTTTCTTAATGGGAATTGTATCATAGTTTGATCTGGGAAGCAGAACGACTTTAAATGATATAGAAAAGGGATTATTGGCCAGGCGCGGTGGCTCATGCCTGTAACCCCAGCACTTTGGGAGGCCAAGGTGGGTGGATCATTTGAGGTCAGGAGTTTGAGACCAGCCTGGCCAACATGGTGAAACCCTGTCTCTATTAAAAATAGGAAAATTTGCTGGGCATGGTGGTGCATGCCTGTAATCCCAGGTACTTGGGCGGCTGAGTCAGGAGAATGGCTTGAGCCTGGGAGGCAGAGGTTGTGTGAGACGAGATTGCACCGCTGCACTCCAGGCTGGGCGACAGAGTGAGATCACGTCTAAAGCTACAAGGAACTGTATCTCAACTCCAGAGTTGCAGAGGCAGAGATAGCTTAGCATTAGAGGAGACTCTGCCTGTTAACTGAAAGCCAGAATAAGACAGATTTACTCAGCTAGTTATAGGCCATGCTGTACACAGGAGCCTCCTGTAGTTATAGCCTCTTCTGACAACAACTACAGCCTTGTACATGTTGGCCTGCTTTTTAGTCAGAAACTTGTCACCTGCTTAACTGAACAGGGATGACAGAGGCTTGATGGTGTTCAGGGAAAATCCTTCCTCATGGACCCCCGAGAAAAGTAATTCCTCTTAAAGACAGGATTGCAGCAATTTAATTTCATTAATTGAGAAAGGACCCTCAGGAAGACTAGTATCTGATATTCATATATAGATTAGTATAAAGAGCTATGTGCTTTTGAACTGTTGGATATTCTTAAATACTGAATACACCAATACTCTGCTTCAACTTTATAAATTGTGTGACTTTGGACAAAACATTTAACTCCTTTAAATCAACATTTCTTTATTGGCATACAAGAGATCATAACCTCTTTTTATCTGTTTTTAAAAAGCTCAAATGAGGTGATGTGTTTAAAATATTATACACGTATTAGAAAATGCTCTTAGTATAATTTTTGTGTGTATGTGTGCATGTGTGCACGTGTATGTGTGTGTGTGTTTATTTTTACAGCTTTCCTAGTGTGGCCTCCTGGGGTGCTTCTTCTCATTAGGATGCTTGTTTATCTGCCCTCTGCCCTCCTGTCAATGCTGGAGGGGCCTCCTTCAGCTATTTTTAGTGGAGCCACATCACCATCTGCATGTAGCACAGGATCTCCCACCTTTATTATCTAGCTTTTTATTTTTTCCCCAAGCACAGAAGAATGGCAGGTGTTACAGATCTTTTCTAACTCAATATTATGTTTCTGGTGAAAAACAGTTTTCCATCTGAAAACTTCTCCCAGACCTTGAAGGTTACTTTCTTCTATCAAAATATATCCTTTAGTTCTCTGACATGCTAGCTTATTAAATCGCTGCTCCGCTCCAGGTGCTTCAATGGGGAGCTATCTGCAGCTTTCATTTTCTCTGCTGATATGATATGTCTTAGGCTTTAACCAAAATAAAAGCAGAGGAGTGTCTAAATATTTTATATATTGTGTATAGTTGCACTATCCTCTACCCCAACCACATCAGACATTTCCTCATCATGCTTCTGTGAATGTCACAGGGAATTTTGAAATGTGACTGAGATTACTACTAGGTTAAGCCTAGCAGAGTTATGTTTTTTTTTTCCCTGTGAGAAATTGTCATTACAATGTAAGACTTTAACAGAAAGCTTTTGTATGTTAGCTCTCCTTGCTTATAAATTATGGAGGGAAAACATTGAAAATGCAAGCGCATGTTTAAAAATTATATTGCTTCAAGTTAAAATGCTTTCTCTTAAAATCCTAATGTTAAATTCAGTTCTATTGTCTTGTGAGATATTTTATAAAGCTAGCCTATGAAATGGATATGTGAAATGTTTGGTTTTTCCTTTAATCCTATTAAGTATCCTCTAAAGATCATCTCAATTTTGGCAAGCACCTGTTCTTCCTCCTTTTCCATGGCCATTGCTAGTTTTACACCCTCTTTCATCAGTGGCTGCCCAAAACCCCTGACCTTTTCTTACCCCACAGGTATCTCTTGTCTCAAGCTAGGATCAATGCCATCATGTCATTTTGTTCTACCACTACCATCTATATATACTCAGCAGCTAAGAATGTTTTCCCCACCTTAACTGGAAGTACAGGGTAGATTAGCTTCTCTCTGAGTGTCTCCCAGAATTCTTCAAAATGCTATAGTAACAAAAGGAACTCTGGCCTTGGGTTTAAGAAATGTCCTCCACTTATAATTATTCTCCTGAAAGGAAACACTCTGTTGTAAGTTTTTTAGATTGGGGTTTGTCCGTTCATTTTGCATTGCTATAAAGGAATATATGAGACTGGGTAAATTATAAAGACAAGAGGTAAATTTTGGCTCACAATTCTGCAGACTGTATAGGAAGCATAGGGCTGACATCTGCTTCTAGTGGGGCCTAAGGCAGCTTAAAATCATGGTGGAAGGCAAAGGGGGAACAGGCATGTCACATGGGGAGAGACACAGCAAGAGAGAAGGGGGGAGGTTTCACACTCTTAAAAAATCAGATCTCTAGTGAACTCATTACGACTCATTACTATGGGGAAGGCAGCAACCCATTCATGAGGGATCCACCCCTGCGACCCAACACCGCCCACTAGGTCCCACCTCCAACATTGGTGGGAGGGAAACTTTTTGTTTTTTCTTTTTGAGATGGAGTCTCACTCTGTCACCCAGGCTAGAGTTCAGTGGTGTGATCTAGGCTCACTGCAACCTCTGCCTCCCAGGCTCAAGTGATCCTCCCATCTCAGCCTCCCAAGTAGCTGGAGCCGTAAGTGCGCACACCACCATGCCCAGTTAATTTTTGTATTTTTTGTAGAGATGGGGTTTCATCATGTTGCCCAGGCTGGTCTCGAACTCCAGAGCTCAAGCGACCCACTGGCCTAGGCCTCCCAAAGTGCTGGATTACAGGCATGAGCCACTGTGCCTGGCTGGGGGGAGGGGTGGATGGGCGGGGGTGGCGTGTCACTTCTTAACATGAGATTGGAGGAGACAAATATCCAAACCACATTAGGGTTGCTTGGGAGTTTTTCTGCTGGCCAATATGACTTTTCTCTCCTGAATATATGAAATATCCTCTTAATTTTAATTCTCCAAACCATTTGTTTCTCTTTGGCTGATGCTGCATGGTCCCAAAATATCATGGATTTCTGCAGAGTAAATATTAATATCATTTGGACAAATGGTTGTGTCCATTTAAAATCATTTAACCTTAACAAGAAAGGTAGAGTCATTTTTACTTCCAGGTTATATGGGCGCTGATGTGGTTTCTGAAAGTCAACCAAATTTCTTTCAACGCACTGTCCCCTAAGAACACTCTGATCACAACCATCACCCCCCTGCCCCCTCTGCCCCAACACTTCCTATTCAGCATAGCAGAGCTGGAATAATGCACTGACACAGCAGGCTGCAGCCAAGGGCACCAGCGATAACATTCAGATCAGCAGCAATGACAACAAAAACATATTTAGCCTGTCTTTTAAAAATAACATCACAGATACACCAGAGACTTAATGTCATTGATTTTCATTGTTGTTTTCTCCCCAGCCAACTTGTCTGAAGCAGAATGTGGCAGTGAGATCTCAACTAACAATGAGCTTCTCTTTTTTATAATGCGGCCCCTATTCAAGATTGTTTCTCTATGAAGCGTAAAACCATTAAGCCAAGTTTTCTGTTGGCAGTCATAGATGTCCATCAGCATGAAAACCCAGGACTGCATGTTTGCGAAGTGGGTTAGCTTCAGGTTATTCATTTGCCTCTTAGTTTCAGATTATTTATTTGCCTTAAAAAAGAAAAGGTAAAGAAAAAGAAGTGCTATAATGGGGGTTATAGTGCTGTACAGGGTTGTGTGGATAAATGAGGTCAGAAAAAGCAAAAGGGAGACCTCAATGGGTCAGGCAGCTTTTATTATCTATATCTATGACTTTCATTAAACTAAGTTCCCCAAATCTTAGATGCTTGAGTGTCTGTAAATGTCTGATTCAATTCTTTTAAAACTTTAATAAAAGTTGACATTTTCAAAAATAAGTTCTGAACCAATTTCATACCTTGGAAATCATCACATTAGCTTGAGCTGTTAGGCTAAGTAGTTTGGGGGCTGATCTAAATAAGAAAAAAGGCCTTTTCTGCCATCACTGAATGATGAAGACTGTAGCTCTATTAGCACTCTTATAAAGTCTACCCTCTACACTGCTGCTGAGCTAAATTTGTATTAGCAGGGACCCAGTAGAGCACATGCACATTGAACTTCTTAAAATGTCAGACAAAGCTCAAGGGTATCTTCCAGCCCATGCACTACTTCTGCTCATGCTGCTACGCTACAGACTCCAAGCAATGTGTGGAAACTCACAGTCACTTGAAGATGAGAAAATACAATGGCAATTATTTGTACTAGAGGTTCAAATTTTATTTCAAAACAGAGTAAAAACATTACTCATTTCCTCAATGTATTTAATACAATGAAATGTTGTAAAATATTTCTGTTATCCCTGCACAGATAAAATAGCATCTTGCAACAGCACAGTAAGCATGTAAATAAGACTCTCCATTTCTTTGGAAGACAAAAATCTATGGAAATAAATTAAAACCTGACAAGGAAAATGTACTTTTAGCCTAAAGTTACCACTTGGTAGGTGAGGGAGACGATAACATTGAGTAAAATCTCATTAAAGTATATACATGTGACATTATGGCAAGGATGTTATATGAGCTTTCATTTTTAAAAAATTATTTTTATAGATTTAGAGGGTACAAGTGCAGTTTTGTTATATGGATATATTGTGTAATGGTGAAGTCAGGGCTACAAGTGTAACCATCATGCAAAGATTGTACATTGTACTGATTAGGTAATTTTTAATCCTTCGTACCCCCACTCTCCCACATTTCTCAGTCTCCAGCGTCTAGTATTCCATTCTCTATGTCCATGTGTACACATTGTTTAGCTTCTACTTATAAGTGAGAACATGTGGTATTTGACTTTCTGTGTAAGAGTAATTTCACTTAGGATAGTGGCATCCAGTTCCACTCATATTGCTGCAAAAGAGATAGTTTCATTCACTTTTATGGCTGAGTAGTATTCCATGGTATTTGTATGTGTGTTTATCATTTCTTTAATCATCTGTTCACGGATGTTTATGTTGATCCCATATGTTTGCTTTGGTAAATAGTGCTGAGACAAACATATGAGTGCAGATATCTTTGGTATAATGATTTGTTTTCCTTTGAGTAGATACCCTGTAGTGGGATTGCTAGATCAAATGGTAGTTCTATTTTTAGTTCTTTAAGAAATCTCAATATTGTTTTCCATAGAGCTTGTACTAATTTACATTTCCACCAAAAGGGTGTAAGTGTTCTATCTTATCCCCATCCTTGTCATATCATTTGTTATTTTTTCACATTTTGATAATAGCCATTCTGACTGTTGTGAGATGGTATCTCATTGTGGTTTTAATTTGCATTTTTCTGATGATTAGTGATGTTGAGCATTTTTTTTATGCTTGCTGACCATTTGTATGTTTTCTTTTGAAAGATATCTGTTCAAATCTGTATTAGTCAGGGTTCTCTAAAGGGACAGAACTAATAGGCTATATATGTATATGTATGTGTGGGTATATATATGTATATATATAAATATGTATAAAGGGGAGTTTATTAAGGAGTAGTGACTCACACAATCGCAAGACTAAGTCCTACAATAGGATGTCTACAAGCTGAGGAGCAGGGAAGCCAGTCCAACTCCCAAAACCTCAAAAGTGGGGAAATCGACAGTGCAACCTTCAATTTGTGGCCAAAAGCCTGAGAGCCCCTGGCAAACCACTGGTGTAAGTTCAAGAGTCCAGAAGCCAAAGAACTTGGAGTCTGATGTTCGAGGGCAGGAAACATTCAGCACAGGAGAAAGATGAAGGCTGGAAGACTCAGCGAGTCAAGTCCTTCCACATTCTTCTGCCTGCTTATTCAAGCCAAGCTGGCAGCTGCTGATTAGATGGTGCCCACCCAGATTGAGGGTGGGTCTGCCTCTTCCAGTCCATGGACTCAAATGTTAATCTCCTTTGGCAACACCCTCATAGGCACACTCAGGAACAATACTTTGCATCCTTCAATCCAATCAAGTTGACACTTGATATTAACCATCACAAAATCAATATCCTTTGCATACTTTTAATGGTGTTATTTATTTTCTTCTTGAGTTGTTTCGGTTCCTTGTAGATTCTGGAAATTAGTGTTATGTTGATGCATAGTTTGCAAATATTTTTCTCCCATTTTGTAGGTGGTCGGTTCACTCTACTGATAATTTCTTTTGCTGTGCAGAAGCTTTTCAGTTTAATTAAGTCCTATTTGTCTATTTTTGTTTTAGTTGCATTTGCTTTTGATATCTGATTCATGAATTAATTGCCTAAGCCAACATCCAGAAAAGATTTCCCAGGTTTTCCTCTAGCATTCTATAGTTTCACTCAACAATGATTACCACTGCCTGATATAGCATAGAGAAGTATCTAAGCATGCACATGGTGGCAGTGGTGGCAGGTTATCTTTTATAATATCCTTTTCCTCTTTCCTAAGAAAGGAAACCACGGCTTTTCACTGGGCACAGACCACCAAGAACAAAGACTGCATTTTCTAGCCTTCCTTATCCTGGGTGTGGTCATGTAAGCAGAAATTTTATATGGCAGATTCTGAGAGTGCCTCTGATCTTTATTTTTCCTTTTCTCCATCCCATTACCTGAAACCTAATGTGATTGCTGCAGCTCTGGCAGCGATCTTGCTCAACTGAGGCATGGTAGATCAGTGTCTCTGTTGGGCTTGAGAATCTACCTTACTAGCCCAGGGCTGCCTATTGTGAATTCTTTTATACAAAAGAATATGAGCTTCTGGCCAGGCACGGTGGCTCATGCCTGAAATCCAAGCACTTTGGGAGGCCAAGGTGGGTGGGTTATCTGAGGTCGGGAGTGCGAGATCAGTCTCACCAACATGATGAAACCCCATCTCTACTAAAAATACAAAAATTAGCCGGGCTTGGCGGCACATACCTATAATCCCAGATACTCGGGAGGCTGAGGCAGGAGAATTGCTTAAGTCCGGGAGGCGGAGGTTGCAGTGAGCTGAGATTGTGCCACTGCTCTCTAGCCTGGCTGACAGAGCGAGACTCTGTCTCAAAAACAAACAAACAAACAAAAAACAGAATATAAGCTTTGTCTTGTCTATGGAGCCATTATTTTGGTTTTCTGTCATATTCAATTATACAAAATCCTGATTGATGTATACATCTACTCATTTGAAGACAGAAACTATGTAACATTTTTACAGTCTACTGGTGACAAATCAAAAGCTGTCAATTACTATGCTTGTCTTTTTTTTGTAATGTGTTTTGTTAGATTAATATGAGGAGGCTTGCTACTTTTAAAATAAGTGACATATACCTAATAGAAGAAGAAAATATTAAATGTTTAAGATTAACATTTTATACTCTCTCAAATAAATTGGCCCATAGTGACATCTGTGCTGATAGAATGATTACAAAGGTAGAAAACTCTGCAGGTGAGGTATCTCCTTATATTGTAATGTTCCAGTAGTCCTTGTAAAGTAGAGCTGAATCTCGCACAAGGATTTTATTATCCAATTAGCACCTCTGGGAAAATCACATGTAATTAGTATTGTCCTTTAAGTCCTCTCACAATTCTCACAAAATTAGAATGTATATAGCTTTGGGATACAGCCCTATTTGGATTTATGGGCACTCCAAACATTCTTCATTTGTATTTGTTGTAAAATTCCTAATTGGCAGTGAACTCCTGAGAAGAAAATTTTAAACTCTACTCTTCTACAGGCTTTACTTCTGATTTATATAATAAGCCTCTGAATCCCAATACACGTTACTAGATTGTTTGTTTTGACGAAGGTGAAACAAGATAGAGGAGTTGCATCTTAACCTACAGCTAGGTCTTAAAGTCAGCTTACAATGTGTTATGTCTTCAGGAAATGTCAGCTTCACTTGCTACTTATATGTTCTATAGGATTTAGTCAGACAACATCTTTCAAACACCATTGGTTAGTTTTCATACAAAATGAAAGTTTTATCAGGGTATATTTTTATTGTAAACTTTTCAAAATTATTTTTAATTATGTGGGCATTTTTTATGTCTAACTTTATTTGCAGGGTTTTAGTATGAATAATTCACCAACTATGTTACAGATAAAGAAAGTATATTGCTAACTATTTTTTTTAATAAAATATGCTTGCACTGGTTTTGTATCTTGCCAATGTTTCTAAGCTACTGAACAAACTCAATTTGGCAAGACAGAAATGTTGCTGTATGCTGTGGATAAAATCTCAGGCATGGACTTAAAACTTTGTTTAGACTGACATGGAAAATAAATATGATTCTTTCATTCCTTTAAAGATTTGACAGAGGGGAGCACTGAAGAAACTTTTAATTTTAAAATAATTTTTAGTTGTATCAATATATCGTGGGAAAACAATTTAAAAAATCACATACTGCTGAGACAAAAAAAGCATCGGTCTGCTTTTCCCTTCGAATCCCTAAGTGACTCTTCACAGGCAAAGATGTTCAATTCTTTGGTTGTTCCTTCTAATATTTAGTTCTATGTATGTAAATACCATTGACTGTAGCTATTTGTTGATTCATCACTTTTAGATATTATCACTTGATTTCCTATGTTGACATATTAGAATTTGGAATCATTGAGACTTCTTGTTTCCTTATCATCATTCTTTAAATAAAAATTTGGTAAAACCCACACACATTTTTCCTGTTACAATATAAAGATGGTTTTCTTTGAGCAAAAATTCTCTAATTATAATTTGTTCCCATACTACTTTCCATATTTTGCTGGAGATGATAATCTTCTTATTTTTATGCTTATTTAGTTATCTTTAAATGGTTAAATTTTATGCAGCCTCCAGGAAATCTGAAATTGTTTTCTATGCAGTCTAACCTCGAGATCTTTTATCAGTCGCGTTTTTGTTCTGTAGAACCAGCTCCTGGAACACTTTGACCTCTGCTACATCAGAGGGCTTTGCTTGCCAAACTTGGTGAAGCAGTGGTATGACTTTGCTGCTATTCAGAGACTTCTATTTGACTCTTCTCTGTGTTGCATTCCTGGTTTCTTGATTCTCGTGCCTTCCTCGTTACTGGTTTATTCCTGCATTTTGTTGAAGTACATGTTCTAATAGCTTCCTGAGAAATCATGCATGGGAGATAATTTTTTTGAAATTTTACACATTTTAAAATAGCTTTATTCTACCCTCATATTTGATCAATTGTCCTATGGCTCTATAATTCTTGCACAGCACTTTAAAGGGAAAGCTTTGTTTAATTGTCTTCTAGCACTGCCAATGTTTGTGGTGAGAAATCAAATGCAATTTTTACTTCTAATCTTTATTAGTTGCTTTGTTTTTTCTTTTCTGGAAACTTTTACTATTTTCTCTTTATTTTGGGGAAGTAATATGTCAGTATCTTCTGTTCTATGCAACTTAAAGGAATTGAGATCATATAAGCCAACTTTTATTTGTTTCCATCAAAATTATCTGTCTAAAGAGTTGGGTAAAAGAAAGAGAATGGGAGGGCTAAGGCTGTTATTTGGAATTAACTCACTTTCCAAACTTCACATCTTTTCTAAGTAGTTAGTGATAATTCATCCTTTTCAGCTGCATTCAAAGAAGTTCCCCATCTGTCTTGTGCCATGCAAAAATCCCTGAAAAGATGAGTTGTGACCTTGACTGCTTACTAAGGTGTTCAGGGACCAAGCAGCTACTTTTATTTTGCAATGAAGGGTTGCATGCATCTACAACAGCTAAATTTTAGTGACATTATCAAGGCAGACTGTATTCATCCTGGTTGAGATTCAGTATAGATGACAAATTTCTTACAATGGGAAAATTTATAGGCTCTATTTTACTGTATGTTGTTTATTTTTAATTATAGTTTTTAAATTGTTAAAAGAATAGATATTAAATGCAGAAAACCTAACAAAGAGAAAATTTATTCATAATTCCAGAGATGATAAATATTCACAACTTGACGTATGTTATGGAGAATTTTGTTTTGTTTTTCATTTAAACAGTCTATAAGGAACATCTCCTCATATAAATAAATATTATTGCATGTATTGTACAATATTATTTTTAAGTACCTAGCATGTTTTCTTTTTAAATTTACAAATAAAAATAATTTATATTTATAGTGTACAATATGATGTTTTGATAAATGTATACATTGTGGAATGGCTAAACCAAGCTAATTAACACGTACGTTACCTTACATAGTTATATTTTTGTGGGAGTGAAAACACTTAATCATCTGTCTCAGCAATTTTCAAATATGCAACACATTGTTATTAACTATAGTTACTATGTTTGTACAACATGATTTTTGATGGTTGCATAGTGTTTCATTGTATGAATTTGTCCTAATGTATACAACCATTTTCTTAGGCCTGGGGACTTCAGGGGTATTTTTGTTTGTTTTTGCCATCCTAAATATTATGCAACCTAAAATGGCTCAAGCTTTATCAGCCTATGAATGAAAATGGAGTCACAATAACATTAGTTTTCAAATTATGATGTTTCATAGCTCCTTCTTGCATGATTTTAATATTTATTAGTTTTTTTTCTGGAAGGCCTTAAGGATGTCTTATTGGTTTAGAGGAATAAGCCCATGTATATTTTTTCCCTTTGAGCATCTTCTAGGAAGCCCCGCCACCGTCACTGGGGAGGAGTCTTGACTCTGCTGCTAATGTTGGTACCTCCTAAGTGAATGCTGCTTCTCAGCTCCGCTTTGCAGTGTTCCCAGATCCTGCTACCGCATGTTCTTGCAGATAAATGAGCAGAATGTGACTGATGTGGTCTGGCTCTTTGTCCCCAGCCAAATCTCATCTTGAATTGTAATCTGAATTGTAATCCCCATGTGTAGGAGGATGGACCTCGTGGGAGGTGATTGACTCATGACGGCAGTTCCCTCATGCTGTTCTTATGATAGTGAGTGAGTTCTCATGAGATCTGACGGTTTTATAAGAGGCTCTTCCCCCTTCACTCTGCACTTCTCTTTCCTGCTGCCTTGTGAAGAAGGTTGTGTTTGCCTCCCCTTCTGCCATGATTGTAAGTTTCCTGCAGTCCCCCCAGCCATGCAGAACTGTGAGTCAATTAAACCTCTTTCCTTTATAATTTTCCCAGTCCTGATATTTCTTTATAGTAGAGTGAAAATGGACAAATACATCACCTTTCCTCATTTTTAGCTAGATTTTGTTTTTTATGCTCAAAGACAGCAATGCTTATGCCTAGTCTCAACAAATATTTCCTGAAAGTAGTCCTTCGGTTTCTAGCTCTAACTCCTACTTCTTAAAGGTACAGGTTCTCTGTCTTCACCTCTTCAAAATTTATATATGGAGCTTTTAGAAGATTTAGATGCCCAGGTCGTACTTCAGACCTATTGACATAATCTTCCAGGTAGAACTCCCGTATGTGCATTTCGAAAGTTCATCAGGTGGTTTTGTTAAATGTAATAGATTCTCTTTGTTGCCCATGCAGACCCCTTCCACTGTAGTATCCCCATCTCTCAGCTCTAAATGCTGTGGTTAATAGCTTACACTTGTAGTCTTTTCAAGAGGATTGCCGCTTCACCTAGAAATGCAGGGGAAGTTACAACACCATACAGGTTTTATTGTACAGCATACTCTCATGAAAACTTATTCACCTGTCATGTTGGTGGGAATGTAAATTAGTACAGTCATTATGAAAAACAGTATGGAGGTTTCTCAAAAAATTAAAAATAGAATTATGATCACATATGATCTAGATCTAGAAACTCTAGACCACGTATGATCTAGAAATTCTACTTCTGGGTACATATATAAAGGATATAAAATCAATATGTCAAAGAATATTTGCACTCCCACGTTCATTGCAGTGTTATTCATAATGCCAAGATATGGAAATAACTTCAGTGCCTATCAATAGATGAATGGATAAAGGAATTGTGATATGGATGTGTGTGTGTGTGTGTGTGTGTGTGTGTGTGAATCTTATTCAGCCATAAAAAAGAAGAAAATTCTGCCATTTGGAATAACATGGATGAGCCTGGAAGACATTACGTTAAGTGAAATAAAACGGGAATGGAAAGGCAAATAGCATGTGATCTCACTCATAGGTAGAATCTAAAATAGTTGATCTCGCAGAAAGAGAGAGGAAAATGGTGGTTACCAGAGGCTGGGGTAGTTGGGGGAAGATGTTGGTCAAATAATATAAAATTACAGTTATATAGTAGTAATAAGTTCAAGAGATCTATTGTACAGTATGGTGAATAAGTTAATGATAATATGTTGTATTCTTGAAAAATGCTGAGAGTGAATGTGTATTCTTACCAGAAAAATGATAAATATGTTACCTACTGTTTATGTTAATTAGCTAGATTTAGCGGTTCCATAATGTATATGTACTTCGAAACATCATGTTGTACATAATAAATATTGTACATAAAATTTTGTTTATCAGTAAAAAAGTTATATTCACCTGAATCCCTGTTACGAGCTCTGGGCCAATGAAATTGGAGCTAAAACAATGTGGAATCAGGTTACCATTCATGAGCCTCATGCACAGTCCATGGAACTGGGTAAGGGACAGGCATCATATTTTTAATATTTTGACCATTAACCTGATTTCTCTTCTCCCCTTTGCAGACCCCTGTTCATGAACATACATGTACATGCACATGTGTGCACACACAAACTCTCTACACATAAAGAGAAGACTGTTCCTTTCTTGTCAACAGAAAAACCTTTGGTCGCATGCAGGCTAACTCGTTTACTACTTCCTGCTGCTACATTTCTTGATCTGTTTTGGGGTACATCTGTTTTTCTTCCCTGGGTGTCAGTGACTACAGTTGGAATGTCTGGGCTGATCATAAGGTTTTTGCTTCATCTTGTCAAAAGTTTCTTTGAGAAATAAAAGGTTCTTTTTTCCTCAACACTCTTACAAGGCTGCCTAGTGTTCTACCATAGTTTCTCTGGGAAGGAGAGAAGTCAGACAGACATAAATGGTGATGATGTTTTATGGTTAGTAAAAGTGACAATGAGTATAGGTAAGAATCAACCTAGAAGTATACGGTGAAGAGGATTTGGAATGAGGGCACTTTGAAGCAAGGGTAATACCATATAAAATAACAGATTCTTAGCTCGAGAAGGAAAGACTTGGATATTATCTAAGCTAAGATGAAGAATGTGTACTCTTTGAGAGATGTTGCCTAGATTTCTTTCAATTGCCATATTCTAACTATACGAGGTGGAAAAGGCCCGATGCAGTTGAGTTCTGTCCAAGGACATAAACTCAATCAAGCTCTTATGAAAATGCAGTGATAAAAAGAGAAGAGTAAATAGCCTTTGGATGGAGCAAAACTCTTTTATTCTCCTTCCTTGGAATATTTTTTTTCTGTAATTATTTTTCTTTGGCATTGAGCTATAAGGATAGCTGTAAGTATGTGTTTGTGATCTGGTGAAATTTGGGTGTAGATATAGAGAATTTATACATCTATATTATTTTTCTCTAGAGGGATTCAATTTTGCCCATAATAACATTCTGTTTCTTTCATCAATAAATTAATAAAATATTTCTGAACACATATATCTGCTAATTACAGGAATCTTCAAGGAAGGTTAGGAGGTAAAGTGGGTTTTCTGATATTAGGGGCTCTCTATTCTGTAACATTATGATTATCTCAGGATTTACCTACAGGTTTTTAAGAAGAGGGGAAGCATAACTGGAAAAAACTAGCCTTTTTTGTTGTTTTTTTCAACAACAATTATTGTTGTTGGAAACAACATTAAACAATTATTTTGGGGGGAAATTATACTAATCCTAATCTTCATTGCTTTAATTCTCATGAGGGAAGTAAATCTGGAAGGACCTACATGTGAGTTACTATCCTTTTAGGTTCTTGCTTTGAAGGTACCTGAATCAATTTATTAAAGTTTATCCCGGAAGTAGGTTAGCATAAAACAACTTGGGTTATTTGTGTATTGTTCCTCTATGATCTCTTCTTTCAAAACATCTTTTTAAAAGATTTAACATGACCTGGCTAAGAATCAGAGGGGACCCAGATGCATTTCCTCAGGTAACACACCCAGCTCAGAAGTTGCCACAATTAGGGCATTGTGCATAGCAGAGACCATGGATTCTGGTGCACAAACATGCTCACAGAAACACTGAATTGTCCTGGAAATGCAGACAAGAACTTTGTGCCAGCGACTCCCCTAAGCTCTTCTTTGAAACTGACCTTATTTAGTTTCTGCTGGGGTAATTTGCTCTGGGGATCTCCTCAGTTACTTGAATGAATAAAATAAGCTGCCAGTCTTTGACCTGACTCTAGTTAGTGGAGCAGGGTTCATGGGGGGTTAGCAGGGCTTCTGTTTCAGGCTACAACAAAGCTCGAATAGGGTTTACTCAACGCTATAAGCCTCTAGTTCCTTCTGGTTGAGCTATGGACTACTTATCTGTTCCTGTTATCTCTTGTTTTCATTTGAAAACGCAAAAGTATGTTAATATAAATAAGAAAAAAATGACTAACATATCATTTTTCCCTCTCTCCCCAGGGAGCACATGTTGTGCTGGGGCAGGACTGGGTACAACTTTTTGCCAGACCTTAGGGCTTGTGGCTGGGTTGCTGGGTTTTCTCTTTGGATTTGACCCTAGCATCACACTTTTCAGGTTACACTATTCAGACTGGTGCCTGGACTTATACAGGATATTTCTGAACCTCAGTCACTGATACAAGTTTAATTTATATTCCCAGAATGATCTTCTCACCCTATGCATGTCAATAGCTGTTGACAGACACTTGTAGAGGCAGGTTCTCTTTGGATTCATACACAAAATCTGCAATTAGATTTAGCCAAAAGAAAATTAACTGATTAAAAAGAAAGAATAATTAATGATAAAAATGTGCCTAGGAGGATGCTGTCTATGAGTGAAATGATGAAACCATGTGTGAGTACATAGCCCTTGGGATGACATCCTCCCAAAGGTCAGATGAGAGACAATATGGCAGCCATGAGTGTCCATGCCCTCTAAAGGCTGAGCTTCCCCACAGTGCTCCTAGAGGGGACACCTGGAAGGAAGACCAGGTAGAGAGTCCAAGGTCAGGCAGGCTGCCCACTCTCAGCTCTTATGTACCTGTTACATAGGAGTATATGCAGCTTAGCAAGAACTTACAGGAGCTGACCCAAAGTCACTGCAGACCCTGTAAACTTCTGCTTGAGCACATAACTACAGGATTGAGGCAAGAGCAGCATCTCTCCCATCCTGAACTGCTCGCTGATAGAAGTCTAGAAACACATCAAAATCAACCATGAGGCAGAGAAGTTTGGGGAATGAGCCAGGCTGGCACTTATGTAGTTATTGAAAGGGGGCTTAAATTAGGGGCAAAGAAAATAGTATGGCTACTGTTCTGATAATAATCCTAATGAGTTTCAGGGGGTTATAGAAGAAAAGGGTATGAAGAAAAGAAGAAAGGCAAAGCAGTAAAGAGCAACAAATAACTAAAATAGCACAAGTGAGGTGCATGGGAGATGGTTATGCAGAGGCTCCTTCTGGTCAGAACATGCAGAGTAGAGAGAAAGCTACGTAGCTCTGTCATCTATACTTTTTGGATTTTTGGGAAACATTGACACAAAATTTAATCCAATTAATAGGATATAAGAAGGTTTACTATATGCCAGACACCATGTTTCATGTCCTCAAGGATAACGGAATAAAAGAACCGTTCTGCCCTCTAGAGATATTGCAGTTTGGCAAGGGAAATGACACATACACAAGAAATAATAATTCACACCCCTCTGAAGTAAGATCTGAAATAAAGATGCAAGCAGTTAGCAGCATGGGAACAGGAGAGAAGAGAGTCATGCTACCTATCTTAGGAAAAGCCTCGTGGAGCAGGCGTGAGTATAAAGAACAACCAGGATTTCAACAGACACAGATGAGGGGAATGGACTTTCAGACCAAGGAGAGAGCTTGAACAGAATGAGGCAGGGAGCCTGGTCAGGCTGCTAATGTTTGGGAAAAAGTGACTCTCTCATGAGCCTGGAGCTAAGGGGGAGCAGTGAGTGGCAAGTCTGCATGGAAAGGCTAGGCCAAGTTGTACAGAACCTATGTGAGGCAAGGAAGTTTGATTTTATCTTTCATGGAATGGGGAATACATTGACAGAAATTAAAGAAGTAATTGAAAAGGTTACAATTGTGCTTAAGGAAGATGGATCTAGAAGTATTATGCGGATGGATTAGAGAAAGCAGAGACTGGAGATAGAGAATGTTGTAAAGTAATTCCTGATTGTCTCTTGCGTTTATGCATGTATTGCAAGCAGACACTAACTACCTTTGTTTTGAACTATCTTTTCTATGGATTTTTAATGGTGAAAAACCTTGGAGCACAGAGAGTGTCTTTCTCTAGAGCAAAAACAGGTGAGCCTACTGTCTATTATAAAATATTCCATTTCCCTAAAGCTTAGGGGTTCCTCTTCTGTAAGGCAGCTCACTGTATATGCAGGCATTCATCTGGGCCCATCTTCAGTGCCTCTGTGGAATTTTGGGGTAAGAAAAACTGACACAAATATATTGCTTGCTATGCTGTAATAAAGTACTTTATCTCTAACACAACAATCATGTGTCTCCCTCTGTAACTCACGAAACCATGGCAGGCTAACTTGATACCTGCAAAGTATTGTAAAATCTCAAACTCTTCATAGTTTTTGATGGGTAGATACCCTTAGGAAACTATTTCAATAATCTTAACAGTAAAGGTTTATTTTAGGGAAGAGACAGAATATTGCTTTGTTTATTTTTGTATCCAGAAACCTGACCTTCATATATGATCTATTTTATAATGTCCAGAAAACACTGTGTTATTACAAAGGTAACGTGGGCAACGGAAATCCTGACTCAACCCTATCCATGATCATAATTCACCTCTTACCCCCTAGAGTGAGTTTCACCCTCTAGAGTCTCAGAGAAGTCTGACTCCAAGAGAAGTTGGGTTTCAGGGATTCCAGTCTTATATAGAGTACTTTTACACTTTGAGTTTGCTCTTTCAATGTGCCTAAATAAAACCATAAATTCTGTCTCAAAATGTCTTCTCTATTGTAATTATCTGGGTGTTTATCCAGGAACCAAGCACATAGTAGATAATCAATGAATATTTAGAGTCAAGAAGAACAAATGAAATAAAATAATTGAGATTTAGAAATATAAGTAGCTAAGAAATTCTTGTCTTAATTATCTACCCCAACCCCAAAGATAGAGTCACATTTAAATTATTTATTATCTTTTTATGATATGACTAGTGCTAGATATTTTTGGAAGTGCCTCTTCCACTTAGTATTTCTGCAACCCTGAATCTCAGTAGTCTTCCATGAGGTGAGAGGTTGGGCTGGTTAATCTTTTAGATTCCTTCCAGCATTGGATTCCAAGAAGCCTAGTTCATTGAGCTGAGTGATAATGTTATCTCCAAGTTCTTTTTCACTTGAAAGACATAACCAGAAAAGTTATTTTAGTTGGTGAGAAGAAAAGATGAGTATCTGAGTATGTGAATATGTTAAATAAAAATGTCAGTTTTTTCTTGCCACTAATAGCCTTTTGCTCCTTTCATCACTTTGAAGCAAAGCTTAAATGAAAGGGTAGCAATGATTTAAGTTTTGAGTAGGTTCATAGTATCTTTAATTTTTTCCAAAGATGACAAAAAATGAATTTGGATAAGGCATAAGGATGGTGATTTTTTATCAACATTTGGAAACACCATCTCTGCACTGTAACCTTAGTCATTATTCTTATTATTTGCAACTAGTAATTAGCTGTTTGCTAGAAGTGCGAAAAATCAGATAGGAAAATTCTTTACCATTGGAAGGAATGGTTTATTAATTGTGATTGCACAGAAACAAAGACATTTTATGGTGCTGTTTCTCCTGTCAATTGTAAAGATGAGCATATGGCCGGGTGAGTGCAATTGGCCACTATTGTGTTAAAGAGGCCAAGGTCAAAGGTCGAAATCCAATATGAGCCAGTCAGCTCTGCTCTCGTCTGCCCTGCCAACCACCTGACAAACAGGAATCTAAGTGGAAGTCAGACCCTGTTATGGGGCGTCAGTTATGACTTCACACATGATGAATGGCAAAAAGGAGGTCACCAAGTCCACTCTGTTTTGTCTGCTTTGAGTTCATGACTTCTTTATATGCAAGTGCAATTTAATTCAACCAATATTAATTGCTTTAATGTGCTACAACTGTGTGTTAGGTAAAGAGTTTATCTTGACAGTATAATATATACCTATTCTGGAGGAGCTTAAAGTCTCAAATGGAAAGAGAAACTCATGAATAGTGAATTAAATCAAATCAAAATAAACTACAAATAGTGTAGAACAGTATGTGGCTAAATACCTACAGTAGTATTTTACACTCACATTTTCTTCAAATAATTTTATTCAAACTATTCGTATACATGTTCAACATCAGTGATTTCATTTCCAGAGCAACTTTTTTTTTTTTTTTTTTTTTCTTTTTTATTATACTTTAGGGTTTTAGGGTACATGTGCACAATGTGACAATGTGCAGGTTTGTTACATATGTATCCATGTGCCATGTTGATTTCCTGCACCCATTAACTCGTCCTTTAGCATTAGGTGTATCTCCTAATGCTGTCCCTCCCCCCTCCCCCCACCCCACAACAGTCCCCGGAGTGTGATGTTCCCCTTCCTGTGTCCATGAGTTCTCATTGTTCAATTCCCACCTATGAGTGAGAACATGCGGTGTTTGGTTTTTTGTCCTTGCGATAGTTTACTGAGAATGATGTTTTCCAGTTTCATCCATGTCCCTACAAAGGACACGAACTCATCATTTTTTATGGCTGCATAGTATTCCATGGTGTATATGTGCCACATTTTCTTAATCCAGTCTATCGTTGTTGGACATTTGGGTTGGTTCCAACTCTTTGCTATTGTGAATAGTGCCGCAATAAACATACGTGTGCATGTGTCTTTATAGCAGCATGATTTATAGTCCTTTGGGTATATACCCAGTAATGGGATGGCTGGGTCAAATGGTATTTCTAGTTCGAGATCCCTGAGGAATCGCCACACTGACTTCCACAATGGTTGAACTAGTTTACAGTCCCACCAACAGTGTAAAAGTGTTCCTATTTCTCCACATCCTCTCCAGCACCTGTTGTTTCCTGATTTCTTAATGATGGCCATTCTAACTGGTGTGAGATGGTATCTCACTGTGGTTTTGATTTGCATTTCTCTGATGGCCAGTGATGATGAGCATTTCTTCATGTGTTTTTCGGCTGCATAAATGTCTTCTTTTGAGAAGTGTCTGTTCATGTCCTCTGCCCACTTTTTGATGGGGTTGTTTGTTTTTTTCTTGTAAATTTGTTTGAGTTCATTGTAGATTCTGGATATTAGCCCTTTGTCAGATGAGTAGGTTGCAAAAATTTTCTCCCATTCTGTAGGTTGCCTGTTCACTCTGATGATAGTTTCTTTTGCTGTGCAGAAGCTCTTTAGTTTAATGAGATCCCATTTGTCGATTTTGGCTTTTGCAGAGCAACTTTTTGAGTCAACCTATGTTTTTCTATAGCAAATTGTCTTCATTTCCAACTAAGCTGTTTGTTGTATCAGCCTAAAAGTAAAATCTACATATGATTCTGTCCCTGGAAATGTTTCCCTGTGCATGATTACTCATTTTTGTAACATTAGGAACTTAGGTCAGTTCTATTCTTTCTCCCTTTCATTCTATCTGGGTACATTTTTTATCTTTACAATGCGGTCACTTACCATATTGCTTTTTAAAATGAACTTTAGAAAGTTGATTTTTAATAATATTCAGTACTTGGAAGAGTGAAATTATATTCTTAGGAATAATGATCAAAACTTTCTCTGTGTTTTGAAAACATTTGTATTTTAATCCATATTTATCTGACCCCACGCCTTAACTTTTCTCCTTGTTCCTTCTCTTTATACATCTAAATCCTCTATTTGCCTGACTTACTCCACAGAATGGTCTGAGACTTAACTAAGGCACGTACACTTATTTTTTACTGAATGACTTGATTATTTTGTCCTGAAAACAAAGCTACTAAGTGAAAAGTTGTGAAATTTTTTAAAAAGTCTTTTTTTTGTGAGTTGGAAAGATTACAATCCATTGTATCTCAATACAAGATATTCTAGTAGTTTTTACGGGCTAAAACATTTTGCAATATAACAATAAAGTCAAGTTCATATAAACAAAACATAAGTTTGCAAGTAAACGAATGTAGGTGGTTTATAAAATGAAATGCACTGAACATTTACTGTATGTAGCAAATGATGAAGACAAAAGGTGTGAGTGTTGGGGATGAAAGGGTTTGAGGGAAAAAGTCTTACTGTTTCCTTATTAATTCTTCAAACTTAATGAGGGTCATGTGTATCTTGAATTTAACTATACTTAAAAACAGTGTAGCACAGGACAATCACATTTAGGGAAAATAAATGCTAAACACAAGAGTGCTTTGAAGCCTATGGAAAAAGCAAATGTGCACGTTTTCTATGACGAGCCATTGAAAATTCAAACATTTCATCCCACTCACTTTACACACCCAAAGAAAAATGTTTTGAGTTCCTCTAAATACAGCACACAATTCATATTTGTTCCATATGATAATCTCTGACTACAGACTTTTATCTTGGGTAAACATGTGTATCTTTGCCTGAAATTATAATTTCAAACTATTATTTCTTACAGTATATTTATTTAGTGTGTTTTTGGATGAAAAAAGTTATTATGAGAAGAAGAAATCTGAAAAGCAGTATGGCTTCTTAGGAGGTATTATTATGAAAATTTACTGTTTAGTAGTCATGTGACATAAATCTTTATTTCCAGTCCTAGACATCATATTTGGACACTTGGCCTAGATGAGGTGCTCCTTTCCTTTATTCTCCTCTGTGTAGAGCTTTTCCATCTCTTTCAGCATCGATTTTAATGATCTTTTTGGTGTATTTCTCCTACTGTATTGTAAGATCTTTGAGTTGAAAGAACATGATATTTTTGCCTCTAAGAGTTAACTATGTACCTGGTCCAGAGTTCTTGACAAACAAAAGCATTAGGTCTCCTTGTTCACTTTAACTACCTGCCTCCAGTTGAAGGCAGGTTTCTGTGTTACTTGCTCAGTAGACTACTGGAAGTGGTTGTCTGTCTTAAGTCACCTCAATAGCAATCAATAGATCATTTCATGTCTGAGAGAACGTTTCTCTCTATCAAAATTATGTCTGATAACTTGGGCATAAAAGTACTCCACTGGCCTGGCGCGGTGAGTCATGCCTGTAATCCCAGAACTTTGGGAGGCTGAGGTGGGCAGATCACTCGAGGTCAGGAGTTCAAAACTAGCCTGACCAACATGGTGAAACCCTGTCTTTACTAAAAATACAAAATTAGCTGGGCGTGATGGCGTGTGCCTGTAATCCCAGCTACTCAGGAGGCTGAAGCAGGAGAATTGCTTAAACCTGGGAAGCAGAGATTGCAGGGAGTCGAGAGCGTGCCATTGCACTCCAGCCTGGGCAATAAGAGTGCAACTCTGTCTCAAAAATATAAAACAAGAGACGAAAAGTACTCCACTGATCAACTTTTTATCCTTTTTAAAATTTGAATTTGCCTAAGTTTCAGCTGGAGTAGAATACTGGGTTTCTCTTTGTGGTGATCTGAGACTATTTGCTCTGGGTACCAGATGGTTTTCTCTTCCACTTGAAAATGAAAACATCTGACAGACTTTGTTAGGCCATGTGTCAGCAACGTTATTCATGGGGAAAGTCTTCCAAATGACATGCCTGTCTCTGAGGGCATTTGTCTACAGTATATGTGTTATGTCTTTAGATGCCTCAGGTTCACACATTAAAGGCATTAGTTCAATCATACATTGTTGCAGGTCCGTAGGCTCAATGCCAGAAATAAGTCACACTCTGGGAAATGAACATTTTCACTCTTCTTCTGTGGGTTTTACAATGCCCTTACAACCAATACAAGAGAAAAAACATCCCATTTTCTTTTAAGAAAACGATTCACCTTGCACTGATTTCTTTATGAACTGACAGTCAATAAGTTCTCTTAGAGACTTTAATATCAGCTAAGAAATTGTGCCTGGAAAAATATCCTGACTATCTTCTGACAGGCCTTGATCCACACTCAGTAACCCCTCAAAACATCAGTTTTGCTATGACAATATTTTGATGTCTAGTGTAGAGACATCACTAACAACATGTGCCATACAGAATTTATAATAATGAAAATGGGTTAAAGACACTGCTCTCTTTCTACCTTCTTGACAGCTGACAGTTATTAGAAAGACAAGTGTCTGGAGGTGGCAATCATGATCCTGAAACAGTTTGCCTCTTTACAGTTCTGTTAATATAACCTTAGCTTCACTAGCACTGTGCCCAGCCCTCAGAGAAATGAACATTTGATGGGTCATCATTTCAGTTTTAGCAAGAACACAAAGGACATTTTTGGTGGAGGTAAGTGCAAACTGATACATGTGCAAGGTGTTGTACTTTTGATTTGGACTTATTCCTGCATATCATACAACAAAATAATGGTGATCAACGTGTATTGATCATTTATGTATCAGGAGTTTTTCTAAGCAATGTAAGGATGTGGATCCAGTTCTAAAACCATTCTATAGGGAACATACTTTATTATTATAATTGGCATTGTTCATATGAGGAAATTGATGCATAGAAAAATGAAATAAATTCGCTAAGATCCACACCCAGTAAGTAGTAAATAGGGACTTTCAGATTGCAGAGCCCACATTCTCAAAGCACTATACCACACTGCCTAGTGGAATGATAATATCTCACTTGAAGGGTGAGATAGCTTAGTTTGTATTCTTTAGCATTCAAGGGTGCTGTTTTCATAGGGAAAGCATGAACACATACCTATCCCTTAAATATTTTTCTTTTCAGATGAATAAGAACATCTTGTACACATGTGAAGCCTAACAATCTTTTTTGCAACCAGTTAGTCTAGCTAACTGAGTTAGCCAGTTAGTCTGGAGATTTAGATTAAAGAAAAAAACAGAAATCGACAGCATATTAACAATGGGCATAAAATCTCTCTTAATATTTCTTCTTATAAAACTCAATCAATGTCAACTCATAATAAGACCTTTTAGGAAATTAGTACAGAAACTTCTTTAACTCGATATAGGGCAACTCTAAAGAATCTGTAAAAAAAATACCATGCTAACTGGGGAGGAGATGAAAGCATTCTTTTAAAAAGTCAGGTAGAAGATGAAGATGTACAGAATTACCACTTATTCAATCTTGCATTGAGTTTGTAGGCAGCCCAATAAAAAACAAGCAGGGTTGGGAGGCCGAGGCGGGCGGATCACGAGGTCAGGAGATCGAGACCATCCTGGCTAACACAGTGAAACCCCGTCTCTACTAAAAATACAAAAAATTAGCCGGGCGAGATGGCGGGCGCCTGTAGTCCCAGCTACTCGGGAGGCTGAGGCAGGAGAATGGCGTGAACCCCGGGGGGCGGAGCCTGCAGTGAGCCGAGACTGCGCCACTGCACTCCAGCCTGGGCGACAGCGAGACTCTGCCTCAAAAAAAAAAAAAAAAAAACAAGCAGGGAAGGATTGGAAAAGATGAAATCAAACAAAAAGAGATTTTTAGAAAAATAGAAGGGTATAACTATATGGCTAGATATAAGATCAACGAACAGCAATTAAAAATAATTTAAAAAACTGTTTTAAATAACAAATAGTAAAGCATATTATGTGCTGTTAGCTGGCTGAACTATGTGTTTCCCCAAATTCTACCCCCATGAAGTTCTATACCCCTGTACCTCAGAATGTGACTGCATTTGGAGATGGAGTCTTTAAAGAGGTAACTAAGGTTAAATGAGGTCATATGGTTGAGCCTTAATTCAACATGACTGGTGTTTTTATAAGAGAAGAAGATTATGACACAGAGATGCAAAGAGGAAAGACTATGTGAAGACAAAGGGAGAAGATGACTGTCACAAGCCGAGGAGTGAGGCCTCAGAATGAAACCGGCTTGGCTGACACCTTGATCTTAGAGGAAATAAATTTTTGTTGTTTAAGCCACCTGTTCTCTGGTACTTTGCTATGGCAGACCTAGAAAACTAATACAGGTTCCTAGTAGTAAATCTAACAAACAATGCATTCATGCAATTTTTTTTTATACATGAAGTCCTAGGCTACATATGCACAATATGCAGGTTTGTTACACAGGTATACATGTGCCATGTTGGTTTGCTGCACCCATCAACTCATCATTTACATTAGGTATTTCTCCTAATGCTGTCCCTGTCCCAGCCCCTCCATCCCCTGACAGGCCCCAGTTTGTGATGTTCCCCGCCCTGTGTCTATGTGTTCCCATTGTTCAACTCCCACCTAAGAGTGAGAACACGTGGTGTTTGGTTTTCTGTCCCTGTGATAGTTTGCTTAGAACGATGGTTTCTAGCTTCATCCATGTCCCTGCAAAGGACATGAACTCATCCTTTTTTATGGCTGCATAGTATTCCATGGTGTATATTTGTCACATTTCTTAATCCAGCCTATCATTGATGGACATTTGGGTTGGTTCCAAGTCTTTGCTATTGTGAATAGTGCCACAATAAACACATGTGTGCAACATACATACAAGTTTTTGAAAAACATTAAATTACTTCTAAGTAAGTTATGATTCCTTGTCATGGAATATGTAGGCTTAATATCAATTATCAATATCCCCTAAATATCATTCTCTCTAAATAATTTAGAGATTTAGTATAACTCCAATAAGAATCCTAATAAAATTGATCAGGGAAATGCAAATCAAAACCACAATGTGATACCACCTTACCCCTGCAAGAATGGCCATAATCAAACAAACAATCAAAAAACTGTAGATGTTGGCCTGGATGCAGTGATAGGGAACACTTCTACACTGTTGGTAAATGCCAACTAGTACAGCCACTGTGGAAAACAGTGTGGAGATTCCTTAAAGAACTAAAAGTAGAACTACCATTTGATCCAGCAATCCCACTACTTGGTATCTACCCAGAGGAAAAGAAGTCATTAAATGAAAATGATACTTGCACACATGTGTTTATAGCAGCACAATTTGCAATTGCAAGATCACGGAACCAACCCAAATGCCCATCAGACAACGAGTGGATAAAGAAACTATATATGTATGTATGTGTATACACACACACACACACACACACACACACTGAAATACTATTCAGCCATAAAAATGAATGAACTAATGGCATTTGCAGCAATCTGGATGAGATTGGAGACTATTATTCTGAGTGAAGTAACTCAGGAATGGAAAACTAAACATTGTATGTTCTCACTGATATGGGGGAGCTAAGCTATGAGGACACAAAGGCATAAGAATCATACCATGGACTTTGGAGACTTGGGAGGAAGGATGGGAGGGGATGCGGGATAAAAGACTACAAATAGGGTGCAGTGTATATTGCTCAGGTGATGGGTGCACCAAAATCTCACAAATCATCTCTAAAGAACTTACTCATGTAGCCAAATACTACCTGTACCCCAATAACTTATGGAAAAATAAATAGAAAAGATCAGCCCCAGTCTTAACAAAATATCCCTTTTGAATGAGAAATCATTACTGTCTTATGCCCTTAGGTGGACCTAAATATTCTTTCCATTGCTCACCACTCCACAAGCCATGAATACGTAATAAACAGAAACTGTCAGCAAGCAATGTCACAAATGCTATAGAAAGAAAATGCATAAATAATGTTATCATTTCCAAAGTAGGTTACAACTTACAAAGAAACAACAACAAAAAGAATCCTAATCAAATTGAGAAAGTTGAGAAGCTCAATTAATTGATTTAAAAATATAGTCTAAAGAGTAAAGGACCAAAAGTAGTCTGAATATTTGCTGAGAAGAAGAAGAAAGATTACAGACTTCTCCTGATGGATATGACGAGTTCTTATAACACTATAGTAGTTAAGATAGTATGGAATTAGTGAAATGGTTAAGAAACCGGCCAGTTTTTAAGAAACAGAACTACATATAAATGAAATTCTGATATATGACAGAAATAGCATAAAATTACTAGGGAAAGGAGGAGAAGTTCAATAAATGGAGCTGGAAAAATTGGTCATTCAAATGGAAAAAATGAATTTGGATCATTGTCTCAGATCAATCAAAATCTAAACACAAGATACATTATAAATTTGAGTATCAATACAACACTTCAATGCTTTTAGAATAAAAACAATAAAATGTCCTCATAACCTATAGATAGGGGGTGCTTTCTTAAATAATGCATAAAAATCTCTAGCCAGAAAAGAAAAAAGATTGATAAATTTAACCATAATAAAATCAATAAATGTATTTAAAGAGGCAACACTTCAAGTGAAGGGAAACGAGAAGCCACAACTTGGGAACAGACCTTTACAACATGTACAATCACCAAAGGATTGGCATCAATAATATATATATATATATATAAACCTCTAACAAATCGAAGGAAAAAGGTAAACAATCAAACAGAAAAATATGTAAAAGTTATGAAAAGGATTTTCACCAAAGAAGAAAAAATAACCAATAAATATACTAAAAGAGTGTCAGTCTCACTACTCATTAGTGAAGTAAAAATAAAAATCATAGTGAGATGGCATTTAACAACTCTTTCAATTACCAAAAATTAAGAAATTTTAAAATTAAGAAATTATCAAGTGTTGGAGAAGCTGAAGATCAATGAAGGCCTTTTTATTTTTTGCATTACTGGTAGGTATAAATTAGTATAGACCAGGTGTGGTGAATCACGCCTGTAATCCCAGTACTTTGGGAGGCCAAGGTGGGCGGATCACTTGAGGTCAGGAGTTCAAGACCAGTCTGGCCATCAAGGTGAAACCCCATCTCTACTAAAAATACAAAAATTAGCCAGGTGTGGTGGCAAGTGCCTGTAGTCCCAGCTACTTGGGAGGCTGAGGCAGGAGAATCGCTTGAACCCATGAGGCAAAGGTTGCAGTGAGCCGAGATTGTACCACTGCACTCCAGAGGGAAACTGTCTCAAAAAAAAAAAAGTATAATAAATTTGGAAAACAATTCAAATTTAATTTTTAAAGTTGAACCTCTGCATTCACTACAATTTTAATACTTTACCTAGAGGTTTCAATCCTAGATACATTTCATGAGAAACCAAGGAGACAAAATGTTCTTGGCATCTGTATTCACGATAACAAACACTAGAAACAACCCAAATACTCGTAAACAGAAGAATCATAATTATATTTTACTGCATTCATGCAGTGAAATATTACACAGCAACATGATTAAACACAGTGGAAAATTACACAGTAGAAAATGATTGATCTATTTTTCTACATCCGGGAAATCCCGAATGAATTTCAGTAACTCGATGATAGAAAAAAATACTGTCTCCAAAGACTTATACAGTAAGCTATGCTTTCAAAACAAAGAAAAACTAGGTTTTAAAGCTGTACCTTTAGCTAGCAATATAGTGCTCCTTAACTTTGCTTCATGCTCTGTGGATTTTTCCCATTTGGGAACTTACATAATGAGGTAGGTAAAAGGCAAAATTTGAGATTTGGTAATCATGTCTCGCCAAAATAACGCTCAGTTTAGAAATATCTGTTGGCATCATGTTCTGATCTGATTTACAGGATTATCACCCAATTTCCAAAACACATAGTTAGCTGATTCTGTCTTCAGTCTATTCTTGGTAATATTTTACTCTCTTTCATTCATTACCTTACAGTTCAGTAATTTCTGTCTGTCTCTCCTTTCTTCTAACTCATTCTCCATCTTTGGATGGTGATGGAAGTGGGAAATACTAGTAGTAGTAGTAGTATTTTGTATCTTCAAACAATACCTAGCAATTTTTTTTGTATCTTCAAGCAATATCTAATAAAATTATTTCCATGCAGCACTGCAAAACAAATAATTGTTATAAGAATCTATTCATCAATTATCTGAAATCTGAATTTTTCAACTTTAAATAGAACCATTTTGTGATAATAGCTACCATTTAGTGAAAAATTATGTATCGCTACCTTCGCCTATTATTAATAATTCTTATATTAATGATGCAGAGTAGGTATTAATTTTACCGTCTTACAGAGGAAGAAATTGAGGTAAGACTTCCTTGCCAAAGGTCACATAGTAAGTAAATAAAACAGCTTTCCTTGACTCTATACACTGTTATGCTTTCTGTCTTGAAAAGCCTTTCAAAAACTCTATTTTGCTGTAATTTCCTTGTCCACCATATTTTTAATGGTAATTATAGCAAAGCCAATAACCAGAGCTGTTTACAAACTGCCATGTGGTAGTGTTATGGAATTGAGAAACGTTTTAAATTGTGGTGTTCAATTAGATTTAAAATTTTTTAGCAAACAATCCAAACATAAAAACTTTGTTCAGTTTTTATGGGAATATAAAGGGAGTCTTTGAAGCAGGGTTCAACAATGTAAGGACAAATCCCCTCACTTATCTCTATGACATAGCCTTATGTCATTCAGGAGTAAACTTTCTCTTGTCTGAATTACTAAAATTCTGATATATTTCATCATTTTTGTACATCTTATATATTTCTGATATTATAGTTATGTCTGAAAAAAACCATGAAGGACATGGGTATATCTTACATTCCTTCATATTCTCTGTATATTGTATAAAAGAGCACTATGTATAGTAAATACTCAAACATCGGCTGCATTAATGTATCCTCCACCATGGTGGACTAAGGAGACATCAATTTCCAATACGTAAATTTAAATGAGCTTATGCTGCCTGGTATTGGGAAAGAGCATGATGATGTTGGCAGATGAGGCTTAAGTCCCTTTTTGGTTATTTACTATTTTTTTTTTAACTCATAGCACCAACCTCTTGGAGACTTCAGTAACTTAGTATTGTTCAGAAGAATCATATTTCTTCATCTGTAAAATGATGATAATATCAGCTTTACTTACTTCATGGGATAGCTCTATGGCTCAAATGATATATAATGCATGTGGAAGTGCTGCTATGCCATTTTAAGTGATTATGCTGGGGCAGGGATGTGGGAATGGCTAGAGAGTCAGTAAATTCATCTACACTGAACTTAATTAATTCCTTCTATAATCCTGATCACTGAGAGAATGACAAACCATCCTTGTGGTAATAGACATGAAAGGTCTTGGGCAATGCCATACGGGGTGCTTTTAACAAAACTAAGGAACACATCCATGATTTCTGGCTTTGAATCATCCACTAACTTCCATCAAAACAAAATAGAGTAAAAGGGCATCAAAATACTGTTCACTTTATAATAATTGTGGGTGTCTATAAAGAAAGATTTTTACAGTACTTTCATTTTTGCGTATGAAATTATCTTTTAATGTTGCTAACCTCCACAGACACTCTTAATTACTGCTATTCACTTCATGCATTTCAAAGAAAAGCTTTCTTATTACTCACTTTACATACTTAAAAATCACAACAATGTTGGAAGACAATTTCTGCAAACCAAAGTTAAAAGCTAAGATTTCAATCTTCTAGAAGAAAGCGAATAAGTAAATCTTTATGACCTTGGAATAGAAATAGATTTCTTAGCAGGACAGTAAAAAGTGACAAATTATGCTTCATAAAGTTAAACATTTTGATCATCAAATGAAAAAGCAAGCCAAAGGATATGGAAATATTAACAATATGTGTATCTGAGAAAAATATGTACATTTAGAATATATGAAGAATACTTACAACTCAGTATTTAAAAGATAACATAAAAATGATTAAGAGGCATGGACAGACACTTTATAAAAGAAGATATATAAATGACTAATAGGCACATGAAAATTTATTATTATCAGTGAAATGCAAACTAAAAACAAAATGAGATACCTCTTAGAATAGGTAAATTAAAAGGACCTAGAATACCAAATGTTGGTGGTGATATGAAGCAACTGGACTCTCATAAGTTGCTTTGGGAAACAGTTTGACAGTTTCTTGTAGTTACCCGATGTCCCAGTAATCCAAATTGATTACACTAGAAAAATAAATACATAGATCTACACAAAGATCTTCACAAGAATATTTGTAACATCTTCAATTTTATTAGCCAAAATCTGGAACCAACTCAAATATCCATGAACAGGTGAGTGGAAAAACACATTGTGATACAGTCATATGATGGAATACTTCTCAGCAATAAAAAGAATTAATGATTTATGGAAAAACTTGGATAGACATTTCTGATTTATGTAAAATTATGATTTATGTAGACATAATGATTTATGTAAAAACTGCACAGACATTATGCTGAATGCAAATCTACCACTGTCGTGGTAAAAAAAAAAAAAATCAGACCAGTGATTCTGCTGGAGAATCAGAAAAATGGGAAGAGCAAAGAGTCAAATTTCTGGAATGGCGGAAATATTATGCATTGTTCTATACCCATAGTATTATTAATTCCCTAAGGGCTGGATTTTAGAGTCAGTCCCAAACTTGTGATAATTGCAGTATATACAATGAAAACAACCTATGCACAATACTGATAAAATGCATCTACACTTTGATTAGGAAAATCTTTGTGGTCCTTGCTAAATTACAATGTTCAATAGAAGATCTTCATACCATTTGAAGACACAATTTTTCCAAGGTCAATTTTATGTAGCTGATATTATTTCAAAGCTATAGCCAAAGTCTTGTTTATTTGATGAAGTTACAAGACTCTTTACAATTTGAACCATATAATCAAATTGTCTCTTGGTGTTCAAGAAGTACTCTTCTTCATCCTTGATCAGTTGTCACCTTAATTAGTTTAAAGGTTATACTAGTATATTCATGTGGATAAATTTGATCTTAGAAAAATATACAATTTCATGGATTAGAAAATAACTATTCAACGAGATGGTAAAATATATATATTTTATAATTATTAAATATCAAAATATTTTTCTAAATTGATTATGTCATTGCTTCAAGAGGAACTCATGTTACATTTTCTTGTAATGGAGTTGAAGTTCTTGACTATTTTTTTCCCTTAAATATAATTCAATATTTTGGCTGGTCGCAGTGGCTCCTGCTGTAATCCCAGCACTTTGAGAGGCCGAGGCAGATGGATTACTTGAGGCCAGGAGTTTGAGACCAGCCTGGCCAACATACTGAAACCCTGTCTCTACTAAAAATAAAAAAATTAGCCAGGCATGGTGGTGCATGCCTGTAATCCCAGCTACTAGGGAGGCTGAGGCACGAAGATTGCTTGAACCCTGGGAGCAGAAGTTTCAGTGGACCGAGATTACACAACTGCACTCCAGCCTGGGTGGCAGAGTGAGACTCTCTCTCTCTTTCTGTGTATGTATGTGTGTGTGTGTGTGTGTGTGTGTGTGTGTGTATAGATATGTATATAAAATTAAATTTTCTGTTTTATCAAGGAAGTCCATCGATATAGAAACCCTACGATTTTGGAATCAGGGGAAGAATATATGGTTGCTTGTGAATATAACAGCTTATATACATGCATATTTACATCACCATCACTGCATATATACACGTGTGTACACAAAAATACAAACATATACGTACACCACAGAAGTATACAAACAACAGAGGTTTTATGTTTTAGTTATTTAGATCAAGAAGAGGGTCCTATTGAATGCACTGTTCAGTTATTTTTATAAACATAAACTTATAGTCTAATATGTCGAAAATGCAGTTGTAAGCTACATTCCACCTCAGCATAACTCAACAAAATTTTTATGATGTAGAAGAAGCCTTAGAGAGAGATCTCTAGTTGCTGGTAAATTTCCCAATAGCTAGGGCAAGAGTTGGCAAAGAAAAAGAGCACTTGTTGTAATTAATGGGACAGAGTTGATGCTGTAGTTGGCTTGAAATGTAATATGGAGACAGTTAGGCTTAGCTTTGAAAAATTGTACGGAAGAGATGCTTTGATATTGGTGATAGTTCACTCAGATAATTCAACAAGATTTAATCAATTTAGTTCCCAAGTGACAAGAAACCGATGAGGTAGAGTGACATGTAAATCACATAGCAGAGGGGAAGAAATTGAGGTCCAGTTTTTATGTTTCTAGAATTATGTTATTTGAATGGCTATTTCTCATGTACAACCCAAAAATCAGCAGCTTGGAAACATTTTGAGCCCCAAAGTCACAACCCGCTGTGGAAGAAATAGCTTGAATATGACTCTCTTCAATCACTAGTCTAAGCATTCTCAATGATTAAGAGCTTTATCTCCCCTTCAAGCAAGAGAAAAAGAACATGACAAGTCAGAAGAATGTAGCAAGATGTCAGTTGCCATTCTGAATGCTCTGGTTTGGGTTACGACTGGTCATTAATTTTGTTGTTGCCTGAAGATATATCTGCTAGTTAAGGTGTTCTTTTCAGAAAATCACTGTTCTCATCTCCAATTCTTTAACTATTCCCCAAGGCAATTTGAGTATTTTTAAAGAATATATTTGTACCAAGAAGAGAAAAAAGCAACCATAGAATAGGGTCATTGTTTCAGTTTGGGGGACCAGAGCTTCCCTAAGTGGATGGAGGTATTTAAAGGACTCTGCACATTTCCATTTATCACACTGCTGTTAAAGACATACCCAAGATTGGGCAATTTACAAAAGAAAGAGGTTTAATTGTACTCACAGTTCCACGTGGCTGGGGAGGCCTCACAATCATGGTGGAGGGCAAAGAGGAGCAAGTCATATCTTACGTGGATGGTGGCAGGCAATGAAAGAGGCTTGGGGCTGATGGCTGTCTGCTTTCTTAGTGCCGCTAGAGCTTTCCGCCCCTCCTCCCCAGATCCTAAAATGTCAATGAGAGCTGTTTGCTTTTTCAGTAGTAACTGAACTGTGCAATAGTTCAGACCTAAAAGGAATTATTAAGAAAGCTAAATGTCCTGGTCTCTGAGTTTTCCTCAGAAAGTTCTGTTGACTCCAAAGGCTCCTAGAGGCCACGACTTCTATTAAATTTCCTGCTCTACCTCATTGGAGCAGAAATTGCTAATAACAACATGCTAGAATATTATTTTCAGCCCGTTTAAGGCCAGCATTTACCTTGGTCTAATAAACTGCATTTTAAAAAACCAACGGTCATTTCAGACAAAAATGAAGAAAGAAATGAAAGATAGTAATCGAACTCCATTTCTGAGCCTCTAGTTAAAATAATTTTATAATTTAGGATATTCATTCATATTTTAAGTTGTTTTGAGAGGAGAACCTATTGTATTATACCTAAACTTGTGTAATATTGGAAGGCCACTTGTTACCAGTATAGAATAAGCTCTTAATAACTTTAAAAAGTGAAACTTACGCTAAAGAAATTCTGAAATTAGAAGTTTTAACCTCCTACTTGACAAGGCTTATTTCATGTCTGAATTGCTTATCACACTTAGAATTCTGACTCCAGGCAGAGAGGAGTCTATCTCGGATTCTGCACCTTCTCCATCAGTGAGCCTTCTGTCAGCACTGTATAAATAATTAATTATTATTAATAACCACCATCACCATCTTCTCTGTTTCTTACCCCTGAATACAGCCAGCACTTTTCTGATAAACTTCAGAGAGCAGGTTTATTATTTGGCTTCTGTAATAAATAGGAAGTGGCAAGCATGCCCGGGGCACAGAACATTTCCAATAATAGTGACTAGGTGGAGTGGTTTCTGAGTCACGTGAAATCAAGTCTATTTGAAACATTTTTCATTGATTTGAAAACTATAATTAGGCTATTTTGAGTTGCAGGATTTATGAAGTGGAAAAAATTTAAGTTCTGATTTTTAAACAGTCAGCAAATATTTGTTGAGTTCTTCCTGCTTGTTAGGTACCTCAGGAAACCCACTTAAAAGGAATGTCCTCTTTTCCTTGCTATGCCTTCAACTAAGTTCACGCCAAGGAATGCGCTCTCTTCTCCCTTTTATGAACTCTCCCAAAGTGTAGCTATGGTCATCATTCCATCTTTTTATTTGATAAAAACAAAGATTCTAAGCATTGCTAAATACAAAAAAATGCTAATTATATTGATGTGTCTGTTTTTCCTTCTATTTTTTCCAATTATATTTAGAATTTATGATTATTTGGAGAAAAGAGAATTAAATACCAAGAGTTAATAAAATATCCATTCTCTATTTGCCACCTGATATGGTCTGGCAGTGTCCCCACCCAAATCTCATCTTGAATTATAATTCCCATAATCCCCATGTG
The DNA here is from genome assembly GCF_009828535.3 of Hylobates moloch. Lineage (NCBI taxonomy): Eukaryota > Metazoa > Chordata > Mammalia > Primates > Hylobatidae > Hylobates > Hylobates moloch. The sequence continues at coordinate 205,157,408 of NW_026652276.1, forward strand.
TCATGAGAGGGACCCAGTGGAAGGTAACTGAATCATGGGAGCAGTTTCCCTCATGCTGTTATCATGATAGTGAGTGAACTCTCACAAGATCTGATAGTTTTATAAGCATCTGGCATTTCCTCTGCTGGCACTCATTCTCTCTCCTGCCAGCCTGTGAAGAGGTGCCTTCCACCATGCTTGTAAGTTTCCTGAGGCCTCCCCAGCCATGTGGAACTGTGAGTCAATTAAACCTCTTTTCTTTACAAATTACCCAGTCTCGGGTATTTCTTCATAGCAGTGTGAGATGGACTCAAATAGTAAACTGGTACCACAGAGAGTGGGGTACTGCTATAAAGATACTTGAAAATGTGGGAGTGACTTCAGACTGGGTAACAGGCAGAGATTGGAAGAGTTTGGAGGGCTCAGAAGAAGACAGGAAAAATGTGGGAAAGTTTGGAACTTCCTGGAGACTTATTGAATGGCTTTGACCAAAATGCTGATGATGATATGGACAATGAAGTCCACGCTGAGGTGGTCTCAGATGAAAATGAGGAACTTCTTGGGAACTGGAGTAAAGGTCACTCTTGCTATGCTTAGCAAAGTGACTGGCAGCTTTTTGCCCTTGCCCTAGAGAGCTGTGGAACTTTGAACTTGAGAGAGCTGATTTAAGGTATCTGGTTGAATAAATTTCTAAGCAACAAAGCATTGAAGAGGTTACATAGTTTAAAAGTTGGGAAAATTTGCAACCTGATGATGCAGTAGAAAAGAAAAACCCATTTTCTGGGGAGAAATTCAACTCCTCTGCAGAAATTTTCATAAATAACGAGGAGATAAATGTTAATAACCAGGACAATAGGGAAAATGTCTTCAGGGCATGTCAGAGACCTTCCTGGCAGCCCTTCCCATAACAAGTGCAGAGACCTAGGAGGGAAAAATGGTTTTGTGGGCAGGGCCCAGGGTCCTCCTGCTCTGTGCAGCCTAGGAAGTTGGTGCCCTGTGTCCCAGCCATTCCAGCCATGTCTAAAATGGGCCAAAATACAGCTCAGGCCATGGCTTCAGAGGGTGCAATCCCCAAGCCTTAGAAACTTCCATGTGGTGTTGAGACTGGGGATGCCCAGAAGTCAAGAAATGAGGTTTGGGAACCTCTGCCTAGATTTCAGAGGATGTATGCAAATGCCTGGAGGTCTAGGCAGAAGTTTGCTGCAAGGGAGGAGCCCTCATGGAGAACCTCTGCTAAAGCAGTACAGAAGGGAAATGTGGGGTCAGAGCCCCCACACAGAGTCACCACTGGGGCACTGCCTAGTGGATCTGTGAGAAGAGGGCCACCGTCCTCCTGACTTCAGAATGGTAGACCCAGTAACAGCTTGCACTATGTGCCTGAAGAAGCTACAGACACTCAATGACAGCCTGTGAAAGCCCCTGGGATGGGGGTACTATATTCTGCAAAGTCACAGGGACAGAGCATCCTGAGACCATGGGAGCCCACCTCTTGCATCAGCATGACCTGGATGTGAGACATGGAGTCCAAGGAGATCATTTTGGTACTTTAAGGTTTAATGACTGCCCTGTTGGATATTGGACTTGCATGGGGCTTGTAGCCCCTGTGTTTTGGCCAATTTCTCCCATTTGGAATGGGTGTATTGACCCAATTTCTGTACCCATATTGTATCTAGGAATTAAGTAACTTGCTTTTGATTTTACAGGCTCATAGGCAGAAGGAACTGGCCTTGTCTCAGATGAGACTTTGGACTTGGACTATTGGGTTAATGCTAAAGTGAGTTAAGCCTTTGGGGGACTATTGGGAAGGCATGATTGTGTTTTGAAATGTGAGGACATGATATTTGGGAGGGAACAGGCATAGAGTGATATGGCTTTGCTGTGTCTCCACCCAAATCTCATCTTGAATTGTAATTTCCATAATCCCCATGTGTGGTGGGAGAGACCCAGTGGGAGGTAATTCAATCATGGGAGTAGTATCCCTCATACTGTTCTTATGATAGTGAGTTCTCACGAGATCTGATGGTTTTATAAGCATCTGGCATTTCCCCTGCTGAAACTCATTCTCCCTCCTGTTGCCCTGTGAACAGGTACCTTCCACCACGATTGTATAAGTTTCCTGAAGCCTCCCCAGCCATTTGGAACTCTGAGTCAATTAAACCTCTTTTCTCTATAAATTACCCGGTCTCAGGTATTTTTCATAGCAGTGTGAGAAAGGATTAAAATACTGATATGATTTGGCTCTGTGTCTGCACCCAAATCTCATCTTGAATTATAACTCCCTGAATTCCCACATGTCATTACAGGAACTTGGTGGGAGGTGATTGAATTATGGGGGTGGGTCGTTCCTATGCTCTTCTCATGATAGTAAATGAGTCTCACAAGAACTGATGGTTTTAAAAATACAGGAGTTCTTTGCCTGCTGCCATCCATGTAAGATGTAACTTGCTCCTCTTTGCCTTCTGCCATGATTGTGAGGCCTCCCCAGTCACGTGGAACTGTGAGTCCAATTAAACCACTTTCTTTTGTAAATTGACCAATCTCGGGTATGTCTTTATCAGCAGTGTGAAAACAGACTAATACAAATACCAACTCATCTAAAGAAGCTGTGGAAATATTTCAATTGTGTGTATTTGCATGTGTGTGTGTCTGTATAGTCAGTATCTAATGAAATGAAAAACACCTGAAAATAATAAAAATGAATAGAAAATTTACTGACTATTAAACTATGACAAAGCAGAAGAAGGTTCTTATCCACACACCTTAAATATCAAGAGGTGGTAACAGGGACAGAGTCTGAGGATTCAGAAGAATCTCTTAGCCCCTCTTCTACCACCACCTTCTAGAAGCAGTACCAGTGAGTTGACAACATCCTGTAAATCCTTATGAATAGCTGACATTTTCAAAAAAATTATCTGAGGATATTTTCTGTTTCCCCATTTCAGATGAGGGAGAGCATAAACAGTTGGTGGGGAGGTGTAGATGAAGCATTCAGGGCTGAAGAACCGAGGCTTAAGACTATATAAAGAATTGGAAAGATTTGAACTCCAAGGGTACCTTAGACATTTCAGCCATCTCAGAGAGGACAGGGCCAAGCTCCATCAGCAAAAGGTACATGTGTCTTCAGAAGAGCCTTTCCCCACCATCGCTTCCCAGAACTATAGAACACAAGACTCCAATTATAGCCAGTGAGGCTATGAAAGAGAATTTAAACATCCTATATCAGAAGAAATGAAAACTTTAATAAAGGATCTCATATTAAGTATGATCAAGATGAAAACAACTAGTATGATAACGTGGAAACAAAACAAACATAAAATCATGCAAGAGAAGAGTGTAGAACTTTCAGAATAAAAGGCAACCTAAGAACATGTTTCTAAAAAGCCACATGAGACTACAAAATATTTTAATGAAAACATGAATTTAATAAAATACAAGATCAAATAAGAATATGAATATAATGCATCTTAAGATCAGAGACTAGATGATAAAACAACTGCATGGGATAAAAAGGAAAATAGCAGAGTCAAAGAAACAAATTGAGACCCCCAAATAACACCAACACAGAACAATAAATTAGCAATAGCAAGGGACACAGGAGACATGAAAGAATAAAATTGCATACTGTGCTGGATATTTTCCATTTGGCTGTAATTGCACTGTATCCCCAGTGGCCAATCAGAATAAGATAATACATCAAAGCTTTCTCATTCTGGGGCTTCTGGCTGTGTTTAGCTAAAGGGACGTACCTGCCAAAGACTGGAGCGGGGTAAGAGAATGAGGTCTGGGTAGTTTTCTCTTTGGCCAGCTCCTCACAGGATCAGAGGATGAGAGTGGGCTGGCTGCCTGCCTTCTCCAAACCATAGGTCCCCTCTACTCTGCATATTTGCTGTCTTTGTCCTCCTCTCCCTCTACCCCCATCGCCTTCTCTCTCTCTGTATTTCTCTTTGAGTTTCTGTAACCACTTCCTTGCTTCACCACTTCAGATCTGGGGAGGTAAGAACTCTTCTTCCCACACTTCCTGTCACTGCACGTCCCTTGGGGTTTTCTTATGACCTTCCCACACTTTTATTTCTTGAACTCTCCCCAAATTACCAAATTTGATTGTGCTGTTTCCTGACTGATAACACTGACAGAGAAGAAAGACGAGAAAAATAAATAAAAGACAATGATATTGTAACAATAGATATGATAGCAGTTAAAAATAAGATTGTTAAGCAATTTGTGCCAGGTACTTTTTAAGGGCTTTACATATATCTTCATCTGACACGATCGACACAACAAAAGGAATTATCATTTTTATTTCTCTAATAAAAAGATATTTTTTAAATTAGCTTTAAGAAGGTGAATTGCTCAGCGGTCACACAAATAGGAAATGGAGAAGCTGGGGCTTGAAGCTGGCCAGCTTGGCTCCAGTGCCAGTACTCTTCATTGCTATATTCCATCACGTTCCTTTTTAGGTGTGGAGGGTGGAGACAATCCTATAAAGGCTAAGTGGTATTTCAGAATAACTCAATGAATGAAACAGAAAAAGCATGAGTCAAAAATGTAACAAAGGAGTGATCCCTAAAATTAACAGTTGACTCTACAGCTTAAAAAGGCACGTTTTGTTTCAGGAAATTGGATTCAGATCAATGGATGCCAAGCGTATTAGACCTTAAACGTAAGAATAATGCTTTTTTGTTTTTTGTTTTTTTGCAGATTTTTTCTTTCTGCTAGAGGGCCTTTTAGGAAGTAGTATCTCCTGCAGTGAAGAAACTTTTATGTGCGTTTCAGATTCTTTCAGGTTGACTTCCAGTTTTTTCCCCTTCTGTTAAATTCAGAAAGTAAAATGGTTGCTTTTTATTACAAAGTAGCATTTATAATATGATCAAAGTATTCTAAAATTACTTATATCTATCTTTATATGTATCTTCTACATATATATGAATAAGAGAATTTCTGAATTTATGATCGTCCAATGTTAATGAAAGTTAAGTGCCAGTGGTGAATATGTATACCTTACTTTTTTCTTTACAATGAACGTGAATAATTCTGACAAGAATAACACTATTATTCCTAACATGAAAGAATATATAATACATACATTTAAGAAACGTTTTTAGCTGCAAATAGCAAAATTTTCTCTTTGTTACATACACATTTAAGTCTTTGTCTCTGGCAGGATTAAAGGGATGTTCAAGGAATGGGGTGATTTTATGTACACAGACTTGCTAACTCAGAGCTATTAAAGCAAGTATCTTTATACTTCTAGAAAATCAGGCTGCCTTTCAATCTTTGAAACTAATCTATTAAACTTAATTTTTCTTTTAAGTCTAAGAATCTTGTAGGAGTTAAGAGTTGTCATTATGGGCTCAAATTCTCAACTATGATATACTCCATGTAGAATTATGAAGTATTGATCTACTTTTGTCCTGATTCCAGGTCATTCTTTAGTTTTAACAAAAGACAAAAGTCCTTGCTTTCTTTTTCTATATATCAATGTTTTCTTTTTAATTTTTAGCTGAATTCTGAAAAAGGAAAAACCCAAGATATGAACAAGATAGATTTTATTTCATTATTTTCCAATAGTGCATTTATTTATTGGCCTTGTTAGGAATTATGCAACATGCAACTGATTTTCTACCTGTTACACAGAGAAGGATAATGGAAAAAATATTTTGCTTCAATTGCTTAATATCAAAGCTGATCCCTGTGCTCACTGAAGAAAAAGTGCAGAATGGAAGTTATCATTTTGTCCATTGACTCAATATTCTTATTTTTATACTTATTCACAAACTATATATACATATATATGATAAAGCGATTTATTAAAACTTAATATTTATAAAGTTGAATGAGTCAAGTCAATTCAGTATTTTTGTATCTTATTCAAAACTATTCAGATTGCAGTTCAGCCAGAATATTCATTCAATTAATAGATGCTGATCGAGCCTTCATCCTAAGCAGGCATACTGGGGGCACAGCGTTGAACAAGAGAACACCCTTGCTACATGGCACTTACTTTGCAGCAGGATAGAAAGCCAAACTAACTACTTGTGCTGCTTGAGAAAACTGGAAACACAAATGATATTAAAATTATTGGTCTTGTATAAATGTAACCAAATATTACATGAAAGGGGAAATATGGGCAAAGCAGATTTAAAACCAAACCTAAATTATATTATGACGCAGAATAAATATAGAATATAAAGTAAAAGAAGTAAACAACAGCAGCAGTAAAACCTTTATTTCGGATGATGCCCTGTGTTAGAATTTATTTTGTGAGCTATTTCTTTGAAAGGCTCAGTTACAGTTATCTTAAACATCGTCATTGTAGGGACTTTTACAATAATTAGTTCCTAAATCATTTTTGATCTTAGAAATTTGGGGTCTAACTTGCAACAACTGAAGATTTTTAACTTGATGAATATTTAGATTTAAGCTTGTGACTATCTAAAACTAAAAATGTATTACAGAAGGGAGGATCTCTACTAGCCAAATTTTTCTGTCTTTCATTCTACAGATAATGTCAAAGAAAATTTGTCAAACATGGAAATGGGCAAAAGAGATTCCTAGGTCCTTTCCATGGACTGTAAGACATTATCAAGTAGATCTTTGGGGAAATTATCTGATTTTCTAGGGGTACGCACCTCTGTCTTTCTATTGCCTGGAGTGATTTATAGCTCTATAGGAGTAAAATATTAAGTTGTAGGAAGCTGAGAACAATGCAAATTATTCTTGTTTAGGATTATTTATTCTCTGTAGAAAAGATAATCCAAGCTTTACATTTTATTATTCTATAAGATATTAATTTTTTTTACATTTATTAGCAAATGTATTTCAGCATTTCTAATTGCCTGTATACCTATATGTCTATTCTTCCAATTATCTTTAAACCCATTCCAACATCGGACTGATTTCCACACTAATTAATAAATTATATAAAATATTTGTCACATACACATTTTATATTTGTATGAGTCTCATAGCTTAAATTTGAAATACTGTGCTTAAGCAGTGTAAATATTAACTTAAGTAATATCTGCATTTTTGAAGATGAAGGTTATTTCTTAAATCTCATTTCTTTTGTGTGGTGTCTTGTTTTTAAGAACAAACAGAAAACAAAATATTTCAGAAAAGTTTGCTTGCATGCACTGAATGTAAAATTAGCCTCCTAGTTTAAAAGATTGATTTTTTTAAGTATATATGTTTAAATTTGTTTGAATCACTTTGTAACTCCTTAGAATTGTCATACAATTTTATAAGTACCTCCGGTCTATTATTTTATTTGTAGTCTCAACACCATCAGAGGCAAAAAGGGAGAATGTATTACATTCTATATTTTTAAAAAAGCACCAAGTTGTTAACTGGCTTGGATTCTCATAATTAAACAGGGAGAAGTTTGTAATACTCTGAACAGATCTTTGGCCTTCTGTTATATGATCAGATTGTGCAGGTCTTTTTTTTGCTATAATGAATGTTGAAATTATGGATGAAATATCATTCCCTGCCTTTTCTGGTTTTGCTGAATGAGTGCAAGTTACTTTGCTCAAGTTGGTGAGCAGATTCTTTTTCACTAAATAATGCAAGAGTTATTAATGTCACAGAAATGAACAAGGAGCTTTTGTTTTACCATCATAGCTTATGCAGAATTTGGCTATTTTGTAATTTATACCAATTTCAAAACAGCAGCTTAGTTTTAATGTATTTCTCATTTTGTGAACTTGCAATCATTCTTGATGAAATTTAATTTTTAATCTTTTTAAATTAAAGAGTGAAATAAATACCAAGGTATTTCCAACAGTTTTGTGAAGAGGAGATTTCATTCCACAAAGGCTTGAAACCCTGGGGGAAAGGGGAAAGGCAAAGGTTAAGAAATAGCTAACTCTAATAGTTTCTTCCTTCTGACAAGATGAGCAAACCTCAGAAAAAAGAAAATTTATCATTTTGTTAATGCAATAAATATATATTTTTTGAGTGCCTTCTGTGTGTCAGCCACTGTGCTAGAGAGGCTGGTGGGGGGTGGTGCGGGGGCAGTACAATGTGGAATACGATTGTCTCGTGAATGTGTGGAAATTCTAGTAAAGGAAACAGAGAACAAATAGCAAATAAGAAAGAGGAGACAGTAGCTGAGAAGTGCCACAACTGGAACAGGTACCAGATGGTATGAAAGCACAAGAGCAAAGAACTAACCCAAGTTCTAAGGGGCAAGAAAGATGGTGGCAATGAAACCAAAGATTTGTATAGTAAATAACTTACATTATTTAACCTTAGTTTCCTCATCTTTAAAGTATCCATTTATGTACCTCCTCATGAATTTGGTGTGCAAAGAAAAAAATTTTGTGTATAGTGCTAAGCACATAAAAGAAATAATCCATATAACAAACCCCATGACAGAAGCTCACCTATGTAACAAACCTGAACTTGTACCCCAAACTTAAAAGTTTTAAAAAGGAACAAAAATAGTCTATGGGTATAGACATAACTGAAAAAAGTATTAAATGTTAACCATCATCATTACTCTTATTACAACTAATAATAAAATGGAATTTGAAGGATAAGTAGCATTATCCCTTAGAAGAGGAAAGAGGGACAAGAAGAAATTTCATATCCAAAGGCTTAGAATGAAAGCAAGCTTAATGAAATTCTACCACATGACTGGATCTAGAGTGATAGAAAGAGGCAACAGAGGTAAGCTGGAAGACCAGGAGGAATACAAATCATATAGGGCCTTACAAAAGACCTTAGGAATTTGTACTTTATCCTAAAATCCATGAGAGGTATTAAAATTTTTTTTTCAAGTGGGCTGTGATATTTTCAGGTTTTCATCTTGCAAAAATCTATTTGAGTAGAGTTTGGAGAATGTGTTGAAATGGGGCAAATGTGAAGGATATGGGGAGACAATTACAGAAACATATATGGAAAATGACCCTATCTTGAACTGATCTAGAGACACTGGAAATGGAAAGAAGTGGATGGATTTGCAAGTTATTTAACAGATGGAATCAACTTTTTGAGATTAGAAGCAAAAGATGAGATAGGAAGGATTGAAAGAAGAGCCCAGTGTCTACCTTAGGTAAATGAAATGTATGGCTAGTGGTAAATCTTCACTGACCTGGGGATGCAGGAGGAGGAAGACAAAGAAGGAATGGAGGAGGAGGGAGAGGTTTTATGGGATTTAATACATTCGGATTTGGCCATGTGGGGTTCTGAGACAACTGATGAAGTGAAAGGTCTTGACAGATTGCTGGATCCATGATCTGGAGCTTAGAAAAGATATCAAAGATGGAAACAGAGATTTGATAGTTGTTGCAGCATAGATATATTCCTGGAAGTATATATATACATGCCCTTGGAAAGACATCTTGTTTGCGGAATCAAACTCAGACAAAAATTCCAATTTGTATTTGTATCTATCTCAAAAACAATAGTCCCAAAGCAAGTCCTTAGCAACTCCTATTAAGATCTTTTGACTTTCACTGCTGTCTAGAAAATCTTGAGTCACCTATTCTCCTATTTTTCAAAGCCTGCCCTTTCATGGCGTTACCCACACTGTCTCATTCCCTCTGTCCTTACTGCATGCCATGCTTTGAACTTGTCACATCCCCCCAACTTCATGGAAAGCAGTTCTTCCTTTTTGACTGCTTTTTCATGAACATTATGGACATGTACCAGGAAGAGTTTTGAAATCTACTCACATAAACCAATCTATTGGCAAAAGGCCTATTTACTACAATGAATGTACTTAAGCAGTAAGCTTTTTATTCTGTTTCTTGATGTGTAAAGCCAGGCTAAAAATGAAACCCCAAAAGACAAATACAATTAGTCCTTACAATTGATCATTTGGGTTTGGGTTTGTTTGTTTGTTTTTTGATGCAGTCTCACTCTGTCACCCATGCTGGAGTGCAGTGGCATGATCTCTGCTCTCTGCAACCTTCACCTCCCAGGTTGAAGTGATTCTCCTGCCTCGGTGTCCTGATCAGCTGGGACTACAGGCACATGCCACCACGCCCAGCTAATTCTTGTATTTTTAGTAGAGACAGGGTTTTGCCATGACTACAGGCACATGCCACCATGCCTGACTAATTTTTGTACTTTTAGTAGAGATGGAGTTTTGTCATGTTGGCCAGGCTGGTCTTGTACTCCTGACCTTTGTGATCCGCCTGCCTCGGCCTCTCAAAGTGCTGGGATAACAGGCATGAACCACTGCAACTGGCCTTGGGGGATGTATTATGGAGAGGAATAACATATTTTCTTTTGAGCCTCAGAAGGAGATTCAAAAGGCAATAACAGTAATACCATCTTGCTGAATTCCAAGTATTAGGGAGTTGTACCAAACAGAAAGCTGTTTCAGGTTCTGGGCCACAGAACACTGTTTCATGCTTGTGAGTAACAAGCATGTCTCTATAGCCATACTCCAAGTACTGGATCTGGGTTTATTATGTAATTATGCAAAAATAAACCAAAAATTGAAGTACATAAATACATCTATCTCCATCTATTTTTAATTTGTGGAGAAAACATTCTGATTTTTTCCACCTGTTTTATTTTCCCCCTGAAACGTTATAAGAAAGGCAAGTGGCAGCTGCAGGCATTGAGGACCTGCCTCAGCCTCCCAAGTAGCTGGGACTACAGGCATGTGCCACCATGCCTGGCTAATTTTTGTATTTTTAGTAGAGATGGGAGTTTTACCATGTAGGCCAGGCTGGTCTCGAACTCCTGGCCCCAGGTAATCTGCCCACCTCAGCCTCCCAAAGTGCTGAGATTGCAGGTGTGAGCCACTGTGCCCGGCCTAAATACTGAAATTTGTTTGTAGCTTATACCATCCATTGGATCATTTAAATCCTCTTTCAACACCAACGAGACTGTGTCAGGACCTTTCGTGTGTGTGTATATTTTGGATTTTAGATTAAAGAAACTTCAAATACACCTTTCCACCTACTATTTAGGAATTAATTTCTATGGCAGTCAGTTTGCCACTTGGATTGAGGGATTTGAGAGACCTCACTTGTGGTTGCTTTTATCTGTGTCATGTAGGGAGAATGAGCAACAATGAAGAATGTTGCTTGTGTCTCATGCTATTGTCATTTGTCCAACCTATTTTATGTAAATTTCCCTTTATGACATGTTATAGATATGGTATGCAATAATGGAATTTCCACTGTGAAGTTAATGTGTGCAGATAAATTTTGGCATGACCACAACCTGGTCTTTACATACCTGGAGTCGCTCATTGTTAGAGACCATAACAGCCCCAACATCAAAGATGCTGAAGGACAAGCACAGATGAAGTTCAAAACTCTGGGTAGAAAGTTCTGGATGTATTTATAATTTTTGTCTTTTTACGTTGTGGTCATTCAGCAGCATTTAAATATCTGAGTATATTTGAGTCAGTGTGTGGAGTTTCATTCATTCATTCTCATTACTATATTCACTTGTTGAATACGGTTACTCTTGTGTAAGGTGTTTAGTTGCTGTAAGTAAAACACATGTTCCATTGCCCTTCCAAAGGGAAATCTATAATGTCTTTTATTCTCTCTTATACTTAACCAACAAAATGCATTTGTTTTAAGCAGTGATAATTTTTGACCTTGAACAATTCACAAACCACTGCAAAATAAGTGGTTTGTAAGCAAAAGAAGGGATTAACCTTTTCATGAAATAATCCCATTAACAAATAAGAAACTTCAGTTTTAATTTTTAGAAATTTTACCAACTCAAATAGTGTCTCAAAATCTCTCAGACTGATGTTTATTAGTGATATAAGTTGACTGTCAATATAGACACAATTACCAGGAAATAGACACCCAAATATCCATCTTCACTGCTTCATACCCCTTACTTCCATTCACTAAATGGTGTATACCAGTCAATTCATTAGGCCAATTTGAATAGGTATGAAAAATCTCCAAGGAAGAAAAATCATCACCAAGAAGGGAGCCCTGTATTGGGGGTCTTCATTTCTCCTAAACACTTTGTTGAGAGAAAGGAGAAGGCATTGTGCAAAACGGGGGAGAATAATTAAATCATTCCCTGCTTCTTTCCTTAGCATATATGGATATGCTAGTAAATGAAGTAGTGGATATCACTGGTGTTCCTTTCTTGTGGTTAAGACCAGCTTACATACTGAGAATCCTGAAAAGCATAGAATAAGTTCCTGGAAATATCAAGCTCTTCTTGAGTCGAGGCACATATTAGATTCTCAGTTTTCTAACACCCATAAAGCAGAAGAAAAGACAAAAATCCCATAATGCGCAATGACTCTGACATACATAACCCGGTTATTCAAGAACAGCACAATGTATTAAGAAGACACAGTTCTTCCCATGGGACAAAGAATATAACTTCGTACTAAATAACAACTTTAGGAGTATCTTAAACAAAATAAGGACCTACATAGGGCATTTCTTATCAGGTCCTATGATATGACATTATTCAAAGCAGAGTTTTGTAAAAGCATTCTGGGAGGAGGGGGCAGAAGATGGGAGGGATGGCGTCTCTGACACTCAGATTTCTGAAGGATGCTTGTTGCTTTATGGGTCACTCAGGTCCATGGATCTTCTCTTAACTGAGTTTCTGGAAAGAACTAGGCTGGAGTAGCTTTGATATCATATCCTTTAATTAACAAATGTATTGAGTATAGCTCCTTGGTGTTGCTGGCCAAGGAAAAAACACAAACTCACATAATCGGCATAAACCTTACCAGAAAGCTGCATCACTTCTGCTGGGCATAAACTGAGAGTTATTTTTTCCACAGCACGACAGTATTCCTCAAGAGATCATTGTGGATGTTTTCTAATAATACATTTTTAAAGCTGTGGTCAGAGTCTCGAGTTTTTAATGCTAGAGATTGGCCATATTTTATTATATATTTAATCCGATGGACATCTAAACTATGACTTTCTGTTTTGGTAAAACATTCATAGCTTATCTAGTGTTGAACCATGTAATTTACCCTCAAGTCTCCAAGATAAACAGGTTATAATGGATAGATTTTAGCTTCAGTTACTAAATGTGATTTATTTTAATACTTGGTAGTCGTAGAGCAAATAGTTAAAGACAAAAGTCTCTACAGTGCCTGAAAAAAATTTTCTGAAAATGTATCTGTAACTCTTTATTAATTTTTTTTATTATTTTATTACAGAAATCATGTATGTTTCTGGTAGGTAGAGAGTATGAGTAAAATTTAAAGACACATATTCTTATCAACCAGAGAAAACCAAATAATATTTCTCTCTGTTTTTTCTAGGCATTTTATAAATACATACAATTTATACTTCACAGCCCATTTTTGTTCACAGAGTCAAAAGCTGATGAAAAGAGAACAAGATGTGCCAACTAGCTTTTTTTGTTTGTTACAGATAGAACATTTTAATAGAAGAAATTCTGTATTTTTAACTAGTCAGATCCCAATGTAGAACACTATTTGGAGAAGCCTAATTTTTCAATTTTTCAAGGAGGAAACAGCATACATTTTATATGTCCAGTAATCTAATGAGCCTATAGCTATGAGACAGGAAAGGATTCCATTTTAAAAAGTTAAATAGACTATAGACTTCAATGTTGGGAACATCCATACAGAGTGGTCCTTGAATAATTTTGAGGTAGAAAATATCTTTCATATATAGACAAACTGCTATATTTTGTCTAATTGTCTCTGAATAATGATTTAATGTTATCATGCAGGGAATTTAAAATTCTGGCTAAAATAAGGCATTCAGTATTTAAATAAATTGTTAAAATGTACATAAAAAGTAAACTAAAGACAGTCACAAATTGTCTTGTTATTTCACCCATGTTATTTCAAGGTTGAATGTGAGCTGAGTATATTGCTTGCCAATAGGATAGAATGTGAGAGAAAATGTAAGATAAGTAGCATTCTGAGACATCTAAGACTATAAAATGCCTTGCAGCTTTTACTTTGGTCTTTTGGAACACTTACTTTAGGGGAAGCAAACTCCATGTAAGTAGTGCAAGTCTAAGACTCCATGTTCTGAGGAAGCCCAAGGTAGCTACAGGAAGAGAGGCAGATGCCTGAAGCTTCTGGCTGTTCATCTATTCAAGCCCAGGTAACAGATTTGAATGAAGAAACTGTTAGAGGACTTCATCCATAGCTGCTCTGTGGCTGAAACTCTGTGAGGGACACCAAGCTGGTCATACAATCTGCAGAACCATGGGTGATGAAAAAGTAAGCTACTGAGTTTTGGAGTAGTTTATGATACAACAGTATGTAGGTAACTGGAACACCCGGGTTGTAACTAAAAAGAGCCAGCCCATAGTCAACTTACCAGTTTTATAGCAGGAACATTAAAAAGCCTTGAAATATATACTTTTGGTGAAATAGAACATTTCTTGAGAGGGATCAGGAGACCCAGGATTTAGTCCTAGTTCTGCAACTGCAAAGTATGTACAGTTGGGCAATCAGTTAACCTCTTTCAGTTTTGGTTTCATCATCTGTAAAATGAATGATTGGGACAAATGATTTTTAAAGTATTGTGGAGTTCTAAAATGCTTGAGTTAATAACTTGGAATCAATAACAGGTAGTCCCTGGTTGCCTGTAGTTTTTAATTTCCTTAGACTCTTCAGTGCCATCATAACCAAGCAGGGAGGAAATAAAAAATTATGAGCCCCATTGATGGTAACTTGACTATTTCACATATTCCCTCTGAGAAATTTTTGGCTATGCCAGGAATATAGCAGTCATGTAGTGGGAGGGTTTTGCTGAATCATAATACTTTAGAATTAGAAAACTGGATTCATGCAGGATGAGCAAGCCTGTGTTTCAAATTTATTTCCAGAAGGAAGCTGTGATTAATCTTTGCTATAAAGGAATCAGATACCAAATGCCTTTTTGTCTTAGAATTCATGCTACTTAGATGACTTTTTTTCTTTCTTTTGCTTTCTTTTTTTTTTTTTTTTTTGAGATGGAGTCTCTCTCGCCCAGGCTGGAGTGCGGTGATGTGATCTCGGCTCACTGTAAACTCGACCTCCCGGTTCAGGCAATTCTCCTTCCTCAGCCTCCCAGGTAGCTGGGACTACAGGTGCATGCCACCATACCTGGCCAATTTTTTATTTTTAGTAAAGATGGGGTTTCACCATGTTGGCCAGGCTGGTCTCGAACTCCTGACCTCAGGTGATCCACCTGCCTTGGCCTCCCAAAGTGCTGTGATTACAGGCATGAACCACCGTGCCTGGCCTTGGGGGATGTTTTATGGAGAGGAATAACATATTTTCTTTTGAGCCTCAGATGGAGAATCAAATGGCAATAATCGTAATACCATCTTCCTGAATTCCAAGTATTAGGGAGTTGTACTGAACAGAAAGCTGTTTCAGGTTCTGGGCCACAGAACACTATTTCATGCTTGTGAGTAACAGCCACGTCTCTATAGCCGTAATCCAAGTTCTGCATCTGGGTTTATTATGTAATTATGCAAAAATAAACCAAAAATTGAAGTACATAAATACATATATCTCCATCTATTGTTAATTTGTGGAGAAAACATTCTGATTTTTCCACCTGTTTTTTTCCCCCTGAAGCAATACAAGAAAGGCAAGTGGCAGCTGCAGGTATTGAGGACCTGCTTCAGCTTCCCAAGTAGCTGGGACTACAGGCACGTGCCACCATGCCTGGCTAATTTTTGTATTTTTAGTAGAGATGGGAGTTTTACCATGTAGGCCAGGCTTGTCTCGAACTCCTGACCCCAGGTGATCTGCCCACCTGAGCCTCCCAAAGTGCTGGGATTGCAGGCTTGAGCCACTCTGCCCAGCCTAAATACTGAAATTTATTTGTAGCTTATACCATCCATTGGATCATTTAAATCCTCTTTCAACACCAACAAGACTGTGTCAGGACCTTTCGTGTGTGTGTATATTTTGGATTTTAGATTAAAGAAACTTCAAATGCACCTTCCACCTACTATTTAGGAATTAATTTCTATGGCAGTCAGTTTGCCACTTGGATTGAGGGATTTGAGAGTCTTCACTAGTGGTTGCTTTTATCTGTGTCATGTGGGGAGGAGCAACAATGAAGAATGTTGCTTATGTCTCATGCTATTGTCATCTGTCCAAACTATTTTATGTAAATTTCCCTTAATGACGTGTTATAGATATGGCCTGCAATATTAGAATTTGCACTGTGAAGTTAATGTGTGCAGATAAATTTTGGCATGACCACAACCTGGTCTTTACATACTTGGAATCCACTCATTGTTACAGACCGTAACAACCCCAACATCAAAGATGCTGAAGGACAAGCACAGATGAAGTTCAAAACTCTGGGTAGAAAGTTCTGGATGTATTTATAATTTTTGTCTTTTTATGTTGTGGTCATTCAGTAGCATTTAAATATCTGAGTATATTTGAGTCAGTGTGTGGAGTTTCATTCATTCATTCTCATTACTATATTCACTTTTGTTGAATACAGTTATTCTTGTGTAAGGTGTTTAGTTGCTGTAAGTAAAACACGTGTTCCATTGCCCTTCCAAAGGGAAATCTATAATGTCTTTTATTCTCTCTTATACTTAACAAAATGCATTTGTTTTAAGCCATGATAATTTTTGACCTTGTACAATTCATAAACCACTCCAAAATAAGTGGTTTGTCAGCAAAAGAAGAGATTAACCTTTTCATGAAATAATCCCATTATCAAATAAGAATCTTCAGTTTTAATTTTTTTAAGTTTTAGATATTTTACCAACTCAAATAGTTTCTGAAAATCTCTCATACTGATGTTTATTAGTGATAAAAGTTGATTTTGATATAGACACAATTACCAGGAAACAGACACCCAAATATCCATCTTTACTGCTTCACACACCTAACTTCCATGCACTAAGTGGTGCATACCAGTCAATTCATTAGGCCAGTTTCAACAGGAATGAAAAATCTCCAAGGAAGAAAAATAATCACCAAGAAGGGAGCCCTGTATTGGGGGGTCTTCATTTCTCCTAAACACTTTGTTGAGAGAAAGGAGAAGGCGTTGTGCAAAACAGGGGAGAATAATTAAATCATTCCCTGCTTCTTTCCTTAGCACATATGGTAATTAATGAAGTAGTGGATATCACTGGTGTTCCTTTCTCGTGCTTGAGACCAGCTTATGTACTGAGGATCCTGAAAGGCATAGAACAAATTCCTGGAAATGTCAAGCTCTTCTTGAGTCGAGGCACACATTAGATTCTCAGTTTTCTAACACCCATAAAGCAGAAGAAAAGACAAAAATCCCATAATGCACGATGACTTTGACATTAATAACCCAGTTATTCAAGAACAGCACAATGTGTTAAGAAGAAAGATACAGTTCTTCCCGTGGGACAAAGAGTATAACTTCATACTAAATGACAACTTTAGTAGTATCTTAAACAAAATAAGGACTTGCATAGAGCATTTCTTATCAGGTTCTATAATATGACATCATTCAAAACAGAGTTTTGTAAAACCATTTTGCTCTCTGGGACGAGGGGGCAGAAGATGGGAGGGATGGCGTCTCTGACACTCAGATTTCTCGAGGATGCTTATTGGTTTATGGGTCACTCAGGTCCATGGATCTTACTTCTCTTAACTGAGTTTCTGAAAAGAACTAGGCTGGAGTAGCTTTGATATCATATCCTTTAATTAACAAATGTATTGAGTATAGCTCCTTGGTGTTGCCGGCCAAGGAAAAACCATAAACTTACATAATTGGGATTGTCCTCCTATGGCATAAACTTTACCAGAAAGCTGCATGACTTCTGCTTGGGCATAAACTGAGAGTTAATTTTTCCACAGCACTACAGTATTCCTCAAGAGATCATTGTGGATGTTTTCTAATAATACATTTTTAAAGGCGTGGTGAGAGTCTTGAGTTTTTAATGCTAGAGATTGGCCATATTTTATTATATACATAATTCAATGGACATCTAAACTATGATTTTCTGTTTTGGAAAACATTCATAGAATATCTAGTGCTGAACCATGTAATTTACCCTCTAGTCTCCAAGTTAAACAGTTTACAGTGTATAGATTTTAGCTTCAGCTATTAAATGTGATTTAATACTTGGTAATCATACAGCAAATAGTTAAAGATAAAAGTCTCTATAGTGCCTGAAAAAAAATTTCTGAAAATGTATCTATAACTCTTCTTTAACATTTTATTATTATTTTATTATTATATATATAATATATATAATATATATTATTATTACAGAGATCATTTATGTTTCTGGTAGTGAGTATGAGTAATAATTAAAGACACATATTCTTATCAACCAGAGAAAACCAAATAATATTTCTCTCTGTTTTTTCTAGGCATTTTATAAATACATACAATTTATACTTCACAGCCCATTTTTTGTTCACAGAGTCAAAAGATTATGAAAAGAGAACAAAACGTGCCAACAAGCTTTTTTTGTTTGTAACAGATAGGACATTTTAATAGAAGAAATTGTGTAGTTTTAACTTGTCAGATCCCAATGTAGAACACAAATTGGAGAAGCCTAATTTTTCAATTTTTCAAGGAGGAAACAGCATACGTTTTATATTAAATGTCTAGTAATGGGCCTATAGCTATGAGACACGAAAGTATTCCATTTTAAAAGGTTAAATAGACTATAGACTTCAATGTTGGGGACATCCATACAGAGTGGTCCTTGAATAATTTTGAGGTGGAAAATATCTTTCATATATAGACAAACTGCTATATTTTGTCTAATTGTCTCTGAATAATGATTGAATGTTATCATTCGGGGATTTAAAATTCTGGCTAAAGTAAGACATTCAGTATTTAAATAAATTGTTAAAATATACATAAAAAGTAAATTAAAGACGGTCACAAATTCTCTTGTTATTTCGCCCATGTTATTTCAAGACTGAATGTGAGCTGAGTATATTGCTTGCCAATGGGATAGAATGTGAGAGAAAATGTAAGATAAGTAGCATTCTGAGACATCTAAGACTATAAAATGCCTTGCAGCTTTTACTTTGGTCTTTTGGAACACTTATTTTAGGAGAAGCAAACTCCATGTAAGTAGTGCAAGCCCAAGACTCCATGCTGTGAGGAAGCCCAAGGTAGCTACAGGAAGAGAAGCCGATGCCTGAAGCTTTTGGCTGTTCATCTATTCAAGCCCAGGTACCAGATTTGAATGAAGAAGCTGTTAGAGGAGTTCATCCTCAGCTGCTCTGTGGCTGAAACTCTATGAAGGACCCCAAGCTGAACATACAATCTGCAGCACCATGGGTGATGAAAAAGTAAGCTACTGAGTTTTGGAGTAGTTTATGATACAATAGTAAGTAGGTAACTGGAACACCCTGGTTGTGACTAAAAAGAGCCAGCGCATAGTCAACTTACCAGTTTTATAGCAGGAACATTAAAGAGACTTGAAATATACACTTTTGGTGAAACAGAACATTTCTTGAGAGGGATCAGGAGACCCAGGATTTAGTCCTAGTTCTGCAACTGCAAAGTATGTACAGTTGGGCAACCAGTTAACTTCTTTCAGTTTTGGTTTCATCATCTATAAAATGAATGATTGGGACAAATGATTTTTAAAGTATTGTGGAGTTCTAAAATGCTTGAGTTAATAACTTGGAATCAATAACAGGTAGTCCCTGGTTGCCTGTACTTTTAAATTCTCTTAGGCTCTTCAGTGCCATCATAACCAAGTAGGGAGGAAATAAGAAAATTATGAGCCCCATTGATGGCAACTTGACTGTTTCACATATTCCCTCTGAGAAATTTTTGGCTATGCCAGGAATATAGCAGTCATGTAGTGGGAGGGTTTTGCTGAATCATAATACTTTAGAATTAGAAAACTGGATTCATGCAGGATGAGCAAGCCTATGTTTCAAATTTATTTCCAGAAGGAAGCTGTGATTAGAGTCTTTGCTATAAAGGAATCAGATACCAAATGCCTTTTTGTCTTAGAATTCATGCTACTTAGATGACTTTCTTTTTGTCTTTTTCTTTCTTTCTTTTTTTTTTTTGATGGAGTCTCACTCTCTCGCCCAGGCTGGAGCGCAGTGGTGTGATCTCGGCTTACTGCCACCTCTGCCTCCCGGTTCAGGCAATTCTACTGCCTCAGCCTCCTGAGTAGCTGGGACTACAGGCACGTGCCACCACACCTGGCTAATTTTTTATTTTTAGTAGAGACGGGGTTTCACCGTGTTGACCAGGCTGGTCTTGAACTCCTGACCTCAGGTGATCCGCCCGCCTTGGCCTCCCAAAGTGCTGGGATTACAGGCATGAGTCACCGTGGCTGGCCACTACTTAGATGACTTTTTAAAGGAGAAAACACAAAACTCATGATTAACTCAAGTTTTAAATTGCTGTAGGGAACTTGAAATCCCCTTTTGCTTTTAATGTTGCACCAAAATCCATCTAAATTTCAACCTCTGAGGACTTTGGATTTGTTATATGAAAAGATATTTAATGAAGACTAACTAAATGTATCATAATCACTGAATGTGGCAGGGTAAAAGTCTAGGACCCATGTTTTCCCTTCAAATGATTCATAACACCTTCAGGAGAAAACACATGTTTAAAAAATAGAAATAATAATGAAATAAAGTTATATAGGAGATATTGATAATGGTTATATAAATAACCACTTTCAGTGTTTTTAGACTGAGACTCTGGTGTATTCTGCTAGGGGCCACATTTAAATCCTTTTGACAGCAGCATATTTGATGGTCATTAGGAAACCTGGGTTTAGGGACAGGAGACAAGGTGGAAGAAAGGAAAGAAAAAGAAAGATGATATATGAAATACATTCATAAGAGGGTTGTACCTTCGTAGACATGGTGGGAGCATGATCATACACACACGCACATGCACACACACAATCTGAACCTTCTTCCTCTTTTATTTGAAACACTGAATTGGTTATAGCTACTTGCAGTGTTCTGTCCATAGCATTACTATTTCTCTGGCAAAGATGGAGTAAGGGTTGGGGAGTTTTTTCACCTTGACCCAAGTGATTTGAATTGCATTCAGTCTTCATATCATCATAGAACAACAAACAAGACCAGACTAAGGGTTCATATAATGGGTCAGGGTTTTCAGCTTTCTCAGCTTGAATATAATTCAGAATGAGCTATCCCTGAACATGTCTGGAGAGCTTGGGAAGCTGAGCTACAGGAAGCCTAATTTGCATCAAGATCAAGGGCCTCAGTGATAATTACATTAGATTGTTCCTGGAATTCCTTTTTATTCTGGGATGAGTCACTCTTTAAGCAAAATACATGTACTGCATACCTTTGTGGTGCTGCTGACTGATATGTGTAGCTTGAGTATCTCATATTTAAGCACTGCCTAACGTGTGTCTGAGCTCTAGCCACACATTCATTTACTTAAACACTTTGCCTATACGTAATTATTTACATTTACTCTTTACCTATACTTTTACCTACAACATTCCAACCTTCCCACCTCATTCACTTTCCTTCAATGTCTCCACTGATCCACTTCAAGGAACAGGTCAAGCACCACCTCCTTAAGAAATCGCAATAGCCTTGACAAGGCACTTCACAGCACTCTGCAAATGTTTCGTGTCCTTTGCTATGCTGTTTTACACAGTTTTTATACCCCCACTTAACTATAAACTCCTTGAGGGCAAGGACAATGGTTTGTTTCTTAATTTTTACTTTAGATTCAGGGGAGCATTTGTAGGTTTGTTATATATATATATGTTGTGTGTCACAGCAGTTTGCTGTACAGATTATTTCACCACCCAGCTAATAAGCATAGTACCTGATAGGTAGTTTTTTGATTCTCACCCTCCTCCTTCCCTCTGCCCTTAAGTAGGCCCTGGTGTCTGTCATTTCCTTCTTTGTGTGCATATGTACTCAATGTTTAGCTCCCACATATACATGAGAACGTGCAATATTTGGTTTTCTGTTCCTGTGAGAACATGCAATATTTGGTTTTCTGTTCCTGTGAGAACATGCAATATTTGGTTTTCTGTTCCTGTGTTAGTTCGCTTAGGATAATGGCTTCCAGGTCCATTCATGTTGCTGCAAAGGACATGATCTTGTTCTTTTTATGGCTGTGTAGTATTCTACAGTGTGTATGTGCCACATTTTCTTTATGCGGTCTACTGTTGTTGGACATTTAGGTTGATGCCATGTCTTTGCTATTGTGTATAGTGCTGCCATGAACATATGCATGCATATGTCTTTATGGCAGAACAATTTATAGTTCTTTGGGCAGATATCCAATAACGGAATCACTAGATCAAATGATAATTCTGCTTTGAGTTCTTTGTGAAATCGCCCAACTGTTTTTCACAATGGCTGAACTAATTTACGTTGCCACCAGCAGTGTGTAAGCATTTTCCTTTCTCCAAAACTTTGCCAGCATGTTATTTTTTGGCTTTTTAGTAATAGCCATTCTGACTGGTGTGAGATGGTATCTCATGGTGTTTTTGATTTGCATTTCTCTAATGATTAGTGATGCTGAGCATTTTTTCATATGCTTGTTGGCTGTGTGTATGTCTTCTTTGAAAAGTGTCTGTTTATGTCCTTTGCCCACTTTTAAATGAGTGGCTTTTGCTTGTTGATTTATTTAAGCTCCTTATAGATTCTGGATATTAGCCCTTTGAAGGCCCCTGCTTTTATATCAGTGTTCTCAATGTCTGGTTCAGTTTTTTGAATCAATTAATAAATAAGTGCTAGAACAAGAGAAAAGTGGAGGGTATTTTCAATTTGGGTAATGCTTGAGGTAATTCAATGTGTCTGTGTTAGTTTTCTATTGCTGCTATAACAAATTACCACAAACTTAGTGGCTGAAAACAACACAATATATTACTTTTCAGTTTTGGAGGGGTTAGAAATTCTACGATCAAGTGTCCATAAGGCTGCATTTTTTTAAATAGAATCTCAAAGAAACAATCCATTTTCTTGCCATGTCTAGCTTCTAGAGGCTGCCTGAGTTCTTTGGCTCATGGCCCTTCCTCCATCTTCAAAGCCAGCAGTGTAGCATCTTCAAATCTCTTTGATTCTGACTTTCTTCTTCCATTGATAAGAACCCTTGTGATTACATTGAGGCCACCTAGATAATCCAAGGTAAACTTCCCCTCTTGAGATCCTTAATAGTATCAGCAAACTCCCTTTTGCTATGTAGATAACACACCCACAAGTCTTGGGTATTAGTACTTGGACATCTTTGTGGAGCCATTATTCTGTCTACTACAATATCTTTTTAGGATGTCTATTAGCAAATGTGGTTAAGTGAATGGTGTTCTGGCTAAGACTGGAAGGAGGAAGCTCACAATCTGACAAGATAAAGCTGCGTCTTACACATCTATCTTTAAAAGTTTGTCTTCTTGGATTTAACTAGGAAATAAACACAGTGCTTCATAGATAATATTGGAAAATTTCATGATATAATGTTCTCTGTTCTCATATTGAAGAAGCTTTCTTCCAATAACTAAATATGACTCTCTAGACAAATGACAATCACAATAACAGTAACAGCATCAACATGTGTTATTTCCCTCCTTGAAAGTAAGAATTATTGCTACATCAAATAACAACAGTTGCACATTTATATCACCAGGGAAGCTTTCTAAAGGTATTAATACCTGGGACTCTTTCCCATTAAAGATTCTTATTTAATTGGTCTGGGGTGGGTTCTCAATATTACTATTTTAAAAGCTACCCAGGTGGTTTTAATATTTCAGAGGTTTCCTTTGGCCTATATATACATATATATATATATGTATCAGAAGTGACTCATTATAAGTTATTAAGCTATTAGTTGCTCTGGTGTCAAGTTGAAAAGACTAAGAGTGGTGTAAACTGTGCAAGTTCAGCATGATTAAACCATATTAAATTCTTCTAGACAATTTTCTCATATTTCAAAAAGAAACTGTAGTTAGAAATTTGAGATGATGTGTGTTTACCTGTAAGTTAACTTCATGAATCTCACTTTACTTTTGATATAGACACCAGAGATATATTTCAGGAGAAATGATTTAATGTTTTCACGGTGTGATGGAGCTTGAGAACATATAAAGCAAGAAGAAATTGAGCACTAAGAAACTGATCTTAGTTTTCTCTGAAAGTAGATAAAAAGAAAAAATCCTCATTAATTGTTTCATAATAGTTTTATTCAAAAAGCAATGTAATGCAATCCACAAAGACCGGTGGATTTGGGAATGCATCTGAGCAAACCGAGGTGATTATAAATAAGGAAAAGGGCTCAGATTATTTCCCCGTAGAGGAAAGGACAAGGCTTCCCAGTGCACCAATGCTTTGGTAATGTGAACATAATTATATTGTTCTTTAAAAATGCACTGCAAGATGGATTACCTGTCAGAATGGCAGCCACTTTATACTTCTTAAATCACAATGGCCAGCAATTGTATTATGCAGGAAAATACTATCTCCTGAGCTAGTAAGTTATAAGATGCATTTTATCTGCACCTTACTCATCCAAATCACTATATTATAAATATAATGCCTACAGATTTCATTATGTATCAGAATGACTTTTTTATTTTGGTGACGATGCTCTAAATATTAATCCCTGGTTGAAGACAATAGAGGAAATTCAAGAAATGTTCTAGCTGTTCATACTGACATTTCTGCTGAATGTGACTGCTTTATGAGCTTGGATTTCTTTTTTGTCAAAGTACTCTCAGTTCAAGGAGTAACTTGGCATACTTTAAAAAAATTAGTAGAGAGCTCCCCAGAAACTCATAGTACTGTGACATTGTCATCTTTTGCAGGTCCTAACTTTTGAATACACTTCAACATAACCCCCTGAACTCTTCGTGTAACTGCCTGCTATACTGCTCATTGCTCCACAACAGAAGAAAAGTCACGGCAGTAATTTGAACCTTAACAAATATAACATCCTTGATTCACTAGGAATGGAATGCATTCTGTGTGCTAGAGGATCCATCTTTTCAAAATTTAGAAACTTCGTTTAAACATTTATTATACCCTTGTCTATTTGGATGTCATTTAGTTTAAGGGCTATACAAAGCATCTTTGCTAATAAAATTTTGACTTTAACATCAATAGTACTGCTGTGTGTTTTCCCGTAAACAAATAAACAGCAGATGTGCTATTCTCTGTATTTAGCTCTGCATTGACCTTTAAGATATATATATATATATATATATATATATTTTATGCTTAAGAATCTCATATATTTAAAAAGTTGCCCTTTCACTTCCTCTCCATCTAAAAACATTGCTGAGGTATTTTTTCTCCTATTGTTCCCCACACTTACTGCAGAAATACTACCTTATATGTAGTTATATGGAAAATAGGAAGTGTCAGACATGAATGGTCCACCCAACAGATAAGATCTTCTATGTGTGTTCTCTTTATATTTCCAGTTCACCAACTTCAGCCTATATTAAAGTGGAAGAAATATTATTTTTCCACAATATGGAGTTAATAAAGGGATAAAGAGGAAAATGAATTCATCTTGAAGCTACGTTTATCCTTGTGCTTAATTGTAAGCTGTAGCAAAGTTGATAGCACACATCGGGGCAAGGGACACCTTCCATTTCTTTAACGTCTCACAATCGAGAGACACTAATGCTTGCCACTGTGGTCTCAGTGGCTTTATTGGGAAGAAAGAAAAAATGCTCTAATGGTGTCTGCTGGGCTTGAGAGTATAGCTGGACAAAAAGACAATGCCCTGCGTTCCAAATACAGAATGCGTCTTTTTTTTTCTTTCTGTTTTTGAAGGATATGTATGCTTCTTTATGAATACATCATGTTTGTTATGCATGCCTTTTCAGTGTACAGATTCAAAGCTTTTCCACAAATAGCAAGCAAAACTGAAGGTAAGAGACTATCCCTTTTAACAAAGTCAGGCACAACAGGAGTATGGGACTTTCCTAGGTTGAAGGGAAAATAAAATGGGAGGAGGGAAATTTCTGGAGCTCTCTACCCACAACACCATGGTAGGATCTACATGGTCTTCAATCTCCAAAATTTCTTACGGTTTTAAATTTTCTGCCTCACTTTGTTTTTCACTGGGATGCTAGTCACATATTCTGGTATTGGAAAAGTTAATGAATGAAAGTATTCTTAAACTTGGCTGCATTACTTCTGTGCATACTGAGACAAATCCAACGGTGATCATAAACATCGTCAAGTTCTGGTGCTTGTGTGTTTGCAGAACCATAATATTTTTGAATTGCACCAGGCCTTGGAGATCATCCAGTTATAGTACATCATTTTCCCCCTGAAAAATAAAAAGATTGAGGCCCTCTAGTGAGAATGTTTTAGTCATGCTTGTAACTCCTGAGTGAAAACATAAACCAGTGTAGTTGCTGGCCTTAAGTGGCTCCCAGGGGCAATTTTGGCAGGACTTATCTTCTTTATAGGCAGAAATTTACATGTAAACTAAAAGGTCCATAGTTTAAAGCATAATGACTGGAATATACATTTGTTGATTGAATTAATAAAACAAAATGTGATCCTCTGATGGATTGTCTGAAATGGCTACCCTTGCAGGGATTTTCTTATGAGTTAAGACATTATACTTCCAAGCACTCCTCTGGGAGAAGTAAAACATAAAATTAACAGATAATGTTGGGGAGTATTATTTTGGGCCTGCTGCTGTCTGAATTCATGTAGTTTAGGGTGATGCTTCCCTAATACTGTGTAAAAAGTGGTATTAATTCACAGCAGAGTTTTTTTTTTTTATCAGTTCAAGGCTAAATGAAAATTTAAATAAATAGAAAAAATAAAATAATTTAGAAATATTTTAAATTCTCTCAGTTTAAAAGATGGCCCTTTTCTATGATACGAATTCCTTTTCATTTTTCTGATATTTAAATGTCTATTGTCTTATGAAATAATTGCACTACTACGTAAGATTTTTTTCTTATGTCATCTTGAAAAAAATTGCCAACACTGTATTTCATTGGTCCATGAAGTGAAATGTTTGGTACTTCTTGATTTCCATACCTTGGGTGGCTTCTACCATGTCAAGGATAGGGGTTGTTGGGGACGGGTAGGAGGTCTTGTAGCCTGGCTGCTGGGTTAATAATGAGGCACTTGCATAGAGAAAAGTAGTGGACCATTATAAGCTGCCACCCTAGCCACAAAACAGTGACCCTTGTCTGTCCGTAGAACACACAAAGCCCAGACTGTTTTTCTTCTGCCATATGTTCCACCATATCCTATATCTTCCATACTTTTTTGTTCTTTTCTGGGTGGTGTAGGTAAATGTCCCAGAGGCTGACCAATGAATGGCTTTAAGCTGCCTGCTTGACCAAGGCATCCTATGTCAAATAATAAAAATAATAAAAATGAATAGAAATTTTTGTCAGTGGTAGAAGGAGTAATGAAAACTGCACTGGTTTTGAAAGACAGGTGAGCACTATGAATGCCCCAGACTCTACCAGTCTGGGAGTACACGTAAGGTTGCCTTAGCAGTTGAACTTCCAGTCCGCTGATTGTGTGGCTCTTATGTGCCCGATGGGAAACATTTGGCATCTTCTCCAAGGTCCTTCTCCCTTGTGCTTCTCCCCTGTGCTTGCAGACTTTAGAGGAGACTACCAGAAGGAATCCACATCAGTCTGAGCTGCAGATTGTGCATTGCCTGGCTCCACATTGCTAACCTCAGCTCCACCACAGCCTTTTGTCCTGTTGCTGCACATTTCCAAATTGTCACTTCCCATTCCCTCCCTAAAACACTGCCACATCGCTTCCTGTAGTTCTGGGTTTCTGGACCTCCCTCAGACTGCTGCTGTTCAAAACTGACCTCAGGGTTACTGCTCTTCCATATACCATCTTGGCTTAAGCACGGATACATATTCTTTCCTACACTTCCTGCATTACAGCTGAGGCTAAACCTCTCATCTCAGCCCCATGTCTGCCTCCTACGTGGAATGTCTCTCTCTGTATATTTACTGGACTGTTTTCTTGTGACAGAGGCCTGTACACCCCAATCCTTAGGAACATGCTTAAACACATAGACACTTTGAAATTCAGGCTAAATACTTGGGACCCTTTTTCATCTTTAAGATCCACCCTCCCCAAATTCCTAATTTGAAATCGTAAGATCTCTGTCTTTTTAGGATGGCTGAGAATTTGAATGCCCAAATCTTTCAAGAGAAGTGCTACTTTAATATAGGTGGGTGTAGCCTTGCCCACCAGCCAAACCAAAGCTATCACCTGAGCATACAGTAGTCTCACAGGAGAGCATTCTGGGTTACTCTGTGACACCACATGCATGGCATAAAGAATATGGTCTAGTTAGAGCCTGACTTCCTGAGAGTGGCTTAAATTAGATATTTTAGGTGCTTCCAAAATTTCAAATTTCTCAGGAAGCTTGTGAAGTTCTAAATTTACCTGGATATCTAGAATGAGTTTGCGATTTGGTGGCAAGATTATTGGAGAGGATGCATGCTGGTTTGGAAATGGGTTAAGAGGAAGAACTGTGTGAATTACTTCACTCTGATAGTGGGATTTAAGGAGAATAGAAATGATGGTCACTGTTTGTTCCACAATACATGATGCTCATTGAATATACCCAAAATGAGCCTTTTGGAAAAAGCCCTCAGAAGGAGAATGAGAAACACTAAAAAAAAGGATTGTTTCAAAGGAATGGATTTTTTCATGGTAGCAAATGTTCAGTGTTTTAAGTTAGGTTTTCTGGGAAATAGACTCTGAGATGAAGATTTGTATGCAGAATGTTCATTGGTGAATGACTTTGTGGGGACAGCATCTGTAATTGGGCAGAAGACTGTAATACAGTTAAAATAATCATTGGCCATTCTCATGGGAGTGCTGAAACCTAGATGACTCTTGAAAGGTGACCTGAATTAAGGCAAGAAGCACAGGCTTTTGTATCCCATCTCAACCAGTCATTGCATGGGAACTGCCAGCAAAAAAGCAAGACCTGGACAAAAAAATTCCCTTTGGCCAAGAGCAATGCCTGAGAAGGGATTCAGCTGTCAGCCATCAGCAAACACTCTCTGCTTCTAAGGAAATAGGTGACTCCATTTTGACGGGGGATCTAGGCAGTGAATTCAGGATCCATAGCACTCAGGAAGCCCTGAGTGCAAACTAAAGGAAACCAGGAAATGTGTAAATGCTCTGACTCTGCTGTTAAAAAGAGGTCATAAAAGTATAATTAAAGGAATAGGTTTTTACCGTGTATACATTATTTGAGAATATTTTTATCTTCTTGGATTGAAAATGGTGCCTGTTGGACCCATAATAAATTTCACCTCAGAGGCTGTGAGGATGTAGTGAGAAAACATATATAAATTTTTTTTTTTTATATATACATGAATGAAAAGAATTAGGATGCACAGAGCATAGGAACAAAGGCCAGTAGCTATAGGAAGAAGCTGGTCTAGAAACGAAGGTGTCGGGGAAGAGAAAATAAAAGGTTAGACTAGCTTGAGCAAAAGTT
Source organism: Hylobates moloch (assembly GCF_009828535.3). Lineage (NCBI taxonomy): Eukaryota > Metazoa > Chordata > Mammalia > Primates > Hylobatidae > Hylobates > Hylobates moloch. Next base: position 205,186,732 of record NW_026652276.1, read on the forward strand.
AAACTTTGTACTATTTTGAATGAAAAACACTGCTCCTCTGTAAGTCCTATTATCACTGTATTTAAGGATTTAAAATGATGTTAATGGGTTTTTTTCTGGTTTTAGATGAGGCTGAAAGGTCAATTTTTCCTCCTGCTATTATAATTTGTCTTCCCAGGGCATTGTGAATGGCCAAGCATTCCCTGTACTAAACTAAGGGTAAGTCTTTCATCCTTTGTAAAAATGCTGTCTATTTAGGCTCTTGCTAATACCCACTTGTTCCACCTCACAGGATACTCTGGTTTGTGCTTGCAAAAATTATTTTCTACATATCAAAATATTTAAATAGAATAAAGAGCAATTCTAGTCACCTTGCCAACCAACTGATAATTTTATTACATGCATTCAAGTGACAGACTCCAGCTGCCCGTTGCAGTGATAATCTTTGCAAATACTATTTTGAGGCCCAGTTTGACATAGAGGCTGACAAGCTGGAATGCAAAAGGCTGTATTAAAATTAACATGCTATCACCTAGGAAATTTAATTTGCTTGTATCTAAGCAAACACAAGGATATCTTCTGAGATTTTATACTTTTTTAAACATCTGTAGACTAAAAGTTCAATAAGTCTGTTGCACAAAATTATTCATTCTTTTTTTCAAGTTATACTTATTGGGTACTGATATAACTGCTTGTTTTAGAAATACGGAAGGTGTTAGTGTCCTCAAGGACTCTCTAGTGACTACAAGTTCAGGCTTTAGGTACAGATAGTCTGAATTTCTAATTCCAACTTCACTACTCAGTACTAGTTGTGAAATTACATGAAACTTGCTTAGCTTCTTTAAATTTCAGTTATCTCTAATGTAAATGGAAATAATATTAACCATCAACTTATAGGGTTATTGAAAAGACTGAAAAACTATGTATTTGTTAGTGCTTGCACATAGTAACCCCTCAATAAGTGGTAACTCTCTCTATATGTATGTATATATGAGAATTTTATACATAACATAGACATTGATATGTACGTATATAATCTATGTATATACTATGTAATGTGTATGTACATGTATATGCAAACATATACATGTATATATGTGTAATGTATACATACAATATATATTAAATGATAGTACAATACAATTAAATGGTAAGAATGGTTTACAGATTCAAAGTGTGATAGATAATGGGATGCAAGCATATCAATATTTAGATAAAGCTTCATGGATTAGTTGGGGTTCTTACTAAGGCTTGGAGGATGGTAATTAGGGAAAAAAATGAAGCTGCTCTTCAGAGGCAGATGGGGAATTGCAGAATAACCCTGGGAATTGAAATTGGATGCTTATGCAAACTGCCAACAATAGTTGGCATTATTCTTATTTTAAAAGTTGGTACAACATGTTTGCTAACCACCTTTTCAAAACTAAACCTTTCTCAGTTATATTAGTTATGAGTTGAGGAGGCCGGGTGCGGTGGCTCACGCCTGTAATCCCAGCACTTTGCGAGGCCGAGGTGGGCGGATCACGAGGTCAGGAGATGGAGAACATCCTGGCTAACACGGCGAAACCCCGTCTCTACTAAAAATACAGAAAAATTAGCCGGGTGGGGTGGCAGGTGCCTGTAGTCCCAGTTACTCGGGAGGCTGAGGCAGGAGAATGGCATGAACCCGGGAGGCGGAGCTTGCAGTGAGCCACCGAGCTTGCAGTGAGCCGCCGAGCTTGCAGTGAGCCGCCGAGCTTGCAGTGAGCCGCCGAGCTTGCAGTGAGCCGCCGAGCTTGCAGTGAGCCGCCAAGATCGCGTCACTGCACTACAGTCTGGGCGACAGAGCGAGACTCTATCCAAAAAGAAAAAAAAAAAAAAAGACTTGAGGAAGACACATGACTTTTATGCCATGGAAATTTTTTTCCACCCTAAACATGGAAGTCCATAGATATTAGAGTGAATCCAAAAGCTGTGCTTCAAGTTTGTTTTTTAAAGAATAAACGCCATAATCATTGCAGATTTGTGGAAGTTAGTAATATACAAATGCATCTGTTTTGCATTTGATTGATGACATCAAAGGTCCTTTTGTAGGGTTTTCTGATTTTTGCTTTTAGCCTTTGAAATATTAAAAGGGATTTTGAAATGAGCCTTTATTTTTAGAATGTTTTTGGCTAAAGTGGGAGGATATATTAAAGGTATTTCTTCAGATAATTATTGGACTCTTGCTTGGATGATGCTAATTCAAGCCTGAGAGACATGATATTATTAAACTTGATTTTGACTTCATAATGTGGTGAGATCTTCTTGAATGTTTTCTTAACAGTTATATTTCAGTGGGCTGTGAAGATCTATCTCTTTCATAATAAATATTAGGCTCACTCAACTTTAGGTACTCAAGTATCTGCTTTCAATATTTATGATCACTTTTAGAGTATATTCCCTTGCATAGGACTATCTACTGATAGGAGTTGGAGGACAGGAAGCAAACACAGGGTCAGTTTACAGAAATTGATGTCGTGAATGTTCTGTTTCAGAATGAACAGCATTTTTCTTATTTCTCATTCACTTTTATGGAGTCAGTGATAGCTTCTCATTCATCCACTCATAATTCTCAAATCTGAATCACCAGATATGACATTTTATTTCTATCCTTAGCTGTATTTCTCACTGTCTTCTGGGCTTTTCTAGCCATTATTCCACAATCATATCAAAGCTAATTTTTCAATGATTGAATTTGTATTTTCATCTTTCCAAAACAACTATAACAAAAACAAAACAAAAAAGCAATCCTAACTCTCCATTTTCTTCACTTTGTCAGCAAAAATATCTTTGTCAAAGGCTGCAAAATTTAAGTTCCTCTTTGCTGTTTCTCTTTCTTGTATAGTCCTTTGAAGTACCTTTCAGATCGAGCCTATCCTTTCAACAGTGAGAAGTCTCCCCTATTTTTAGTCCATTAGACGGTGAGGTGACTCATTTAAAAACACACTCTTTAGCCTGCTTTGCTAAAGTATTATTGGCCCTGTTACTTAATCCATAGAACACATCCCACTTTTCAAGTTCATCTGTTCCTTGTTCCCACCTACCTATCAACTCAACTTACTCCCAGCCCCAAGATAGCAGGCTCACACACGTGAATGCCCACCTATCCAAGTCAAACCATCTTTCTGTGCATGCCACACTCAAGATTCCTTTCCCTTCACTGATTTACACTCTTGAAAGTCTGAAAATATCCTCCTTCTACCTTTTTCTGCATAAACATCATGACTCAGTTTGGGGCCTGTTCAGATTTTGAGCCAGTTTGTCTTCTTTGATGCAGCATCCTCAACTATTCAAATTCATCTTTTTTCTTCCTCTTTGAAATTGTTTTGCAAGTAGACAGAATCTCACGAACTATTACTTAGTTGTATTACTTAAACTATTATTGTTACTGATGACTTCATATGAATGATTGAATTCTGGAGCCTGTTGTCTAACATGACACTGTGCACATAAGTACTTATTTTTTTGAGTATTGATTGATTATGTCTCTCTTTTAGGGTTAAATATCACATTCAGGTTCTTAGTAACCATAATCCCACTCTAAAATAATTTGCATAAAAACCAGGTTTTTTTTTAAAAAAACTGTAAGACTAAATTAATCCTTTGAGAAACAGAAGTGGCTTTAGGGTTGGGTCTAAAAATCATCACTTTCTTCGGAAAGTTATACATAAGAAATTCTGAAGCAAATACCTTAAAGACTATATAATAAAAATATACATGTATGCTTCCACTCTTATCCACATATATCAGTGCCAAAGAGACAATACCATAAATAGAAAAAAGCCCTCAAGGCAGCAGCTGCAGATGCTGAACAACGAATGAACAATGAAAAACAGCAAGAAAGAGACTGTGGGACCATATGCTATTATTTGAGGAATATTTTTAGTTACAATAGAATAATTCATGTCACAAATACTTATTGAACACTTCTATGAAGGGAACTTGCTGTCTAGGAACTACGGGGTACAGAAAATAAAACAAGATAAAATACAATAATAGAGTCATATCTATATGTAATAAATCTATTAATATAATAACTACTATTTCTTAGGAACCCACCATTTGGCATGCACTGTGCTAAGTGCTTCACATATATGAATATAATCTCATTTAATAGTCACAGCCATCCTAAAACGTAGATGTTTTTCTCCTATTTAAGAAACTTAAGTTTAATGATCTTACCCAAAGTTATACAATATCTGGTGGAAATCTGATTCAGGTCCACTTGTGGCTGACTTCAAATCCCATCACACTCTGCCTTCTGACATGGCTCTGAAGGAGTTTCTAATTCTTTCTGAAAAATAAAGGCTTCTTGGGGAAAGAAGCCCTTGGCATGTGTTTAGAAGGGTGAGTTGTGTGTTGGCAGATGGAGGCAGGAAGAGAGGAAGTGCTGAGCAGTTCTAGGCTGGGGCATCAGCTTGGGGGATAAAGCACGAAAGTAGAAATTAATAGAGTGTATCAGTGTAGCAACTGTAAATCGCTCAGTATTGTTCAGGTTAGGGGGTAGATGACAGAAGAAACAAAACTTAAGTTGGTAGAAGCCACGCCACAAAACAACACTGTTCAGAGTTTATACTTTATCCTATAGAGAATGGTGACCCACTGAGGATGCTAAGCAGGAAAACATAATCAGATGGCCATGTTAGGAAGGCCGTTGCATTTGCAGTATGGAAGATGGATAGGAGGAGACCAATGATAAGGATATGGAAATAATTAGAATGAGAGATGGTGGGATCCTGAACAAAAGTTGTGCAAGGGCATATGAAGAGGAGTCAACAGATCTGAGAAGTATTTTTGGAGGCGAATTAATAGGGCTTAGTAATCAATTTGCTATGGTGAGAGATAGAAAAGGTAGAGATGAAGATGGGCTAACGTGGTACCATCCTTAGATCCAGGCAAGAGTGTTCCTTGCCCTAACCTCAAGCTTTAAGAAGTCCTACTCTGGCCTCTTTCCACAGGGTGTGAAATTTGCAGAACAAAAGACATATCCAAGCTGAGGTCACACTTCCCCTTCCAAATTATGCTCTGAGTACCTGGGACAGAGAATCCCCTATCTAAACTACTCTCACACTACTGCCAGGGCCTAAGTGGGCATCTTGCCAGCCTCTTTCTCATGAGGATAAATCAGACCACTACGTGTATATACTTTGGTCTGAGAGATAGACAAAGACCAGATGTTTGGGAGTAGGTGAGCAGAAACCGAATATGAGGGATAGGGCCCCACAAATATTAGGGATAGGCCTTCTCTCAGGTTGCTTGTTTAGTGATTGGAGGGGGGCAATAAACAAACAACATTGTAAATAGAGAAGGAGAAGTGGGTTTGAGGGAAAAGCAAATAACTTGGCTTGAGATATTTGTGAGATATCTAATCATGCCCTCTAGACAGTTGGAAACAGGATATAAACTTCAGGTGAGAGATGTGGGTAAGACATTGATATGGTTTGGCTGTGTCCCCACCCATATCTCACCTTAAATTGTAGTTTCCATAATCCCCACGTGTCCTGTGAGGTAATTGAATCATGGGGGCCATTTTCCCCATGCTCTTCTTGTGATAGTGAGTGAATTCTCATGAGATCTGATGTTTTGTAAGTGTCTGGCATTTCCCCCGCTGGCACTCATTCTCTCTCCTGCCGTCCTGTAAAGAGGTGCCTTCCACCATGACTATGAGTTTCCTGAGGCCTCCCCAGCCATGCAAAAGTGTGAGTCAATTAAACTTCTTTTCTTTATAAATTACCCAGTCATAATGAGAACGGACTAACACAGACATAGAACAAGAAATCATCAGCACACAGCAGGAAGTCAAAGGTGTGAATGGAAAACTAAAGTAGATGGCCCAGCTCATCTCTCCAGGAGAAAAGATGGTCAGTGATGAAATAGAATCTTGGAGAGCAGCTATATTTTGCAGGTGATCAAAAGATAAGGAAAATCAGGGAAGTGTAAAAAATTGGAATAAAGAATCCCTGGGTAACCATGCCATAACATTGCTTCCTTCTTAAAAGCATGAAATAGCAAGTTGTAAACAAGTCCATGAGAAAATTTATATACATTCTAACAAAAAAGGGAAAAGTATTCTTCATTTTTTTTGAATTCTGAAATATGTAAACAGAATTTTTACTCATAAAAATTATTTTACATGTATCTGCTAGAAAGTAGAGGAAGCTCAAACTATGGTATTCATAAAATGCAAAAAGAAAATGTTGTAATTACTTGGTTATCCCAAATATAAAAGAGATAAATGGTATTTCTGAAAGAGTGAGAATGACCAAGATTTTGTTGATGGAGTGTGACAGAAAATTAATTTCATTATACCAACTCCTTTACAAAACAGGACAGGTAGTTGGGAGTCTCTGATTCTGTTTGAACCTTTGATGTTGAGAAACTTCAATTGCTAAATGGTGAGAACCCATTATGGTAATAGCTGATCATTATTTATTGTTACTTTTAGTAGAAAATAAACAGGCTGTTTGTTTAGAGCAATTAATAACATCACAACTATTTGAGTGATGGTTTTCTCTAAGAGTTCTGAATTGCTTTATAAATATAGCCTACTAATTAACTTAGGACTTACTAAGAAAAATGAAATATCTACTGAATTTTGGCCGAAATGTTCCTTGAAGTAGATCCCAATAAGATTCTGTTCTTTTTGAATTATTAGTGCCTAATATACGGTTGACACATAAAAGAATTGCTCATGAAAAAGAAAAAATGAAAATTCCAGATTAAGATGGGATCTAAAAATCATTATTTGCTTTAGCACCCACCAAGGGAAACTAGATGGTTTCCACAGCTTGAATTAACTTTAAACAGGCTTCTAGGCCCTGACCTCTCTTAAAGAATTTCCTTAAAAAAAAAAAAAAAAGGTATAATTTTTAAAGCGTTTGTCTGCCTCCTTGAGATGTAAATCTTGTAAAAATCCTCTTGCCAGCTTTACAACTCAAGACTGTCTTTCCCAAGGACCTAGGGTTGTTCCAATTGAAATGTAATTTTCTAGAAAGAGAAAGCTCCTACCTTCTAGTCTTTGCAGAAACGTAGGAGCCTAACTTCAGTGGGCACCATACTGTAGGCTGTAAAACTACCTCCTGTCATAAAGACAGGGGAAAGTTCACTGTTCATTTGGATAAAGCCAATTACCCAAATACAGATGCTATACAGTCTTTCAACACCAGCTTGTCAAAGCAAAGCAAAACTCTCTGCCCTTTACTTTAGCTGAACTAAGTATCCAGATGTGGTTTTTGCTCCCTCCCCTATGGCTGGCAATAGTATTAGAATAAAATCAATATCTATTTGCTTAGGAGTGATTTTTTCTTTAACAGTGCATGTGAGAATACTGGCAACCTTAGTGAGAGAGCACTTTCAGTGGAACAGAATGGATGCAGATAAATATATTGGATTGAATAGTAATTATGAAGTAAAAACTTAGGAGAGTAGGATAAGCTATCAGTACTTCCTCTTTAGCCCTTCCTCTCTTAATCCTTTCTAAAATTTTTAAATTCTAGAACTTTAAAAAATTGTATCTGGATTTGTCCAACTAAATAAAATGTTCCTTCATTGTGGAGACCATTTCTTAGGACCTTTGCACATCTCCAGCTCCCAGATAAAATACGTTGCAAGCATTAAGTTCTCAGTAATGTTTGTGTAATTAAATGCTTTTGTAAAAGTAATTATAATACAAGATAGAGTAGTCATTGTCCTACAAGAGTCAAAAGGTGCTATGACATCATAAACCTTGCAATAAGAAGGATAGTATTGAAATTTTAAAGTTTTTATTCTTTTATTTCATTAATCCTCTGTAATACAATATTATTCAAATTTTTACTTGGAAAAAAACAAGGAATCTGAAAGTTAATTGTCCACAGGATGGGTTTTCAGATGAAATGAGTTTTTCAGTTAATGCACTAACCTCAATTATGAAGGTTTATTATTATTATTATTGCTGCTAAAGTTAGAATAAAAGAAAAGCTAAATTTTCGACACAGAGGAGGGGAAAAAAGGTGTTTCAAAAAGTTTCATTAAAAATGATAGTAATGTTTTTTAAAAATTATTTTTAAAACAAGAGCAGCACGGCATTTGGAAACAAAGGCAATATTGGTGATATTACAATCTGCCTTAGGTATTTGGCAGACAGTAATGACCACCTCCATGTAAATTTTGTGGACCATATACAGGAAACTAATCTGCTGTAAATCTTTGTCGCATTCACAGCTCTCAGATGGTCGTCAAGTTTGGGGGCTCTCAGGTGGTCCTGGTTGACCTACTTCCTTCCGGTTAGATTCACATCACAAATACGTCTTGGGCATTGTGTGATGTTCAAGAAGCTTATTCTGGCAGCGCTCCTACAGGATGAACAGCAGGAGGAGGCTGGTGGCCCTGGCCAGATGCAGTCAGGGGAAGGATGACCGCCTGAGTGAGAGGGCTTTCATCACAAGATCATTTTCAGAGTTTGAGGGATTCTTCCTCTTTTGTGTACTTCTATTCAGTCTGGGTTAGTTGCCATGTGTTTTGTTGTTTTGTTTTTATTTTTTATTTTTTATTTTTTTCATAAAGGAAGTTTAAGCCATCTTGTAAGGGAAAGCTTTGTTTTAAGGTTCATGAAGTTGCATCTGTGCTAAGGTGGCCTTGTGTCTAGAGTAGCCAGGGTTTTTGGTCCCATTGTCATAGAGACCTGGCAATCTCCTGGCCAGGGTTGGAAATCCCCAGGCCATATTGCATCATCTTGCTAGGCAACACGTAGTGTAGGACTTGCAAGATGTTTGAGTGAGCCTGTGGCTATTCTTAGTCTTCTAGCCACTTATTAGCCACTTGAGCCAATCTTAATCTTATATAGAGACATAGAGATATGTCTTTTATAGTTATACCACAACATATAATGTCATCTATTTGTTTCCCTAAAATTTTCAGTGTTTAAAGAATGGTGTTTTGGTTACCCAGAGGCAATGTTTTAAATTTAGAACTTTTAATGTTGAGGTACTACCATATTCCTTTTGTTTTAAACACAGTGTATACTCTAAGTATGCTGTTTCACTCTGGCAACTTCCCTAATGAAGTAAATTTAAAGAAACAGTTCTCATTTAAAAAGTTTAATGACTTAAATTTGTAAGCAAATGATATATGCTAATTTTTAAAATCAAGAAACAGAGAAAACTAAAAGGAAGCAAGCATAGAAAAGATACCTATGGGGAGGAGGTTGAATAGGTGAAGCACAGGGATTTTTTTTTTTAGGGTAGTAAAGCCATTCCACCTGATAATTTAATGATGGTACGAATAGCACAGATGATACATGACACTATATTTGTCAAAACCCATTGAATTTTGTAGCACAAAGAGTGAGCCTTAATGGAGGCAAATAAAAAGTCATGTAGGAGGCTAAGAGATCACAGAATGTAATGCCAACTGTGATGAAATAACCCAACTGCATTACAAATATATAAAATTGTCACTAAAGAGAATAGGGGAAAAGAGCCTCACCTAAGTAACTTTGTAAATGAATAGCATCTGAAAGAATAATGGCAAAAATAAATGTGGATAAGAACTTTACTATAGTTGATAAATTTGTTTTCCTTGCGGGGGGCGGGATATGAGTTAATAAATATGAAACCACTGTATATGTATGTATATTGGAACTGAGCAGTTAGGCAAATGGATGTCAAATGATGGAAACTAAGTTTTTTACTGTTGGAATGGGAAGTTACAGGTAAGCAAAAGTAGAAGGCTAGAATGATCTATAGAGTTCGAGACTTCATTATGAGCTCATGTTTGTTTTAATATAGATTCAGATGGTTACATATAGAAATATTTATAGAGATGAGTATATACATGGTTAGTATTTACACATGTTTTCCTGCTCTTTCAGCTGAGAGGAACTAGAAGCACTGCCCTACCAATAACAGTAAACACACCTTGTATCCAGACGTTGGTTTCTAATGCAGTTCTCCAATAAAAGGAACCAAGACTCCTTTGAGAAGTGTATGATTCTAGGACTGGGGCAGGAATTATACAAGATGAGCCTAGAGCATCTTGCAGTGCCAGAATGTAACGCAGCACCCCTCCAAAAAAACACCCTCAAACCCACAATGATGGGAGTAAGTCAAAGGAACTCAGGATCCTAGTGAAAGAGCTCCTAAAAACCAAAGCTGGAACAATTTGAGCAATAAAATAAAGTAGTATTCAGTTATAATACAAAACATAAAATAAAGTCAGCCCATATTGTTAGAGATAAATGTAAATAAATGGATAATTATGTTGGGGGAGGGAAATGGAGAAATCCTTCAGGTAGAAAAATTACAAATATTGGGTCGGTGCAAAAGTAATTGAAGTTTCTGCTATTCCTTTAATGACAAACACTGCAATTTTGTTTGCATCAACCTAATAATTTATGTAGATATTCTGCTTTCAAGGAAGTGGAGCCTAACTCTTTACTCCTTAGTCTGTGCATGGTGTTTTATTTTTTCACAGAGTACAGTTTGGAAAGGAGGAAAAAAGAGTAACCTTTACAGTGAAGAAAACTGACAAATATCTCAGTGAAGTGACCAAGATTCACATTAACAGTGATGTCCTGTTAACAGTATGTACTCTTGATATGATGTGATGAGAATTACATTTTACCACTCTGGCCTTCCAAAAACCAATAATCCCAGTTTAATCGTTAGAAAAACACCATACAAATCTTAACTGAAGAACTTTCTACAAAATACGATGTGCACGCTGTCATAGACAAGAGGAGCCCAGAGACATGAAGACTAAATGTAACGTAGCATCCCAAATGAAATCTTTGAAAAAGTGATATTATATCAATACTAAGAAAAGATGAATAGAACATGATTTTAGTCAATAATAGGGTATTGATATTGACTCATTATTTGTGACAAATTATTATAATCACATTATACTAATATATATTTCCTGTACTAATGGAGATGTTCATAGTGGGGGAATTGGTTGTGAGGTATGTTAGAACTCTCTGTAATATCTTCACAATTTCTCTGTGAATGTGAAACTATTCTAAAATAAAACAGTTATTTAAAATATCCCTAATCTTGCTACTCAGGGATACTTTTCATTAAATATTTGGTGGACTTTTTATGGATATTTCTCTAAATGTTTAGTTATAAAACCAAGTGGATAAATAGCTATAGAATAAGGATTTTAGAAAATGATTATACTTGATATACCCTTTTGTATTAAAACTCTAATATTAATTTTTACCTGAATTTAACCAAAAAGGAAAACAGCAAAGTGAAACTTGAAGTAAAAAAGGTGAGTTTCAAATAAACATATTTTACCATCAAATGTATTAGTTCCTAAAAGAGTCTTCTAAAGCCAGAAAAAAATGATTTTGAGAAAGAGCCTACATTAATTAAATATGGGATGTAACTTTAGACTGTATATATTGATTCTTTACTATGAAAGGTAATGAAAGTGGCACCCTTATATTCACATTTCCCTCTCTTGTCTTGGTCCTTTAATTATAACTTTTATCTTCTCAAGGTTTATAATGTATATATTATCTTCCATAACTATAGAATAAAAATCTGAAAATTTTATTCTATGCTTAAACTGTGTCAGTTCTCCTCACCTTGTTCTGCAGTTTCTTCATCCTTAAATTCCTTATTTTTTCACTCCATTGGCTAAATTTTATAGTTCAGTAGTCCTTTAAAGAAAGACTCAAGCATGCATAGTTCCTAATTTTGTTATGCTTGAAAAAATTCGCTTTCGCCTTTATATATGAATGGCAACTTGGCTGGACATGAATTCCTTTGGCATACTATTTTGTCTTATAACTCGCTGGATGTTGCTCCCTATCTTCTGGCATTATATTTGTTACAGAGAAGTATGAGGTCAAGTTCATTTTTCCCCCCTATTGAATGTACTATGCTTTTTCTTCCTGGGTGCTTCTTTCCTTATCCTTGAAATGCAGTAACTTTATCAGAATATAACTAGGCATGGGTTGAGCTCTATTACCTTTCCTGGATATAAGCTACAAATTATTTCAGTGTTCACATTCAAATTTTGCTTAATGTATGCACACATTCTTCATCTTCTGTATTATCTTTCTAAAAATCATTATCATGCTGCTGTTTTTGCCTCTTTTGTTTGTATGTCTAAGAAAGAATCTGACTCTCTTTTTGATGTGTGACTGCTGACTGCTTTCAAGACCCAATATCCCTACTCCCTTTCTTCCTCTATATCTAGGAAAGCTGATAAGAAAGCCCAGTGTTCCTTTGTCACTGGCAGGAAATTCAAATCTCTGAACACCCTAGTTCATTCAAGGGAAGCATCATCCCAGTCACCCTTCCAACTATGATAAAAACCCAAGCTAGATAGTTTCCCATCCCTGCTGTCTCTCAAGACATTTTGGGACCTGTCTGGGATTTTGATCTGCTCTCCTGACTAAAGGAAGCCTTATTCACACCCTCGTGGTGCACATGTGGTATCATCAGTCTTGACACTCAAAACAAATTTTAGATGGAGAGTACATGTCACCTCAGCAAGACGGCTGAAACAGTGCGACTTCTTTGAAAGTATTTTACCATTTCTCTGATTGAGGTTCTACTGACCTATTTTTCTTTCTTTTTTACTTTCCTGGAGTAAATTAGTGTTTTTTGCATTGTCATCTCTTCAGTATATTTCCTGTTGTCAGAGAGGACCATCTTAGAAAGACTGGAACCATAGGTTAAACCATGGGCTTTTGATATTCCATTCATCTGTTTCCTGGAATATCCTGAACTATTATGATTTGAAGACTGAGTTAGAATCTCGAAAAACAGTTTCAAAATAATGTGGTAATAAAACAAATTGGTGTAACCACAATTAGTTTTCTAAATCCACAATGGTCAAAAAGCACACCTTGGTATTAGATATTCAATAAAGTATTCCGCATCTCCTATAAAATGCTTGGTTATGGTCATCTTAAATTATCCCTGAACTTATTCTTCTGATGAGCATTCTTTCACAAATATTCTTGTCCATGTTTTTCTTTGTTTTCTTAGTTGGGAACAATATCTTGTGTTAAACATCTTTAAAATGGTTTGTGTATCTCATGTTAATCTCTTAGGGTAAGCTTTGCCAATAAATAAATATTAGAATTTAATTGGAGCTTGTAAGACCCAGTAAACTAGGTAAGAACCCTCATGGGGTACTTTTAATTTTTTCCATCTAAGTGTTCCATTTAGTGAATTAAGAAGGCTTTCATCTCCAGCCCAGCAATTTTTTGTCCTATGAATTTACTTTTGTAGTTTCTGAGATTCTGTTCTATAATGCTTTTATTATTATTTTAAATTTGTTTCCTTAGCTCTGCCTGCTTAATTCACATTGAGTTGTCAATAATTTCCATAGTCTATAAGTAAATATTTAAATGAATTATCTTTAAAACAGCTTCATTACAGTATAATTGACATAATAAAACATACATATTTAAAAAGTAAAATTTGATAAGGTTTGACATATGCACATACTCATGAAACCACCATTACAATCAAGATAATGAAAATATCTATTATTTCCCCCAATTTTTTCCTATTCCTTTTCCATTCCCCACTTCTACACTTTCCTGTTCCCTTGGCCCCTTTCCCAGGAAACCATGATCTTCTGTCTATCGTTATACACTAGTTTGCATTTCGTTGAGTTTTATATAAATGTAATAATACAATATGTGCTGGTTTCTGTTTGGCTTTTTTCACTCTGCATAATAATTTTGAGATTCATCGGTAATGTAACCATGTATCACTAGTTAATTCCTTCAGAAAAACGTTTTTGTTTTAGAATAATTTTAGATTTATAGCAAAGTTGCAAATATAGTAAATTAGACTCCTGTAATACGTTGCTTCCCTGACTGTTAGCATCATACAGAACTATGGCACATTAGTCAACACTAAGAAATTAACCTTCTTACAACACTAATGGCTAAATTATAGACTTTATATGAAATTCATCATTTTTAAACTCATTTTGTTTTAATGTGCCAGAATCCAATCTAGGTAACCTCGTTGCATGTAGTCTTCATGTTTTGTTAGCTGTTTCTCATCTCTGACAATTCTCAGTTTTTTCTCGATTTTTTTTTACCTTTACAGGTTTGAAGAACATGGGTCAGGTTCTGTGTAGGAAGTTAATTTCTTTTTATTTCTGACTTATGTTCCAATATAGGGACACATTACACTTTGCCTATCCATTCACCTGTTAATGGAATTTTGTGCTGTTTCCAGTTTTGGGCTATTACAAACATTACAAGCTGTGATGAGCAGTCATACACAAGTTCTTGTATGGACATATGCTTTCATTTGTCTTGGATAAAAACCTAGGAGTTGAATGGATAAATTATATATGAGGTATGCATTTAACTTTTAAAAAATTGGCAAATTGTTTTTGAAAGTGGCTGTATCATTTAACATTTCTACCAGCAGTGTATGAACCTCTCATTTTTTTACGTCATTGCTAACACTTGGTATCAGGCTTTAATTAGGGCCATTCATGTATGGATGCAGCAGTATTTCCTTGTCATATTAATTTGCAGTTCCTTAAGGACTAATAATAATGTGCATTTTTTATGTGCTTATTTGCCATCCATTTATCTTTTTAGTTGTAGGTCTGTACAAATCTTTTGCCCATTTTGAAATTTGATTGTTTCTTGTTGAGTTTTGAGATTTCCTTATATATACTGTATACAAGTCTTTTGGCTGATAAGTGCTTTGCAAATACTTTCTCCTGGTCTGTAGATCCCCTGTTATTCTCATTGCTATCCTTTCTGCTTCATTCTTCTGTTGGTCTATTTACATGCCAATACCACACTGTTTTGATTAGCTTTACCGTGTTTTAATATCTGATGAGGCTGGTCCCCTCCATCCTACTATGTAATTTGAGTTTTCTGGGTAGTCTTTACATTTTTATTTTTTATGTTAATATTAGAGTGAACTCATATAGCTCAAAATTCTTATATTTTTAGTGGGATTAAATTACACTTTCAATTTACTTTGGGGAAACTGGTATCTTTGTGATCTTGAGTGTTTTTTTCCAATATCATGATATGTTTCTCATTTGTTCAAGTCTTCTGTTCATATTCTTGTGTAGCATTTTAAAGTTTTATTCATATTGATCTTATGTTTATTCCTAGATTTATCTTTTTCTTGATGGTATTGTAATGGCATCTTTTTCCAATATATTTTTAAAATTTCTTGTTTGCACATCTGACAAATATTGTTTTCTGCATGTTAATTTTTAACCTATCTACGCCATTGAACTTTCTTACCATTTCTAATTGTTTCAGCTTATTCTTTTAAGATTTCCAGATACATAATTTTTATTTTTTTAATTTCTATATCTCTTAATACTTTATCTTTTCTAATTGTGCTATTATTTCCAAGAAAAATGTTAAATAAGAGTGGAGATAATGGCTATGGGTTCTTTTTTCTGTTTTTAATAGGTATGTTTCGAGTGCTTTATCATTTAACATGATAGCAGCTTTGAAGAAGAGGTGGACTTATTTTTATCATAATAAAAATTTTCTCATTCTAGTGCCTGCTGGCTGCTGAAGTGCTTGGTTTTGCGGTGGGAGAGAGAAGGGTAATTTGGGTCATTGCACAGCATTTTATCTGAACACACACGTGAACTCTTGTCATTTTGTTTGTTATATATCTATTTCTTCAGTTTTTGGCATTCATAAGTTGTTGTATCTCAACCAAAGTTCTTTAAGTCACAAAACCTCCCTTCACCTTTTCTTCTTTGAGCTTTTTATTCAGAAGTTTCCCCTCATCAAGAGACTGGGTTATATACAAGAGGAATGACATGTGGTTGTGGGTTTTGCTTCTTTCTCAGCTTCCCTGCTGTTCTGTGCTATCGCACTGGAATCTTCAGTGACATTTCCTGCCACACTCATGGCAGTTCATGACCCTACATCTTAGCATTCTCTTCAGTGGGTAGCTAGGGGCTCTTATTTTATAAAAATTCATAGTCTTTTTTAATTTTAAAAAGAGTAGAGTTTGTCTATATTTACACTCTTTGATTCAGGAATCATCTGGAGTAATTTTGAAATGAGCAAAATGTACATGTGACCCTTCAAAATAGTTGCTTTATGTTACCTGCCTCCTTAGTGCAGTAGAGAGTGGTCAGTCTCACAATCTGAAGGAAGAATATGCTGACACTAATGATAATGATATTTTGCAAAGGCTTTAAAAATTTCTCTTTTGGAAACAAGCTCAGGATTGGCTTTTGTGCCATATAAAATCTAACTAATTGCTTAATAGTCACATTGCCTTTTTTACATGAAATGATTCTGCTTAAATGCCCACCTCACTTTTCAGTTACTGAATAATTTTGGCCCATATCTGAAAATTAAATTAATCAGCAAACACTGAAAATTTAACATTACTAGAGAATTTCAAATGAATATCCCTAACAGGTTTGTTCTTTGCCTTTCTCTTAGGCAGTTCAAAAGGTGTATTGCCTTTTAATTTTTTTCCAAAGATAGAATTATTTCCCTCACAAATTAACAATAAGCAAATTTATCCATTTCATTTTTAGTGAAGTATGAATATTTTATGAATTAGAAACTTGGGACTCACCTTTTAAAAATCAACTCTTGTTGAGTAGGCTGAGGAGGAGGAAGAAGAGGAGGGGTTGGTCTTACTGTCTCAGGTATGGCAGAAATGAAAGAAGTGGAGGTTGAAGGGGAGGCAGGAGAGGCAGACACTAGGTGTAACTTTATAGAAATACATTGCCCCTGTTAGCATAGTTGCAGTGATGATTTCATAATTTTTTTTACAATGGTTCTTTAAATGGATTCATTTATCTTGAAATGGAAGGCAACTGCAGCTACAGACCTCAATCTAAAGTACATATCAAGCAGTTCAACTTTTTATTTTAATGTCATGAGTTTTCTCTGTTTCTTGGGAGCACTTTTGGCAACACTAGTGGCATTTTCCATGGGTCCCATGGTTTTACTTAAGGTTTATGATATTGCACTAAACATGATGAAAAATGCACAAAAACCACGAGAGATCACTTTTTACTGCAAGAGACAATTTACCGGAGAGACAAACTGCTCACTAGATGACTAGCATTGCATGGTGTTTTGAGTGGATACTTGTAACACTGGAGCTCAGGGAAATACCAACAGGGAATGGCTACAAAATTATCACAGAAGTACAGTATATACTACAGTTAATTTTATGCAGTTATGATTTAATACTGTATCTTTATGTTTGCTTACATTTCTCTCAGCTGCAAATGGTGCATTGTTTGGACTACAAGTGTTTCTGTTCATAGTGCTGATAAATTGTAAGTTTTTATGACAGATTTTTGTAGATCTTATATTAGTCAATGATAAGATAGACTAGTCTTTACATACATTTATGCATTCAAGTCACACCTAATTTTTTCTTAAGTTTTCTAATATTTCTTGGCTACAAGATTTATCTGCAAGTTTTCTCAGATTGTCTCATATCTCCAAAAAATTTTCCAATATATTTACTGAAAAAAAAATTGTGTATTAGTGGACCCATGCAGTTCAAACTCCTGTTGTTCAAAGGTCAAGTATATAATGCACCTGATGAAGCAATGTGTATTCTCAACTTTCAATTTTCTTTGGTGATTTTAGAACATTGAAGAAGATCTAACTGATGACACACAACACTTAGCATCACTTCCATTGTTCCAACTCTTAGTCAAGTCTTTCAAATACTGTAACTATGCTCAGATCTTTCTCTTGTCACTCTTTACTTTTGACTTTCAAGTAAAACTTCCCCTTTTCCTTCCTCTCTCACTCTTTTCTTATGCTTCTACTAGTTTTCCTCCCTGCTTAGCAACATTCTCTCTTTTTTTGTTCTCTGCCTACAAAGTATTTCAATTACCACAACAAAATATAACAGATAGCAAGGAGAGGTGAAAATCTAAATGTTCTAGAAATGTCCTTGGGAAAAAGGGAGAAAAGATAGTAATGAGGTTATTAACGTTACGCATTTGGGAATTATCTTTGGCCTTTATTTCCTCTTACCTTCAGTATCTAATAAAGTACAGCATCTTGAAAATGTGGCCTTCTAAATGCTAAACATTTAACATATGATTTAACATGTTTTAACATATGATAGTTTCAGGAATAAGTATTATAGTATAAAACCATGGTTGACCTTAGCAAGGAGAGTTTCAGTGGAGTGGTGTAAGTGGAAGACATAGTGAAGAGCGTAAAGCAGTGCAGGAAAGGGTAAGGAAGTAGAGAAGAATAGGTGAATTCAACATTTGTGAAAATTTGTTTGAACAATGGAGAAGAATAAATAAAAGTATAAATGAATGAGCGAATATACTGTGTTGTACTCTATTATAGTTATAAAGTCTTTTACCTCCAGAGGCAGCAGGTTTACCAGTTACATTACGCTTACTGAGTTTTTATTGAGGTTGTAAGTGCCAAAATTACAGATTTCCAGTGAGAAGCCCAAGTAGTACCACAGGAATTATTCAAGAATAGACTAGCAACCTGATAAAGGGCTTATAAGGAGGTTAAATTATCAGGTGTGTATATTTAGTAGTGATAAACTTTATGATCTCTTTCAATTCTGAGATTCTATTATTTTATGGCTTAAGCAGTCATTCAGGCATAGAATCAATTTTATTCCCTAAATTTATTGTTATTCTAATCACATTCTCAAGTTGTAAAGTGATAATACTATTGTGTGATTTACAGACTATTTGGTTTTATTTTACTTGACTGAGCATATTTTATAAAGTGAGATTTAAGAGTTCTAGATTTGGATACCTGAAGCAGAAATTCAGACTGTCCAGAAGTATTTAGTAGCTCCTTGTCCTTAAAATGCTTAAGTTTAATGGTGGATAAGACATAAAGCCCTGAAACATTTAAGTCGGTAATTTAAAAATGTTTTTACAATAGCACCTTTTCTCCTCAGTGAAGCACTATGCCATATTCTAGTGGTGCAGAAGTAATTGCGGTTTTGGACTGTGAATTTTAAATCATTATATCCAGGCTCAAACACATCTTTATTAATTAAAATAGGAGCCATTACAGTCAATGCATTTTTGCCAATGAGAAATAAATTTGTTTATCCCTGTAGTGTAAAAATCCACGCTTTGGGATTCAACAAACTCTTGGAGAGCACTTTCTGCATCCTGCTGGTTGTGGAAGCATTTTCCCTGCAAAAAGTTGTTGAGATGCTTGAAGAAGTGGTAGTTGGTTGGTGAAAGATCAGGTGAATATAGCAGATGAGGCAAAACTTCACAGCTCAGTTCATTCAAATTTTGAGGCATTGCTTGTGTGATGTGCAGTTGGGTGTTGTCATGGAGAAGAATTCGGCTGTTTCTGTTGACCAAATGCCGGGTGCAGACATTGCAGTGTTCAGCACATCTCATCAATTTGCTGAGCATACTTCTCAGATGTAATGGTTTTACCGGGATTCACAAAGCTGTAGTGGATCAGACTGGCATCTGACCACCAAGCGGTGACCATGGCTTTTTTTTTTTTTTTTGGTGCAAATTTGGCTTTGGGAAGTGCTTTGGAGCTTCTTGGTCCAACCACTGTGCTGGTCATCACTGGTTGTCATATAGAATCTATTTTTTGTTGCATGTCACAATCTGATTGAGAAATGGTTTATTGTTGTTGCACAGAATAAGAGAAGACAATGCTTAAAATGATAATTTTTAAAAAATTTTTGGTCAGCTCATGTGGCACCCACTTATTGAGCTTTTTCACCTTTCTAATTTGCTTCAAATGCCAAACAACCATAGAATGGTTGACGTTGAATTCTTTGCAACTTTTCGTGTAGTTGTAAGAGGATCAGCTTCAATGATTGCTCTCAACTGACCATTGTCAACTTCTGATGGCTGGCTACTATGCTTCTTATCTTCAAGGCTCTTGACTCCTTTGCAAAACTTACTGAACTACCACTGCATTGTATGTTGGTTGCAGTTCCTGGACCAAATGCATTATTGATGTTGTGAGTTGTCTCTGTTGCTGTATGATCCATTTTGAACTTGAATAAGAAAATCACTTGATTTTGCTTTTTGTCTAACGTCATTTCCATAGTCTAAAATAAATGTAAAATAAATAGCAAGTAACAGGTCATTAGCCAAAAAACATAAAGCAAGAACTGCACATTAAAATGATGTATAGCATCATTTTATGTATTTAAGAACATATTCCGATATCAATCTGCAAATTTCAACAATGCAAAAACCACGATTACTGTTGCACCAACCTAATACATTTAGCAGATAAAAGAGAAACTGTTCTTGCTAAGGTAGAAAAAAATGCACTCAGAGCCCTGTCCACCTAACTTCTTTATTTAAACTTTCACCCAAATCACACACTCACACTGCATACAAAAAGCAAACATATTCATACACATATATTCCTTAGGGCCCTGTAGAACATCATTGGAACATGACCAATCAACACTAAGTAAACAATGCAAGGCAATTAATGATTAACTTACAAAATGAGTGGTAGCATTCAGAGATGGAAGATATTAATATCCACTAGGTACATTTTATGGTGTGTGTATAATTTATCTATTGCTGTGTAACAAATGTCCCAAAACTTAGAAGCTTAAAAGAATAACATTTATTATCTTACAGTTACAGTGGGTTAGGAAACTGAGCATAGCTTAGTAGGGTCTTCCAGTTCAGGGACTGTTGCAAGTCTTCAAGGTGCGGACAAGGGCTGCAGTCATCTCAAGTTCTACTGTACAGTACGTGCTCGTAAGTTCTTTGTTTTTGATAGGATTCTTTCAATTCTGAGATTGCAGGATCATTCAAGTTCATTGCAGGACCTTGGATGGGGTACCTCCATTCTTCTCTGACTATTGCTTGTCTCAGTTGCTTGCCAGTTGGGCCCCTCCATGAGGCAGCTCAGAGAATGGCAGCTGGCTTCATTACAGTGAGAGATAGCACAAAGGAGTATGAACAAGATGGAAGTCACCATTTCACAAATATAAAAAACTATACATTTATAATCAATATTATTTAAGCTCTTAAACATGAGAAATGTTTTACCAGTTATACTGATTCAGGTGATTTTTGTGTTTAAAAACTTTTTAGACTTTTTTGTATTTTTAGACTTTTTTTTCTCTCCAGAAATTTAATGACTGTTTGTCTTTAAAATATTGTACACTTCACATATCTAAGTTCTATGGAATATTTCATAAATTCAAGTGTGTTTTGCGGAGGAGAAACAGGAAGTTGATGGGAGATGTGATGATGCCATTAGGCAAAGCTTAATGTCTTTTTATGTTAAAGGTAATCACATTTCCCTCTTTGAGGTGTGTCCCCTGCCTCTATTCCTGCCATAATACTGAGTCCCACAACCACACACTGATGAAGAGTCAGAACCGTTGTCAGAGGTACTTACTTGTCACTTCAGAACAAATTATCCTAAAAAGAACGAGACCAGAAAGCAGGTTGCTGTGAATTGGATGTTGACATGACAATGAGATAATGTGAAGTGAGCAGCTGTGGGTAATAGGATAACTGATAACTAAGTGATCTACATGAATGTCATGCAAACAAGGCAGACTTTGAAAAGTGAGTTTTCTCTTGCATAACTCTTACTGAATTCCACACACAGGATTTCTAAATGCAAGACAATGGAATTCTTTCAGAAGCACTTCAGTAATCATGCCTCATTTTCTCAAGGAGAAACAGAGAGCAGCAAATAAAAAAGCTGCATTTTTCTAAAAGAAAAGAAAGTACTGGATTAATTAAGGGTTTGATGCTTTTCTTCTAATTCTTTTCCTGAAACATCTGGAATCACAGAGCTGAAGGTAGTGTTAGGCCTTAAAATATTTTTGCCTTTCCAGAGGAGTCTTTTTAAGAACAGAAAAGCCTGGGGACTGGGGTGAAATCTATTGCACAGGAATCCTTGGGCTGTCTCACCTCTCCAAGAGCTCTTTGCATGTTGCTTGGGACCAGCCTATAAATTTTATCAACATTCTCTCTCTCCTACTTTTGTCTGAATTTACATCATATTTTCCCCAATTTGGATCCTTACAATTCCATCATTCACCATACCAGTGCATCCTACTGGCCACTACGGATTCTTCATACAACTGCTACTTTAATATATGTGGCTCAGTGCTGCCCCTAGTGGCAGATCTTGCCATTGCCTCCTTCCCACCTCCACCCTGTGTCCTCCCACTCCACCACTCACATCCTGTTCCTCGTTGGCTCCCCGTTGGCTTTCTGCTGGACCCTCAAGAGACCACTGGAGCTCCTATCTGTACTGCACTGAAAATTGCCCAGCCTTGAAAAATATTGCCCTGCCAGTCTGCTCTTCCAAGAACTTAATGAGTCCCTTAAAAGTATTCTCTGTTTTTACTCTCCTTTGGGAAACTGACTTCAAACAGTTATACAAATTTTGATAGTGATATATCTTCCCAGCTCCCTGAGATTTCCTTGCTTCAAAAGGCAAGGCCCTTGAATGTTACAGCTTTCTTATCCCTCCCTCTGTGTACAAGATTTAAGACATTGCTTAGGGGAAGGCCCGTGTGGAGTATTTCAACCCTGATTCTCATCACGTTCTAAGACATGACGCTGTCAGTTGCTGTAATAAGGGACATACCATTACCCCCATAAATCTTTGGATTTCTCATGTCTTGCACTACAATTACATTCTCTAGGAAAAGAGCCCAGATTTGTTATTTCTGTAATCATGTTTCTGAGGTCCTCAGAGTTCTACAATGTCCACTCATTGTACAGTTAATTCCTGGAGGACAAAGTCACTCAGATACTCGCTTGATATGGGTTGTCTGTGTCCCCATCCAAATCTCATTTTGAATTCCCACGTGTTATGGGAGGAACCCAGTGGGAGGTAGTTGAATCATGGGGGCAGGTCTTTCCCCTGCTGTTCTCTTGATAGTGAATAAGTCTCACGAGATCTGATGGTGTTAAAAAAAAAGGAGAGTTTCCCTGTACAACTCTCTTGTCTTTCACCATGTGAGACATGCCTTTCACCTTCTGCCGTGATTGTGAGGCCTCCCCAGCCATGTGGAATCGTAAGTCCAATAAACCTCTCTCATTTGTAAATTGCCCAGTCTGCGGTATGTCTTTATCAGCAGAGTGAAAATGGACTAATACAGTGTTCTAAGGCTTTCTGACTCTCTTTATCTTAAAGAGTAAAACCTACAGGGTTAAACACTATATTAGGTGGCTTAGAAAGTTAGAAAGCAATGGGAAATAAAGTACTAAAGTAAAAAGGATTTTGAAGAGACATCTCAACATGAACTATAGTCAATAGGAAAATGGCATGGATAAGGTGAAGCTTGAGATGTGCTTCAAAAGAAGAGCAGTTGACTAAGAATAGGAACAGGCAGGAGAGATGAATAACCATATATATCTATGTGATTTGAGCACTCAGTATAGGCTAAAGACACCAACTCTTGTTCATTGTAATAAAAAGATAATATTTTTGGGTGTTCTTAGAAAATCAATGGCTTTACAATTATGCAGTCTGTTTTTGGAATGTCAATTGAATGCTTCACAGTAAGAGAAGAGAAACAAGTTAGTTCATAACTCAAGAGAGTGGTGTAATGGGAAATTTCATCCTTTGTATAATGCATATTATTGTGGTTTTTGAAAGGCCTATCCAAAATATTAAAATATATCTCTCTATATCTATATGTACCTTTCTATTCAGGAGGAGACTACACCAGGATATGAATACAATTAATTCATTACAAAGAACAAAAAAAGTTTTAAAGGAAGACATTTGATGTTTTTACACATTCTTTTCATTTGTAAGTACATGTAATTTATGACACTGTCAGAGATCTCCAGAGAAACAGAAATAATAGAATGTGTAGATAGACAGATAGATATGGATATAGATATATAGATATACATATAGATGTAGATACAGATAGATTTATTTTAAGGAATTGGCTCACATAATTATGGAAATCAACAAGTCCAAATTCTTCAAAATGGGGAGGCAGTCTGAGGGCTGTCAGGCTGGAGACTCAAGAAAAGATGATATTGCAATTCAAATCCAAAGGGCCTCTGCTGCAGCATCCACTCTTGTTGAGGGTAGTACAGTTCTTTTTTTTTTTTTTTTTAATCTGGACATTCAATTGATTGAATGAAGCCCACCCACGTTATGAAGAGTAATCTGCTTTACTCAAAGTCTACCAGTTTAAATGTCAGTCTCATCCAAAATGTCCTCACAAAAACATACAAAATAATGTTTGGCAACATAATCTGGGTACCATGCCTAGCCTAGCTGACACATAAAATTAACTATTAGAGACACTTGGTTTCATATATATATATCTATATATCTATATATATCCTGTAATCCTAATGATAGTGGATAAGTCACTCACTCATTTTTCCAGTCCACAGTCTTGTGTATAATGAGAAGACAAGATTTTTAGGTTTCATCCTATTCTAACCTTACCATGTCCTTTTCCCTAATACAGTGTCTTTCTCATTTTTCTACCCCTCTTCCCCACAAAGATAATTTTTTTTTTTTTTTTTTGAGATGGAGTCTGTCTGTGTCACTCAGGCTGGAGTGCAGTGGTGTGATCTTGGCTCACTGCAACCTCTGCCTCCTGGGTTCAAACAATTCTCCTCTTGAGTAGCTGGGAGTACAGGCACATGCCACCATGCCCAGCTAATTTTCTGTACTTTTAGTAGAGATGGGGTTTAACCATATTGGCCAGGCTGGTTTTGAACACCTGACCTCAAGTGATCCACCCACCTCGGCCTCCCAGATTGCTGGGATTGCAGGTGTGAGCCACCATGCCTGGCCTCCCACAAATATAATTTTATAGATATATAACTATTCCAGCAGAAGCAGGTGATAATTAATGGATCTAATCGTAAGAGTCAATGACACCACTGATTGCTCGTTTTCATCTATGTGAAGATAATATTCTCATCCATTGTTGGAAGAATGTTTGAGCTGAGTTGCCTTTTAATACATGCTGATAGGCTTGAGCTCTCTTATCCTCATTTTATCGACTGGTTTACCTTGAAGCGAGAAGTACACATAATGAGAACACTTGCTATTATTTTAGTATAAACTGTGCCTTTAGAACAGAGATAACTGGCATCTGGGAAATTTAAAGACCGTATTCACATTAGAGCTGTGTTCTCTAATCAACTGAGTGTGCTAGGCTAATGATCTAAGGTTTGTCTGCATAGCTATCTCACCAGGATTCATGGAAAAAATAGCTTACTAGTTAAAATACCAATCTCAAAAGGCAAAATGATGTTAAACAGATCCTATCAAAATTTGTAACTTCAGACATGAACACTACATGCAAAGTTGCTAAGAGCACTTGGCTTTTCTGAATTAAGGAACAGAAAAGTAGGGGATTAGGAAGTATAAGTATAAACTTATTTGAATTTCACAATTATTAATACATAGTCCTATGTTTCTTGTGTTTGCAAATAAGTTTCTGCAGTCACTAATCAGAAATGGTAATGATCAGTATGTTTTAAAAAAAACAAAGTGAACTTTTCTTCCTAGAGTGCAAGGGCACACTGAAGGTTGAGCCAGTGCCACACAGATGCTTGGGTCTGGGGATTTCCCTAAGACTCTGCCCTGTGCATACATCCTTGGACTCACTGTCTTCATAAATAGCTTAATTGTCTTAGGGGGAAAGCATGTGAAGCAGCTGGAAAGATTTCTTAAAAAGAATAATCGGCCGGGTTCAGTGGCTCACACCTGTAATCCCAGCACTTTGGGAGGCTAAGGTGGGTGGATCACGAGGTCAGGAGATCAAGACCATCCTGGCTAAAATGGTGAAACCCCATCTCTACTAAAAATACAAAAAAAAAAAAAAAAATAGCCGGGTGTGGTGGTACATGCCTGTAGTCCCAGCTACTTTGGAGGCTGAGGCAGGAGAATCGCTTGAACCCGGGAGGTGGAGGTTGCAATGAACTGAGACTGTGCCATTGCAATGAACTGAGACTGTGCCATTGCACTCCAGCCTGGGTGACAGAGCGACACTCCATCTAAAGAAAAAAAATCAACAAAAGTAGATAAGATAGATATTATACACAAGATTGATATAATTACACATAATTACACTCACATTTCTTTAAGAAAATTATAATATGGGCATTGTCTAGTATGAAATAATTTTAAAATAAATAGATACATTTTAATTTTGTAAGTAAGGAATCTAAACTTCAGTCATTGCATTGTAGGATTAATTTAGCTAACTTTACCAAAAGATCTATGTGATGTTTGTGTAAGATTTGTGGAGACAGTCTTCCTTAAAAATTATTATGTTGAGATCATTTATCACAGAATATTAGAACATTCCAAAAGTATAACTAAAATTGACTTATCAAAACTCAGAAAGTTTAACTAAAATTAATTCTCAAATAATAAATAGGTGTGTTATGAACATTGCATGTGTTTTATGTCCTTAGAGAATAAATCTTCACATGCAACAATGGTCTTTGAAATGTACTCATTTCTTGTAAAAGAAAAATTGTACACTGCAAATATAATGAATAGC
This sequence comes from Hylobates moloch, assembly GCF_009828535.3. Taxonomy (NCBI): domain Eukaryota; kingdom Metazoa; phylum Chordata; class Mammalia; order Primates; family Hylobatidae; genus Hylobates; species Hylobates moloch. The sequence continues at coordinate 205,213,191 of NW_026652276.1, forward strand.
AACACCAAATATACTTGAAGCAAGACTTATGGTGCTTGAGCCATCAAAATTCTCCTGTTTAACCTAACATTGTTGCTTTCGAAATCTGAAATTTTTAAAATATGTCATATTGATAATGGATCCAGAATCCTAAAGTCATTTCACAGTCTACAGAAAAAGTAAATATTCTGTTAACTGCTATGTAACAGTCAGTTAACTGTTAAACTGCTATGTGTCAGTTGTGTAACTGGTCCAGTTAAATAAATATCCAAATATGTGTGTGTCTAAATTTTGATTTCTTTTATTGTAAAGTTATGCCTATAAGATCACCCCAAATTATCTTTAAATTCAATTCAGTAAGTATTTTTCAGTTTTATTTCCTCCACTAACAAGTGGACAAAAAAAAATGCATGAATTGAGTATAACACATTCTGACCATTTTCTCTGTGATACGTCTGTTGCTTTTCAGTTTAGCTTTCACATAGGCCTCTGGCGATATCCTTATTTCTGTGATTGTATTTGTACCTTTCTGTTTTCTGGCTTCATTTTGCAAGGGAAAGCAATAGGTTCTTTCTCCTCTAAGTTAGGTGCATTCTCTCTCGGGACTCTCATCTTCTATATGGATTCAGTTGTATAGAAATGACTCTTCTCTCTAGCTCAGTCATCCTGATAAGCCACACTCTGTTAAGTGCCATATATTCTGCTTGCCATATGATTTTGTGCTTATGGCACAAATCACTTTGCACTGTTATTAACAAGCAAACGTTTATTGATGATAGGTGATGAGATGTCCAATAAAAAATGTTTAAACTCACAAGAAATAATCAGATAGTATTTCTTACATTCCAAAGATCTGCCATGGGATCCTTTATCTATGGAATTTCCATGACAATTATTAATTTCTATCATTTAGTCATAAACATGTTACCTGATTCCTTCGTTAGGAAATTACTTATTATCAACTTTATAGGTAGAATTATAAATAAGATTCTAGGAAACTGTAAAAATTTAAGATAAATAATAATTTAATTTGCCAATTTAGAAGTACCCTCCTACATCTCAATATTAACAACCCTATTTTCTTCTATGCAGTGCATAGAATGAATATAGTATACAATTTGAAGTTGCCTTTTAAATGTAGGAAATTAACTTATTTCTTACAGTTATTACAGAGAATTGAGAGAAAGAGCTCATGATGAAGGCTAATGCATCATAGTGAAGACTGATACATCATAGGCTGATTCCTGTGGATGTAACTGCTAAGGTCTGAGTATGTCCCCCAGAGTTTATATGTTAAACCCTAATTGCCACTGTAATAGTATTGAAAAGTAGGGCCTTTAGAAGGTGATTAAGTCATGAGGGCAGACCCCTCATGGAATTAGGAGCCCTTATAAAAAGGCCCCTGGGAGTGGGTTCGTTCTCCTTTGCACTTCTGCCATGTGAGGTGACAGCATTTATCCTCTTTGGCCTTTCTGCTCCTTCTGCCTTGTGAGGACCTAGCCTTCATCCTCTCCAGAGGAAGTAACAGTCAAGGCACCATCTTGGAAGCACAAAGCAACCCTCGCCAGACACCAGACCTGTCGGCGCCTTGATCTTGTACTTCTTAGCCTCTAGAGCTGTGAGGAACACATTTCTATTGTTTATAAATTACCCAGTCTGTGGTATTGTTATAGTAGCACAAACAAACTAAGACAGTAACAAAAGCTGATTTGACAGGAAGAGAAGGCTCTATTTTCTCTCCCCCGCTTCATCTTGTGACACTCTTGCCCTTACTCTCTGCTCCAGCAACCCCTTGTTACAGTTCCTCAAATGGGTCAAGCTTTTTCTTACCTCAGGGTGTTTGTACATGCTGTTCTCTCTGATTGAAATGCTCTCCCTCCTTACTCTTCTGCTAGGTAATTCTCACTTATACTTCAGAAAGGACTTTAGTCAGCCTCCCAATCTAAGTAAAGTCTCCTTATTATTATTCACTTTCATTGCATCTGTTTTTTCCACTTTAGTTTTCTTCAGACTTGGTTATCATTTATTTCCTTATATGTTTATCTTACTCTAAACTGCAAATTCCATGAAGCCAGGGAAAATGTTTCATCGTTATGACTGCAGTACCTAACACATTTTAGGTACTCAGTAAGCATTTATTGAATGAATGAAAAATTTAATAATTATGGGAATTTCAGCTCTCTGAATAGTTCCCGTAAGATGCTTAAAGAGGAACATAGGATAAAATCTTGACCTACTTTTCTGACAACCTCATTTCTTAAAGAGTAGGTGAAGTAATATGAGTATTTGCCTTCCTTGATATAGATATGATAAATAAGCAGTCTTTAGTAATAAAAACCTTAGAGGAATATAGAAATAGAAAGGGAAGACATTAGTAAACATTGCTATAAAGGTGTATTCACAGACTCATCTGTAAAATGGGAAAAAGACCTGTCCTGCATATATCATACAGTTTTTGTGGAGGTCAAAAAAGCTAAGGTAGATAAGTAAGCTTTGGAAACGGAAAAGCTTTATATCACTATAACATGATAGTAGCAGTTAAAGCCAGATTTAAAGAAAGAACATTTCAAATATTTAAATAAATAATAGATATCAAATGAAGAAAAAGGCTTTTAAAAATAGAAATCAGAGTTTATATTGAGTTATTTTATTTTAACTTGAAAATAATGTATTAATTATAAAAAGTTATACAATTATATAAATTTCAAATTGTCTTAATTTTATTGGTCATAATCATTTTTAACATTTTATAGATATTTTGACATTTAATTTTTGTTTTTATTAAGAAAATTGGTGCTCTGTAATTTTATTTTTACTTAATGATATTCTTAATTGATAAATAGTATTTCCTATGTTAAGCTATTCATTCATTCTTGCATCTGTTCACTGATCCAGTAATTGTCCATTGAGCACCCACTCTATGTAAAGTACTATGCTTGGTCCTGGAAAGATGACAGTCAATATAGAAAATAACAAAAAAATTACTTCCTTAAACATTTAGTTCTAGTGCTGACAAATGCTAGAAAGAAAGGTACATGCTGCAAGTGCATTTAATCTGATGACCTAGTTGGAGACTGTGAAGTTAGGGAAGACATATTTTGGGAAGAGGTTTGAAAGAGGAGGAGAGGTTAACTAAGCAAATAATCAGAAGACTGGCATATGCAAAGGCCTAAATGAAGAAAGGTACAGGTAAATGGAGTGATTTTCAGAATGGAAACATCTGAAAATTGAACCAAAATTTATAAAAAAAATGAAATTCTGAACAACATCTTGAAAATAATTCCAGTTAGGAAAAACTAGAGAGTAGCATTAAATAAATGAAAAAAACAAGAAGATCTTTTAAACTCAAATTTTAGAAAAATACCTAAAAATTATGAAAGAAGAGACATATAATTAAATCTTATTCGAAGATCAATTCAAATGGTCTACAATTTGGGGCACCTTCTGTCATCTCCTATGCGTAATTCAATTGGGATATCAAATTGAGCTGAGACAGTATAGTTATTTTCTACCTTTTGGAAATAGGTCATACTAGGTATTGCGTAGACTCTCCAAATTATTGTGTGAATCCCAAAATATGGACTACACACTGTCTTCATAGATGTGTTTCTCTGAATTATTTTTCACATGTATGTAGATGAGTTGTTAGGTATAATAAAATACAAATAAATTTAAAGGCATTACTTCTCCCTAAGAACTAAGCCATCCACTTCTCCTCCTAGCTGTGTCACTGAAGCTTAGGCCACCTGACTTGTACTATCAAGATATTAGTTCCAGGCTCATTGGTACTATCTTCAATTTTATTTGTCATAATCCTTAATGAAATTTAATATTCACATAGAGAATCCTTATAACGTCTTGATCTCTTGGTTACTTGACATACTTTCCCCTTCTTTCATCCTAACACTGCCATTTGTTACTTATCTTCACTGATCCTTGTCTTCACTCAATTTCAAATTCTCACATTCTTCTATAATAGGGAGATATTCATGGACAGATTATTCTCTTTGGGAATATTTTTAAGAATTAAGGAATATATTATGTTTAAGTTTGCAAAGTGATTTAGGACTAACAAAACATCTTCTCCTGCATTATGCCTTAGATCTTTCACTGGACAGCTCTTGTCCAGCTCCTCTTGCAACTCTGATAATTAATAAAATTCAAGTTTGATATGGTTTGGCTCTGTGTCTCCACCCAAATCTCATCTCTAATTGTAATCCCCATGTGTCAGAGGAGGGGCCTGTTGGGAGGTGACTGGATCATGGAGGTGGTTTCCCCCATGCTGTTCTCATGATAGTGAGAGAGTTCTCATGAGATCTGATGGTTTAAAAGTGGCATTTTCCCCTGCACACTCTGTGTGAGACGTGCCTTGCTCCCTTTCACCTTCACCATGATTGTAATTTTCCTGAGGCCTCTCCAGCCATGTGGAACTGTGAGTCTGTTAAACCGTTTTTGTTTGTAAATTACACAGTCTCAGGTAGTATCTTTATAGAGTGTGAAAATAGACAAATGCAAAGTTTTAGCTCATATTCTTGAATTAGAATAGTATCAGATATCCTATAAAATTACTTGAATCTTGTTCATGTACTTCCTTGATATTCTATGTGAGTCGTAAAACCAACTTTTCAGAAAAAAAAATCATCCAAAAACTAGACTTCTGCCTATTTAAGCAATGAGGTAAGCCAAAGAAAGTAGAGGAAGGAGGAAGATCTCAAATGGTAAGAAAACTTGTAACTGGAACAGAAAACACACATGTTGCTAGAATTGGGGAAGAGTGATGTTGTGATAAACAGTTAATGTTTTGCTACTAAGCTCGTTACACTGTTTTGTAAACCTTAAGATATTGCAATATTGCTCCAACTGCTGCACTCTAAATGGCTTAGAGCCAGAAAATGGCTTCTGTTCTGCACTCTAAATGGCTTAGAGCCAGAAAAACTTATTTAATTCACAGATTTAAGCATTTAATAGGTCTTCTATAAATTGTGATTAGATGGCTTTTTTTTTCATGATTCAACTATTTCAATAATAAATGTCAGCACAGGACACTACATAAATTAATACCTGCATAAGGAAAAAAGTTTGATTTCTCATGGCAGAGAGCTGTCCTGAAACTCAATAAAATACTGAAGAGTATTTGTGTTTTCTAAAGCATAGTCGGGTGTTTTTTCATTGCCTTTCTCCTATCAATTCATTCATTCATTAAACACATGTTTATTGAAATCCTACTTTATGCTAGGTGCTGGACTAAGTTCTTGGGGTATAAAGATGAATAGAGACATTCTTCTTCTTCTTCTTCTTCTTTTTTCCAGGAGTTTAGCCTCACCGTTTCCAGGAGGTCTCTGTCCCCCGACCTGGATGAAGGTTGATCTGCCCACCCAACTTCCAAAGTTCTAGATTCAGGCCATTCTTTAAAAAGAGACATTCTTAACTTCCAGTCTAGGCTGTGTGGGAGGCAGACAAGTCAAGCAGCAATGGTAGTACAGAGGTATTGCCATTATGTTGGAATTGTTATAAGAGAAAAAGCAGGAACAATAGGTAGTCTGGTCTAAAGGAATTCAAGGAGAAGCATCATGGAGAAAAGATACATAACTTGAAACCTGGAGGATGAGTAACAGATAGCAAATGAGCTTAGGAGTGAGGTGAGGAGGGTGAGTAAAGTGGGTATCTTAAAATGGAGCCAGGCTGTGAGAATAAGGAACATTTGAAGAACCAGAGAGGTTAATTTGACTATAGCACAATGTGGAATGGCAATAGGTGAGATAGGGGAAGCAGAAGTATATTGGAGAGCCTTATAAGACATATTAAGAAGCGATCCTGAAAATCAGTATGGGCCTTTTGATTTATACTTAAGGAAAGAAAAACACATATACATACCATGATATCTACCCTCTTAACAAATTTTTAAATGTACAGTACATTATTGTTAACTATTAGCACAATAGAAATTTGGCAAGATCATTATTAGATGTGTTAAGATGGCTTAATCATTTTTCTTTTGTGTGTGTTTGTCACTCTATTGATAACTGGGCCTGGTTCAGCTAATCTTGCTGACTCCAGATGCCTCTCTCCTCATATGGTGTTGTATACTGCATTTATCATAGGTTTTAAAAAACACTTTGTAGACATGTCTTAGTGAATTCATCTAGGAATTTCATATTTGTTATTTAAATATTAATGCTGAAGCAAACACAATAAACTTCAAAGTAAAATGACTCTAGAGGAAGAGGCCAAGAAACAAAGGTACCAACTAATTTTCCTAATTATATTGGCCCAGGGAGGCTGATTAGTGTAATATGTGAAACTATCTGGGCAGGAAACCATGTTTCTCATGGTCTCAGAAATTGAAAATCGAGCATATTTTAGAATTTAGAAAATGTAAAACCTCAGTAAAATCTGTTAACTGATTTTTAAAATGGAAACACAAACTCAGGAGGTTTACTTTGCTGTTCTGCTGAGGAGCTCGAGATTTATCGTCCAAGGAGACTGTTGATTTGGCAGTTTGCCCTCTGGCAGGTCTGATATTGGAATAATGCAGAACACTTGATTCAGGTCATAGAAGAAGCAATACTTTGGGCATAGCACAACACAAGCAAGTGAGCACTGGAAACCTGGTGAGTTCCCTGTTTTCCACTTCAAAAATGCTTCTCAGCCAGTTGAGTCACGGGCAGAATGAGTTTTATAGAATGTTCTCTCCCTTCTTCTGAGATAGAGAATGTTCCATTATACTAACTTGCTTCCAACCCCCTATCTCTATCATAATGGTATATTCTCTTTTTCTCACTCAGGATTGGAGACTTTTGTGCTTTGGGGTATCTTTAACTCTCTTTACCCCAACATCCAGGAAGAGAACAAAAAGTCGTTCCTTCTTCATGATGGCACATTTTCATTCTTCTGGGAATCACTTTACTCCCATAAAATACTCCCCTAAGCAGCTTCCAGACTGAGGGAGAACATAGCCCCTTTCTTTGAATATCTGAGGAGCTGTGGTACAGAAGCAGCAGGCTGACCTGTGTTGCCTCACAGGGCAGCGAGAAGACTGGGCATCTGAGCTGTGCTGCAGACCACTGTGTTCAACATCCAGCAACCTCACAAAAGAGTGAATCTCTTATTTCTTTGTTCTAAGCAGAGTTCAGATGATCCTGTCAGGGAGGTGGTAGAAGAGATTTCTACATGGGAAACGTAGTTGAATTTGAATCTGATATTCTGCGATTATTTGATTAAATCATTAATGACATATATATTGCAACAATTTATCAACTTTCTCAGCAGAGTATAGGAAATTCAGAGTAGAATTAAGTGTTATATATTAAGGAAAAACACATAAGCATGTTCAATGGTATTTTAAAATAAGTCTTGGCTTACAGCATCTTATTTAGGTACTATCTTTAGAACAATTAAAATTAATCACATATGCTCATCCATCTGCTTTATAATATCCTGGTAATAATACTCAGCATTTTAATCAATTTTAATTTAGTTAATACCCTCGTTTCCGTTTTGCAGAGGAATGCAGCACAACGGTATATAAATGAGGACACTTTCTGGTATTTGGCAAACATGTATTTATTGAAACCTCATGAAAATGAGCAGAAGCTTTGAAGTTTAAGGTTGTCTAAAAATTTTGGCAGCATTCTGAACATGATAGGCAATTCTAAATGCCCGGTGAGATGTTAGTCAGGGAATCCAAAGTAGACAAACAAGAGGGTGGTGGACAATAATTGAGTATTCCTTCTGCACTGAGGTTGTATAAAAGAAGAAAAATAAACAGAACATAGTTTCTGTCTACCTTTATATAAAAGAATAACCCTTTCCACCGTTTAAGATTATAAGTTGTTTGTTTGAATTCTATAAATGCAGTGCATGGATCTTTGTTGTGGAGGAACTTCATGTTCTAGTTTACTTATTTGGTTAAAATATTTATTAAATGCCTACCACATATCAGGATATACCAAGTGGATACGGAATGGATTACTTTTTGTATGAATTTCTGCAAAACCTTTCTGGACTCTTTCCTTACCGTCAGCAAATACTCCTTCCAGTCAGCCCTCCACACTACTGCCAGAGTCATTCTTTTAGAACACAGATTGCCTCACTGTCATAGTTAAACTTTATAACGGTTCCCACTGGCAACCAAATGAAACCCAAACACCTGTTCTATCATCTGTTTGTATTTCCAGCCTAGTGTTCTAACGCTCCCTTTTGTGTTCTGTTTCACCCATCATAAATGACCTACTACAGATTTAAGAACAATTATACTTCCATGCTTTGATATATACTGTTTCCTAGACCTTGAATGCACTTTTACTCATTTTCTGCTTTTGCCCTAGTCAATGGGATATATACTGAAGACACTTCCCATTGACTTAATTTTTATTTCTTCTAAGAGTATCTCTTTAACGAGTAAGTTTCTCCTTAGTGTCTTGGTTTTAGTAATCTAGTTCCTCTGGTGAATGCAGGGTGGTTAGAAGAGATGATCACTGGGTATGAGAAGACGAATGACGTGGGAGGAAGTATTGATGAAGAGGACTCAGTTGAGGAGGCTGACAAAATGTCAGTAGAAACCAAGTACGCATCTAGCTTTCACTGTCAGTACCAACTCATTCCACCACTCAAGAGGTTAAAGTCACTCCTCCTTAGGTTGAGAACTTACACATATTTCTGCCTCTTCAAGTATTTTTCAGTACCTTTCTCCCATGAATATTTGTCATCTAGTATCATAATTAGCTTCTTATATTTCTGCCTCCCCGACTAGCCTGGTGTTTCTTAAAGGTAACTAGCCTCTACAAGGTTCTCGATGTGATTTGATGAATGAATAGCAGGCCTTGCTTCCACAGAAAGTGGTGAAAGAAAATGATGACTTCCTCAGCATCAGTCATTATGGCAGACACTGGCTAGGAAGGAAAAAAAAAAGACGATTAGGATTCCTTTTGTGGTGAGTGGTGAGTGACAATTTTTATTATTTTTACTCTCTTTCCAGCTTTAAGGTATAATTGACAAACAAAAATTCTATATATTTATTGTATACAATGTGATGTTGTATACACTGTATACAGTGTATACAATAATATATGTATACATTATAAATTGATTACCATAATCAAGGTAATTAACTTATCTGTCACCTCACTCAGAATATTTTTGTGTGTGCTGAGTACATTTAACAACTACTCTTTTAGCAATTTTCAAGTATGCAATACATTATTATTAGCTGTAGTCACCATGCTGTAGAATAGATCTCCAGGATTTATTCATCCCGTCTAATTAAAACTTTGTACCTTTTGGGTAACATCTTCCCATTTCCCCCCCTTTCCTACGCATCCCCATCCCCTGGCAACCGTCATTATACCCACTTCTCTTGTGAATTTGAATCTTTATATTCCACATATAAGTGAGTCCATGTAGTATTCATCCTTCTGTGCCTAGTTTATTTCACTTAACATAATGTCCTCCAGGATCTTCTATGTTGTCATAGATGACAGAATTTCCTTCTTTTTTAAGGCTGAATAGTATTCCATTGTGTTCTTTATCCATTAATTAATTGATGGACATGGATTATTCCACATCTTGATATTGTGAATAATGCTGCAATAAACATGGGAGTCCAGATAGTCTTTGACATCCGGATTTCATTTCCTTTAGATATGTACCTAGAAATGGAATTACTGGATCATATGGTAGTCCTCTTTTTAATTTTGTGGGGAACTTCCATACTGTTTTCATAATAGCTGTGCTCATGTATACTCTCACTACAAGTGTGCAAGAGTTTTCTCCACATCCTTGCTAACACTTGTCTTTCATCTTATTGGCAGTAGCCATTCAACAGGTGTGAGGTGATATTTTTTTTTTTGGTTTTTTTTTTGAGACAGAGTCTTGTTCTGTCACCCAGGCTGGAATGCAGTGGCACAATTTTGACTCACTGCAACCTCGAGCTTCCAGGTTCCAGCAACTCTCATGCCTCAGCCTCCCGAGTAGCTGGGATTACAGGCCTGCACCACCACGCCTGGCTAATTTTTGCAAGTTTAGTAGAGATACGTTTTTGCTACATCGCCCAGGCTGGTCTTGAACTCCTGGCCTCAAGTGATCTGCCCACATTGGCTTCCCAAAGTGCTGGGATTACAAGCATGATCCACCGCTTCCAGCCTGTGAGGTGAAATTTGATTGTAGTTTCTTTTTTGTTTCTTTTTAGGCTGAGTCTCATTTTGTTGCCCAGGCTGGAGTGCAGTGGTGCAACCTTGGCTCACTGCAACCTCTGCCTCCCATGTTCAAGCAATTCTCATGCCTCGGCCTCCTGAGTAACTGGGACTACAGACACGTGCCACCATTCCTTGCTAATTTTTTTGTAATTTTAATAGAGACGGGGTTTGACCATGTTGGCCAGGTGAACTCCTGACCTCAGGTGATGTGCCTGCCTTGGCCTCCCAAAGTGCTGTGGTTACAAACCTGAGCCACTGCACCCAGCCTGATTGTAGTTTTGATTTTCATTTCCATCATAATTAATGATGGTAAGCATTTTTTCATATATTAATATTTGTTGGCTATTTGTATGTCTTCTTTTGAGAAATGTCTATTCAGGTCCTTTGGCCATTTTCTAATTGAGTTATTTTCTTGCTATTGAGTTGTTTGAGTTATTTCTCTATTTTGAATATTAACTTCATAGCACGTATGTGATTTGTTAACCTTTTCCTCCATTCTATAGGTTGCCTCTTCATTCTGTTCATTCTTTCCTTTGCAATGCAAATGCTTTTAATTTGATGCAGTCCTATTTGTCTATTTTTGGTTTTGTTGCCTGTGCTTTTGGGGTTGTATTAAGAAAAATCATTACTCAGACCAATGCCAAGAAACTTTTCCTTATGTTTGTTTCCAGGAGTTTTAGGTCCTAAACTTAAGTCTTTAATCCGTTTGAATTTTTTTTTATATACTAATGACATGACATAAGGGTCCAACTTTATCCTTCTGCATTGTGGATAGCCAGTTTTCCCAACACGATTTGTTGAGGAGACTGCCTTTTTCCCACATTGTGCATTATTGGCACCTTTATGGAACATCAATTGACCATAAATGTGTAGATTTATTTCTGGGCTATCTATTCTATTAGTCTACATGTCTGTTTTCATGGGCAGACAATTTTTGAAGGAGAGGATCACAGAGAAGTGTTACTTATAATTAGAATATAATATGATGATTGCAATTACGAGGTTCTTTACAATGCTGAACATATGATTAGCTTTGCCTTAAAGGATAATTAGGTGGGTAAGATGAGATAAAAGCAATATGTTATATAAAATCATGTTTTAAAGCATGGAGATGTAAATGTATATATATCTTCAGAGGCATGATTCATAATTCACCATAACTACAATGAGACTAGCATGTGAGGCATGATATTTATTTAATGATATTTCTGACCCGGGATCATGATTCTAGGTACAAATATTTCCAAATGCCCTAGACTTTCCAAACCTAGTGCAATACTGCAAGACTGTAAGATCCATGAGAGCAGAGAATGTGTCATTGACTTGCGTATCCTAATGTCTCACAACATCTTAGTCTCCGTAGTTCTAGAGTTCTATTTCTGGTTCTCTCTTACCTGATCTGTGAGAGCCTTTCTGTGATTAGCAACGACACTTTAAAGGCACTGTTCTATTATAAGCTGTGTCCTATGTGTATGAAAGCGCTCTTAACGTGTACTTACAATCTGGGGATTTTGAGAAAAAGTGGGATTTTTTTTTGTCTTTTTCCTTCATCTGGCATTTATTACTTCAGATATTCTGATTAGGATAGGTCAGGGACTGTTCTCAAATATTAAGAATCTTTATCTTCAAGGAAATTGAATGTTGGTTAGTACTACAGGTTCAAGGCTAGGGAAAGGATCTTTCTTGTAAAATAGGTACATTTCAAATAACAGGCTCTTTTTCCTGTGGGCAGAGAAAACCACCTTGTTTAAGTAAAGCAACTTGATCTCTTCAAGAAATTAAAAGATGTTTCTTTTTAAAATTATCTTTGATTTAGCAATGTAATACTTTAAAAGTACTTCTGAATATGGATTACAATCAAGTCAGTTGGAGTATCTATATTCAGTCGTAACGCTGATTTAAACATAGAGTCACAAATGTACTTTGTAGAATTCTGGCATGATGCACACTAGCATTATCATTTATATTTTCTCTAGGATATTCACATTAGTTAAGGGGAAATATTTCTATAAAAAATGTAATAGAGCAGACAGCAGACATACAAACAAGTTATATAAAAACAATAAAAATAAATAAAAACTTATAGTACTTGGGGAAAACTATCGTTTTGAGACCAAACATCCCATTCTCCTCTATTCTTTTATTGGCCTTGTTACCAGCATGTGTACTTAGGTCCTCAAGACTGAGGTAACCTTTGTTTTTCTCATAAAATATAAGAGACAATTTATATTTCAAGTTGACATTATTTCCCTGTAGAAAACCACATTTTTACTCAATCTCTAAATTTTGAATCTGGATTGCTATAATCGCCATATTTAGTATTTTAGAATCAAGACACATATAGAGTAACCCTAGGGAAGCTTTATGAAGCCTTTTAGATTTCAAGGCAAACAGCATTTCAAAGACAAGGCTACCTTTCTGGGGTTAAAACAACTTTTTAATATAAATGGGCATGATCTGGAAAAGGGAACAGTGTATTGTCAACATCAAAAGAATGTGGCATTGCCTTTCCAGGATGATGCCCATTTAAAGTCATTTTCTTAAAGCAGGTCCCATTTATAATGAGGTTAAAAGTAGTTAGTATGTTGTTATGTGGGTTTTACTGCATAGATTGGGCATAATAAGAAATTCTAATCATAAGAGGCCAAGAGAACATTATAATTGCAGAAGAGGGAGGTCCACCATGTGTCAAAGTCTCAGAAGGGAAGTGGAGATTTATCACATCAGTGGTGAGACAGGTGATAGATGAATGGGGTGGTTTAGTGTCACTGCAGTGAATTTAGTGAGAAAATGAAAGACAGCCTTTGGGGGGTGGTCTAAGAAAGAGTTGGGAATTTATGAACTAAAATCTGTGTTATAATGGGATTGGTCTCAGGAATCTTACTCTTCTGTTATAGCCACAGCCTCATAGATGAGTCCAGTTAGTATTTTAATAAAAACCTTTCAAGCCAATTGGATGTGCATTACCTCCACGAACTTCTGAACAGCTGCAAGCATTCCAAATTTCAGGTTTATGCCTGTGTGTTCCGTGAAGGTAAAGATCTCATTACACATTAAGTTTTTCTTTCTGTTAATAGAAATATTTGTGAAATAACACGTGAACAAAATTAGATTTGTTTTCTTTATTCTCGAACCTACATACCTCCATCTGTACTTAATTATGTATTGTAAATGTTCAGAGTCAGTCATGGTGAAGAGCAAAAGCCCCAAGGGGAAGACTAAGGAGCCTCTTATTGCTCCTACCTTTTCTTGTCCCAGGTATTTAAAAAACACAGATTTGTAAGGTGAGCATACTGGACTAGCAAGAGATAAATTTGAAGGTCCGTCTTGTTCTAGCATTCCATGAAATAAGAAAGGGACTATGACTCTATTTTATACCTTTAATGAAAAATAAGATCAAATATATAAAATACCAATAGCAACCAAACACCAAATCATAAATATGTCAAAACATTAGCATGTAATATAAAGTAGTAAGTAGATTTACTGATTTTTGTTATATTTATGTCATCATGCATGTATATCCTATATCTACATATCTGATGTAAAAATTACACTGTGTCTCTGTCTGCACTGAAAATATTTTATTAGATACACGTTTGGATGGTTATTGTAAAAAAAGAAAAAAACAAGTGTTGGTGAGGATGGGGAGAAATTGGAACCCTTGCGCATTGCTGGAGGTAACATAAAATGATACAGCCACTGTGGAAAATGGTTTGGCGATTCCTAAAAACGTGGTATATAGAATTACCACATGGTCTAGCTATTCTGTCTTTGTGTGTACTCAAAATAAATACAAGCAGAGATTCATACAGATATTTGTAGACCAAGGTTCATAGCAGCATTATTCACAATAACCGAAATGTGGAAGCAACCCAAGTGTTCGTTGACAGATGAATGAAAAAACAAAATGTAATGTATATGCAGTGGAACAAAATGTGATGTATATACAATATTCAATCTTTAAAAGTAAGTAAATTATGACAGATGCTACAACATGGGTGAACCTTGAAGACATTCTAAGTAAAATAAGCCAGTCACAAAAGGACATTTACTATAATACTTCAGTTATATCAGGTACCTACAGTAATCAAATTCATAGAGACAGAATGCAGAATGTAGAATGCTTGAGGGAGGGGAAGGAAGGGGAAACTAGTGTTTAATGGGTACAGAGTTTTCACTGCGGAAGATAAAAAAGTTACTAAGTCGTAATGTTGCACAACAATGTAAACATACTTCTTGCCACAGAACTGTGCACTTAAATTATTAAAATGGTGTATATTATGTTATGTATACGTTACCACGATAAAATATTCTATTAACATAAAAATAATTAATATAGAAGTTCCATTTATACTTTGGAAATGGAGTCACTTTAGTTGGCTTCCTTTTCTGACTAGATTTTCAGGCAATTTACATTTCTACTTTTTCATTATAATGGAAGCCATTGCCAGAAAGTAAGAGAAATAGATGCTGAGTAAGCAAAAGTAGCAAATGCTGTCTATACCATAGCTCCAAAGCAGGATGTAGGCTTGAGGTAGTTGCAAAAGCTAAAAAAAACAAGTCAGGAGGAGAGTTCTGGCAATCAGAAGTGAGGGACCTTGGATTTTACAGAAGGATCAAGAGGGCTTTTGTGAATAATGTGTTTTACTTTTAGATTCTCTTTCTCCAGCCGTAAAATGGGAGACTCATCAGATAACTATTTACAGTTTTTGAATCAGTTTGAATCATCATACAACCCCCATTAATTCAGTTCAGCATTTTGATTCTCCCTCTAGATTGCAAGATCCTTTGAATATAATTGATGCTATTTTTATTCCTAAATTCCTTGTCATTTATGGTAATAATTTATTAATAATGAATAAATGAAGGCAAACTCTGTAACATGGTACTCATCTTATCAGAATGTGCAGTTCAGGGAAATATTGATTTGCTTATCAGCCAAACAACTGATATATCTTAATTGATAAGTTGAACTATCCAATTCAGGAAAAATATTCAAAGATTTTGTTAATCTACAAGTGCAGAATAAAATACCAATTCTGGTGAGTTGAACCTGCCACAAAATAACAATCCATAGAGAAAGATAAGATAATAAAAGCATAATAACAGTCAACATTTTATTTAGCATCTACTAAGTGCCAGACTCTGGATTAAGCACTTTTTATGAATTCTCTTTTTAAATTTCACAATGAATTTTGAGATATGTATTTTTACTTTAAAGGTGAAAGAATCCAAAGATATAAAGTTAAATAATTTTCCCAAGACCAAAGCAACTAGTAGATTAATAGTTTAAACCCAGAGAATTGAATCCGTGACCTATGCGGTTTTAAAACCAATGTACGTTTCTTAACTGGGGTGGCATGAGAAGAAGAAGACCAGGAAGTTCTGACTTTGTGTAAGCATTGGGCCACTCTGCACATGTAACTTCTTAACTCAAAGATTTGTGCTAACTCTACAATGACTGTTGGTGAGATCCTTATTAGTGGTCACAGATTTCACAGCCTTTTTTTTTTTTCTGTTTTCTGTTTTAAGGAGTGAACATTTTAATGGTTTTCAGTAGTGAAATAGCCATTTAAGGTTTATTAAGAGCATCTGTAAGCCGGAGGCTTTTTGTGGAATTCTATGGGAACAGATACATATTTAAAATAAAAGTGACATGCTTATTTCTGTAAAAGAGGAGCTAAAATATTTCTGTAGGAAAAGATCTGGTTTTTAAAACAGATAGTTAAAAGTAACTTTTTCAATAAAATAAAACAGTTTAACTTCTTAAGTACGTGATTTAGTTATTCATGCCAAAAAAGTAAGTACACATGAGTTCTCGTTTTAAATGCTCATGTGAAAATATTTCTCCTTGCAAAGCATGCTTTACAGGTGTTCCTGTAACATGGAGCCAGCCTTATATGTAGCTTTTCAACATGCTAGACATATACGATATGTATAATACCACTGACCAGGTGTACACTCATTGGTAATTACTCTCTAGCCTATTTAGCTCTTTTGGTTTTAGTGTACTACTAATGAGATCTAGCTCACCACTTCATTCCTCCGAATCACGTAGCTCTAAACAAACAAAGCATAGCTGCATAGAGCATCCTCCACATCTTTAACCCAATTTAACTCTTGTCCATATGTGTTATATTGATTTGGGCAAGAGAGTCTCTGTTGTGGAAACAAAAGAAACTAAATAAAACAAATAAGAATCATCACCCCCACTCCCACCAGGCAACTCAAAATATAGGCCCTGATTTACCAATACTATTTTTACCTTATTTGTGCATTATTTGATAAAGCCATCAGTTTAATCATTATGTTCTATTTCTGAAGTTGTTTCATTGAAGAATAACAGACACGTAGAAAAAGAAAACACCATGAATATACATCTCAATAATTCATCGTGAAGAAAGTATTCTCATTTAACCATTTCCAAGGTACTCACGATAGTAATTTCTAATATTACAGTCTGGTTTTCCCTAGTGTTTGGCTCTGTGAATAAGTGTCTACTCACATTTTTGTTGGTATATACTAGGAAATGGGATTTGCTGCATCACAGTGCAGGTTTAGATTCAGTTTTAAGACATAATACCAAACCATATTGCAACATTGGTTGTTTAATTTTACATTCCTACTACAGGGTAGGAGAGTTTCCATCACTCATATCCTTGCCAACCTTCTTATAAGTAACACGGGGTTGAGTTATATTATTGTATCAATATGACAAATACTTTCTTTTAATTTGGGACATTTCATACTTTTACATTCAATATAGTTGCTGATATGATGTAAATCTGTAATCTCACTCCTTGCTTCATATATGATTCACCTAGCTTTTCTTCCGGTTAATGAGGATCAAACCCTATGTTTTGCTTCCTTGCCTTTGCCTTTCCATCTCCTATTCTAGCTTCATCAAGGGCCCTAGGGAAAAAGCACCCTCACACATAATTTTTTTTAATTCGGCAACTCACACTTTATTCCAGATCTTCTGCAAAAAAACAAAAACAAAAACAAAAAAACCCCTACACAACAAGATCTCTAGTTTATTGTACACATTTAAATTTGAGAACATATAATTTTTATAAGCATTTGGTGTTTGGTGCCTTTTGTGTGCTAGGCATTTCATAAACCTTGTCTCATTTTCTCTTCAAAGAATTTTACATGAGAGAGAGGATAAGAGAAGAAAAAAAGAGAGGGAGAGAGAAATAAGTCAAGCTACATGATCAAGGTCAGGTTCACTTACGTAGGAAGCTAAAGAAGGCAGTATGACCCAGTTTATTTAATTCTAAAGTCTGTACAATTTTCAGAGGATCCCATGATCTTTCTTGTTACATCTACTTTTTAACATAAAAAAGATACAAAATAATCACAAAGCTAATACATTTTATAATTTTAGTTAACAAATGACTGTTTCTTTCTCTAAGAATATTTAACTATAGTTTTACAAATTCATCCCATCAGAAAACCTATGTATTTGTATACGTATACACATGCAGAGATAAGCACACATGTATGTAAATATGTATGAAATATGTATGTGTGTATACCTATAACATATACTTATAGATATAATTTGGAATGTTTTCCCCTTTCATTGTATATATTTATATATACGTATACTTTCAAGTGTACACATATAAGATTTGGCATGTATTCTTTCCGTTTCTATTTTTTATTTCCAACTTTTTAAGTTCAGGGGTACATGTGCAGGATATGCAAGTTTGTTACATAGGTAAAACTGTGCTGTAGTGCTTTGCTGCACAGAGTTTCCCATCACTCAGGTATTAAGCTGAGAATCCACTAACTATTCTTCCTGATCCTCTCCCTCCTCCCTCCCACCCCCAACTCTTCAACAGCCCTAGTGTGTGTTGTTCCTCACCACGCATCCAGGTGTTCTCATAATTTAGCTCCTACTTATAAGTGAGAATGTGTGGTATTTGGTTTTCTGTCCCTGCATTAGTTTACTAAGGATAATGGCCTCCAGCTCCATTCATGTCCCTGAAAAAGACATGATCTCATTCCTTTTTATGGCTGCATAATATTCCATGATATATATGTATCACATTTTCTTTATCTATTCTATCACTGATGGGGACCTAGTCTTATTCCATGCCTTTGCTATTGTGAATAATGCTGCAATGAACATACACATGCATGTGTCTTTATAATAGAATGATTTATATTCCTCTGGGTATATACCTAGTAATGGGATTGCTGGGTTGAATGATATTTCTGTCTCTAGGTCTTTGAGTAATTGCCACACTGTCTTCCACAATGATTGAACTAATTAACAATTCCACCAACAGTGTAAAAGCATTCCCTTTTCTCCACAACCTCACCAGCATCTGTTATTTATGACTTTATAATAAAAGTCTTTCTGACTGGTGTGAGATGGTATCTCACTGTGGTTTTGATTTGCATTTCTCTAATGATCAGTGATGCTGAGTTTTTTTTTTTTCATATGTTTTTTGGCCACATGTATGTCTTCTTTTGAAAAGTATCTGTTCATGACCTTTATCCACTTTTTAATGAGGTCTTTTTTTAAAAAATTTGTTTAAGTTCCTTGTAGATTCTGGACATTAGACTGTTGTCAGATGGATGGATTGCAAAAATTTTCTCCCATTCTGTAGGTTGTCTGTTCACTCTGTTGACAGTTTCTTTTGCTGTGCAGAAGCTCTTTAGTTTAATTAGATCTCATGTGTCAATTTTTGCTTTTGTTCCACTTGCCTTTGGCATCTTTATCATGAAATCTTTGCCAGAGCATATCTAGTGAATGATATTGCCTAGATTTTCTTCTAGGGTTTTTATAGTTTTGGGTCTTACATTTAAGTCTTGAATGCATCTTGAGTTGATTTTTTTATATTGTGTAAGGAAGGGGTCCAGTTTCAATTTTCTCCATATGGCTATCCAATTCTCCTAGCACTGTATATTAAACAGAGAATCCTTTCCCCATTACTTGTTTTTGTCAGGTTTGTCAAAGAGCAGATGATTGTAAGTGTGTGGTCTTACTTCTGGGTTGTCTATTCTATTCCACTCCATTGGTCTATGTGTCTGTTCTTGTACCAGTACCATGCTGTTTTGATTATTTTAGCCCTGTAGTATAGTTTGAAATCAGGTTGTGTAGTGCCTCCAGCTTTGTTCTTTTTCCTTAGAATTGCCTTTGCCATTTGTGCTCTATTTTGGTTCTATATGAATTTTAAAATAGTTTTTTATAGTTCTGTGAAGAATGTCATTGGTAGTTTGATAGGAATACCATTGAATCTATAAATTGCTTTGGGCAGTGTGGCCATTTTAATGATACTGATTCTTCCTACCCATGAGCATGGAATGATTCTCCACTTGTTTGTGTCATTTCTGATTTCTTTTAGCAGTGGTTTATAGCTCTCCTTGAATAAGTCATTCACTTCCCTTGTTAGCTGTATTCCTAGCTATTTTATTCTTTTTGTGGCAGTCGTGAATGGGAATGCATTTGTGATTTGGCTCTCAGCTTGCCTGATGTTGGTGTATAAGAAAATGCTGGTGATTTTTACACATTGATTTTGTATCCTGAGACTTTTTGAAGTTGCTTATAAGCTTAAAAAGCTTTTGGGGTGAGATGATGGGGTTTTCTAGATAACGGATTATGTCATCTTCAAACAAACATAATTTTACTTCCTCACTTCCTAATTGAATACCCTTTATTTCTTTCTCTTGCGTAATTTCCTTGGCCCGAACTTCCAATACTATTTTGAATAGGAGTGGTGAGAGAGGACATCCTTGCCTTGTGCTGGTTTTCAAGGGGAATGCTTCCAGCTTTTGACCATGCAGCATGATATTGGCTGTGGGTTTGTCATATTTGGCTCATTATTTTGAGGTATGTTCCTTCAGTACTTAGTTCATTGAGAGTTCTTAACATGAAGTGATGTTGAATTTTATCAAAGGTCTTTTCTGCATCTATTGAGATAATCATGAGGTTTTTGTCTTTAGTTCTGTTTATGTGATGAATCACATTTGTTGATTTGCATATTTTGAACTAACATGGCATTCTGGGGATGAAGCCTACTTGATTGCAATGGATAAGCTTTTGATGTGTTGCTGGATTTGGTTTGCCAGTATTTAGTTGAGGATTTTTGCATTGATAGTCATCAAAGATATTCACCTGAAGTTTTCTTTTTTTGTTGTATTTCTGCCAGGTTTTAGTGTCAGGATGATGCTTGCCTCATAGAATGAGTTAGGGAGGAGTCCCTTCTACTGAAATTTTTGGAACAGTTTCAGTAGGAATGCTATCAGCTTTCTTCGTACCTCTGGTGGAATTCAGCTGTGAATCTGTCTGGTCCTGGGCTTTTTTTGGTTGGTAGACTATTTTACTGCCTCAATTTTAGAACTCATCATTGGTCTATTCAGGTATTCAATTTCTTCATAGTTCAGTCTTGGGAGGGTGTATGTGTCCAGGTATTTATCCATTTCTTCTAGATTTTCTAGTTTATGTGCATAGCGGTGTTTATAGTATTATCTGATGGTTGGTTGTATTTCTGTAAGGTCAATGGTAATATCTCCCTTATTATTTCTGATTGTGTTTATTTGAAGCTTCTCTCTTTTCTTTTATTAGTCTAGCCAGCAGTCTATTTTATTACTTTTTTCAAAAACCAACTCCTGTATCCATTGACTTTTGAAGGGCTATTTGTGTGTCTATCTCCTTCAGTTCAGTTCTGATCTTGGTTATTGCTTGTCTTCTGCTAGTTTTGGGGTTTTCTTGCTCTTTGTTCTCTAGTCCTTTTAGTTGTAATGTTAGGTTGTTAACTTGAGATATTTCTAGCTTTTTGATGTGGGCATTTAGTGCAATAAATTTCCCTCTTAACACTGTGTTAGCTGTGTCCAGGATATTCTGGTACATTGCCTCTTTGTTCTCATTCGTTTCAAAGAACTTGATTCTTCCTTAATTTCATTACTTACCCAAAAGTCATTCAGGAGCAAATTGTTCAATTTCCATGTAGTTCTAACATTTTGAGTGGATGTCTTAATCTTAAATTCTAATTTGGTTGTGCTGTGGTCCAAGAGGCTGTTTGTTATTATTTCAGTTCTTTTGCATTTGCCGAGGAGTGTTTTACTTCCAATTCTGTGATCAAATTTAGAGTAAGTGCCATGTGGCAATAAGAAGAATGTATATTCTTTATTTTAGGGTGGAGATTTCTGTAGGTATCTATCAGGTACACTTTATCCAGAGCCAAGTTCAGGTCCTGAAATGTATTTGTTAATCTTCTGTCTTGATGATACAATATTGTCAGTTGGGTGTTAAAGTCTCTGATATGGTTTGACTGTTTCCCCATCCAAATTTCATCTCGAATTGTAATTTCCACACGTCAAGGGAAGAACTTGGTGGGAGGTGACTGGATCATGAGGGCAGTTTCCTCCATCTTTCTCATGATAGTGTGGGAGTTCTCATGAGATCTGAGGATTTTAAAAGTGGCAGTTTCCCCTTCGCACTCTCTCCTGCCGCCATATAAAATGTGCCTTGCTTCCCATTCACCTTCTGCCATGACTGTAATTTTCCTGAGGCCTCCCCAGCCATGCAGAACTGTGATTCAATTAAGCTTCCTTTCTTTATAAATTAGTCAATCTCAGATAGTATTTTTATAGCAGTATAATAATGAATTAATACAGATAATTTGTACCAAGATAGTGGGGCATTGCTATAATGATAACCTGAAAATGTGGAAGCAACTTTGAAACTGGGTAACAGTCAGTGGTTGGAATAGTTTGGAGGGCTCAGAAGAAGACAGGAAGATGAGGGAAAGTCTGGAACTTCCCAGAGCCTTGTTGAATGGTTTTGACCAAAATGCTGATAGTGATATGGACAATGAAGTCCAGGCTGAGAGGGTCTCAGATGGAGATAAGGAACTTATTGGGAACTGGAACAAAGGTCATTATTGCTATGCTTTAGCAAAGAGACTGGTGGCATTTTGCCCCTGCCCTAGAGATCTGTTGAATTTTGATCTTGAGAGAGATGGTTTAAAATTAGAACTTAAGTTTAAAAGCAAGCAGATCATAAAAGTTTGGAAAATTTTCAGCTTGACTATGTGGTCAAAAAGAAAAACCCATTTTCTGGGGAGAAATTCAAGCTGGTTGCAGAAATTTGCACAAGCAATGAGGAGCTAAATGGTAATAGCCAAGATAAGGGGGAAAATGTCTCCAGGGAATATCAGAGATCTTTGAGGCAGCCCCTTCCATCACCTACTTAGAAGCCAAGGAGGGAAAAATAGTTTTGTGGACTGGGCCCACAGCTTCACTGCTCTGTGCAGCTTAGGGACTTGGTGCCCTGCATCCTAGCTGCTTCAGCTCCAGTCTTGGCTAAAAGGGGCCAACGTACAGCTCGGGTCATTGCTTCAGAGTGCAGGCCCCAAGGCTTGGTGACTTCCACGTGGTGTTGGGTCTGCAGGTGTGCAGAAGACAATAGTTGAGCTTTGGGAACCTTCTGCCTAGATTTCAGAGGATGTATGGAAATGCCCTGATATCCAGGCAGAAGTCTGCTGCAGGGGCAGAGCCCCCTTGTAGAACCTCTGCTAGGACAGCATGGAAGGGAAATGTGGGGTCAGAATCTCCACACACAGTCCCCACTGGGGCACTGCCTAATGGAGCTGTGAGAAGAGGGCCACCGTCTTCCAGACCCCAGAATGATAGATCCACCAACAACTTTCACTGTGCACCTGGAAAAGCCACAGGCACTCAACTTCAGCACATCGAAGCAGCTGCAGTGGATGTACCCTGCTAAGCCACAGGGACAGAACTGCCCAAGGCTGTGGAAGCCTACTCACTTGCATCAGTGTGCCCTGGATGTGAGACATGGAGTCAAAGGAAATTTTGAAGCTTTAAGATGTAATGACTGCCTGGCAGGATTTCAGACTTCTGTGCGGCCTGTGACCCTTTTTTTTTTTTGGCCAATTTCTCCTGTTTGGATTGGAAATGTTTACCCATTGGCTGTACCCCCATTGTATCTTGGAAGTAACTAACTTGGTTTTGACTTTACAGGCTCATAGTCAGAAGGGACTTGACTTGTCTCAGATGAGAGTTTGGACTTGGACTTTTGAGTTAATGATAGAATGAGTTAAGACTTTGGGGAACTCTTGAGAAGGCATTATTAATTTTGAAATGTGAAAAGGACATGAGATTTGGGAGGGGCCAGGGGCAGAATGATATGGTTTGGCTCTGTGTCCCCACCCAAATCTCATCTCAAATTGTAATCCCCACATGTTGAGAGAGGGACCTGGTGGGAGGTGATTGGATGATGGAGGCAGTTTTCCTCATGATGTTCTCATAATAGTGAGGGTGTTCTGACATGATCTGGTTGTTCAATAAATATCTAGCATTTCCCCTGCACTCTCTGTCTCTCCTACCACCATGTAAAATGTGCCTTGCTTCCCATTTACCTTCTGCCATGATTGTAATTTTCCTGAGGCCTCCCCAGCCATATGGAACTGTGAGTCAATAAATCTCCTTTCTCTATAAATTACCCTATCTCAGATAGTATTTTTATAGCAGTGTGAAAACTGACTAATACAGTCTCCCAGTATTATTGTGTGGAAGTCTAAGTCTCTGAAGGTCTCTAAGAACTTGCTTTATAAATCTGAGTGTTCCTATATTGGATGCATATATATTTAGGATAGTTAGATCTTCTCTTTGAATTGAACCCTTTACCATTATGTAGCGCCCCCTTTGTCCTTTTTTATCTTTGTTAGTTTAAAGTGTGTTTTGCTAGAAACTAGGATTGCAACCCCTGCTTTTTTTGGTTTTTCATTTGCTGGTAAATTTTCCTCCATCCCTTTATTTTGAGCCTATGTGTGTCTTTGCAATGTGAGCTGCATCTCTTAAAGTTAGCATAGTAGTGGGTCATAGTTCTTTATCCAGCTTGCCACTCTACGTCTTTCAATTGGGGCATTTAGCCCATTTACATTTAATGTTAATATTTCTATTTGTAGATTTGATCCTGTCATCATAATGCTAGCTGGTTATTTTGCAGACTTGTTTATGTTGGTGCTTCATAGTGTCACTGGTCTGTGTACTTCAGTGTGTTTTTGCAGTGGCTGGTAATAGGTTTTCTTTCCATATTTACTGCTTCCTTCAGGAACTCTTGTAAGGCAGGGCTGGTGGTAACAAATTTCCTCAGCATTTGCTTGAGGATCTTATTGCTCCTTTGCTAATGAAGCTTAGTTTGTCTGGATATGAAACTCTTAGTTGGAATTTCTTTTCTTTAAGAATGTTGAATATTGGCCCCCAATCTCTTCTGACTTGTAGGGTTTCTGCCCACAGCTTCCTTTGCTTAGGGGTAGGGGTTCCCTTGGCTCAGTGTCACTCCTGGGTGGACGGGCGCCCTGCCCTGCTTTTCCCTGTTCTGCATGGATTGAGTTGTTTCCCTGATCAGTTCCAATGTGAGTACCTGGATATTTCAGTTAAAGATGCTGTATTTACCTGCCCCTTTCATTCCTCTCCTGAGTGCCGCACAAAGTAGCTGCTTCTAATCAGCCTTCTTGGCCCTGACCCCTCCTTTCTTTCTTTTAAGACATTGTAATTAAAAAGCCAGTAAGTCATAAATACTTATTTTAAATACATTCTTAGATAAAAAATTTTAATATAAAAGTAAGGATTACTTTTTTTTTTCTTTTTTTCCTTTTTTGAGACGGAGTCTCGTACTGTTGCCTGGGCTGGAATGCAGTGATGCGATCTTGGCTCACTGCAGTCTCCGCTTCCCATGTTAAAGAGATCCTCCTGCCTCAGCCTCCCAAGTAGCTGGGATTACAGGAGCTAGCCACCACGTCCAGCTAATTTTTTGTATTTTTAGTAGAGACAGGGTTTCACCATGTTGGCCAGGCTGGTCTCGAACTCCTGAACTCATGATTTGCCCACCTCAGCCTCCCAAAAAACTAAGGATTAATAATACAAAACTAAGGAGATTTCAGGAAGCCTAACTATTTTAATAAGTAATATTGACTTTATTTCTTAGAATATTTAAGTTTCTTTCACCATGAAAAATGTAAACAAAAATCAAATTATTTACTTGGTTTGGAATATATGCTGTTGCAAAGGCCAGTATCTGAACAGTGTCAGCATTAGCCAGAATGGTCTAATTAATTTTAAATCTTTAAAAATACAGTTAATGTTGAAATCTACCTTTTTCACATTAGCATTACACCTTTGTGTAGTCAATTTTTTTTAGTATTTCAAATAATTATTTAAAAATCAATCAATTCCAACACTACTATTTGTTTGCTATGTTGTAAACCTTAATATTTCCCAGATATAGTACTACATCTGACAGTGAAACAGTTGACTACCATTATAAACTTGATATGAAATATTTCGGATTTTGTTTTTCATTTTGAGGGCAGGAACCCATAGGCTATTGAAAGTTATCAGGATATTCTTCCTGCTCCAAGATCCAGGAAAGTAACACATCAATACAGTACAAAGAGCTGCTTCAACATCAGAAATGCTTGGGAGAGGTATGTGTTCTTCCCTGGGCTGATTTTGAGCAGTTCTTTGAAGATTGCATTGACTCTTCCTACCTTCCACTCCCCTGTGTGTCTGGCACATCAGTTTGCCCTTAGGTCCTTGCACTGAGTTTCTTTCCCTCAAGATTCCCTTTGCTGAAATTGTTGCTGATTGTAATAAACATCCAGATGAGTTGGGCTGTGCTTTACCACTTGCAAGTATTTTCAGGTCAATTTTTTGTGATTTTTTTTTTTAAATGAAACCTTAATTTTACTATGATGCTTAATGAACTTGTGATAAATATCAAAAAACTGTGTCAAAATTTAAGGTTGGACCCGAGTTGTTCATATTTAGGGATTTAGGGATGACTGAGACATGAGTTCAGCCTTTCCACAGGAAGAAAGTTATGCACAGTAAAAAATATAAAAACAGAAGGAAAAATAATTACTTTGTGCCTATTTTTGCTAGCTACTGTGCATACATCATTTTATTTTACACAAAAACCCTCAAGGAAGTTACATCACCTCTATTTTACGGAGGAGTAAGTGGGCATTACAGAGGGCAAGTATCATAATTTACAGCACCTGGTAAATTATGAGGCTTTACCTCATATGGGTAAATGGGACACAAGCTGACGATTGTAGGATCAAAACCTGGTGAGCCTCATTCCAAAGCCTCTCTTCTTTTCATACAAACATCTCACCCTGCCAGACGTGTAACTATTGGTGATAGTTATGAATATACAGACAAATAGTAGAATAAATCTATGCGAGTAATTTTTTCTAACTTGTTTTTCTCCGTGCATGGGAAGCAGGATGGCATAATGGTAGATAAATGCAATTTTGGTGGTCAGACGAGCACAAATTTCAATCTTAACTCTAATATCTATTAATTACTTTCCCTCTAATACGCATTAGAGTATTAAACTGAACTAACTTCTGTGAGGCTCTGTTTTCTCATATGTAGAATGGGAATAATAATGGTACCTAGATTGTAAGATTGTTTAAGTTATAAATGAGATAATGAAAATTAAATGCTTAACAGTGTATAGTAGATTGTAAGCTTGCAAAAATATTAGCTATCAGTCTTAGTACCTATTGTCAACTTTGATCATTTAAAAACTGCTTAAAACAATGTGCCTATTATTAGCAAAAAATTAAAAAGTAAGTCATAATTTATCACCATGCTGTGTCCAAGAAACATATTTTGATGAGTTGGCAATCATCCATAAACACATTTACCATCATTTAAAAAATAAATGGGGCTGAGTGCAGGGGCTCATGCCTGCAGACCCAGTATTTTGGGAGGTTGAAGTAGGAAGATTGCTTGAGGCCTGGAGTTTGACACCAGCCTGGACAACACAGTGAGACCCTGTCTCTGCAAAAATTTTAAAAATTACCAGGAATGGTTGTGTGCGCCTATGACTACTCAGGAGGCTGAGGCAGGAGTTTGAGGCTGCAGTGAGCTATGATCACACCACTGCTCTCTACCTGGGTAAAAGAGTGAGACTCTGTCTCTAAAAAAATAAAAATGTCAAACAATCTTTAAACTGGAAATAAAAGTATCAGTACAAGCACAATTGCAGTTGCTTATTATTAATGAACTTTATACTGACAAGGAAAGTAAGGACTCAAAATGTCCATTTCCTTACATCTTTGCTTAAATCTTCCTGATTCTAATAAGGGTTATAAATTGGGAGTATTAATTGTGAAATTGTTTTTAATAAAATCCAGGTACTTACATAAAATTTTGACCCACTTGTAATTGTTTGGTCTGGAGCTTTCTGTAAAGTCATGATGTGGGAGGAACCACATAACACAATAGCTATGGCAGTGAATTATAAATAAATAACTGTTGATATATGGAACAAAGGAATTCATCAAGTTTAGCATTTTATTTCAGCTCAGTAGTGATACCACTTCAAACTGGTATCATCGACTAAGATTGAGTTTACTGGTTGTCATGACCACAGTTCCAAGCACTCATAGTTGTTTTCAGTCCACTCAGCACCTTACAAAAGGGGTAATTTTCTTCTCACTGATCTATTTCTTTTTCTTTGGCATGCTTTACATAGGGAACTTCAGAATGTGTCACCTTTCCAATCTTACCTGGGTCACAAGCCGGAGTAGGAAGGGATATCATATTTCTAGCCTGTAGAAAAGAAAGATTTCCAAATATTTGGAAGGAATGGGAAGCCTAGTGGATCCAATTTAACTTCGCAATAAAAACATGTCATTGTACCCTCAAGATTAACAATCTAAGTAAAATATATTATACGTGAATGAGTATTTTTCCCCTCCATATGTGAATAAAAGTCTTGTGGAAATGTTTTTTCCCGTGCAACAAAATATTTTTGGATTTTATCAGAAATACTAAATGCAGCATTTTTATGTCTAGTTTACATTTGCCTCTTATCTACAGAAGAACCCTGTGACTCAGAGAAGCTGTTACTCTGTCCTACATTGTTGCTGTGAGAAAGAATACATTACAAAAGAATAGGGCTGTGTCTCAATAAAGCTTTACTTAGGGGTATTGAATTTTGAATATCATATAATTTTCATGTGTCATAAATATTATTTTTAAAATGTTTTTTCAACCCTTTGGAAAAAAAATTCTTAGTTCATCTACCATACAAACACAGGTAGTAGGCTGGATTTGGCCCATGGGCTGGCCCCTGCACCAGGTGACTGAATTGAAAAAAAATTGACATACTGTGATGTTAGTGTATCTTACTCATACAAAGATACCCCGGTCCTTCCCTAAAAAGAATATTCCCAAACTCTCACACTAAAACTAACAGCTCAGTATATTAATGACTATTTGAAAAAGTAATTCTTTGACAAAATATAATTAAGTCAATTTTTTTGTATGTTTTATACTCATCATCTGATAGAAAGTTAAGTATTTTTACTGTCCATATTTTCTAAGGATACTTAATGTATAATTTTTTGGTTTACAAAGGCTTAAGCCCCAATTCTTTCGTCATTAAAAATGTTGAATAATTTATGTCTATGTATTAAATAACTATAAGAATAGGTTTGTCTCACAGCATAAAACCAATATGTTGCCAGATGTTTGATTGTTCATGGTTTTTTTACATGCCCACTCTAATTTTTAAGGAGTCTAGGAAGCTAATTTTTGAAAATTATCATGCAAGGATGTTTTAAAAAGTCAATAATGATGGCAATAAATCAAGATGAGGACCCAAACCTCATGCTTTAATCCCTTTGGGCCTTAGTATCTTCAACAACTGAAAAATAAAAATGTCTGACTCATGATTTCATGGAGATTCTTTCTAAATGATGACATGCTAGAACCATATAAAAGACTATAAAGGCTAGGCTCATTATTTAAATAAAATATCGATTTTAAAGATCAAAAACTGTGGGTATATATGTAGGCTTTTTAAGTGGTTATTACATGAATTCAAAATTTGGAATTAAGTATGGAAGTAGAAATTTCTTTGAATGCATGTGTGTTTGCGGGTATATGACATAAGATAGATGTGTATATATATATTCAAGGAGCTTTAATTTACATTTTTTAATAGATAGTTTTAACAAATTTGCCTAAAAGTCTCTTAAATCTGTACTTTTATCACAGAAAAAGATATACATATCATAATGAAATGTCTTTGATTTCTTCTTTTAGAGTTGTTGCTGCCATTGAGATGCACTGTGTTCTCTATCTCTGACAGTTAGATTCTAGTATAGCTTATCTCTGTCAAGCCAGCTACCCTGCGATGGCAGTCAGGAAATCGCTGTGCACCAGTGATGATGAGGTGAGATGCAGCAGAAAGTATGGGTTGCAGCTGAAGATATCTATGGCACTGCAGCTCATTCTTCCTCAAACTTTGGATTTTTGTCACTTAAGAAACAATTTGCAGTGAATGCCTGAATAAACAACCCAGCTCACTCAATTATTGAATAGTACATGGAAATTCTAATTGTATGCATTCATACTGTATTATTCTGCTGATTGGAATTAAGAGAAATGTAATATGAAAGAATATTGCTTCTTGGATTTCAGAGCTTCAAAACCTTGCCTTTGTCCCCTTGGTGTTTCTTTGATGTATCTGTGCTTGAAGTTATTTCTTTAATTTGTTTCCATTGGTTTAAGAAAGATTATAATTCAATGAACTATTTTTTTTTCTTCTTGCATGGCTTTGAGTTTCTTTCTTTATAGATTTAGAGGAAGCTTACCTATTAGATTCATTTCATTTCATTGTGCGGATCACCTTTTACCTGTCTGGTACGTGAGATGAGTGGTAGTTATCAAAAGCAAAATGACTGATCTGCGGGGGTAAAGAGTAGGGAGGATGGGATTATGATGGCTGATGACTGCTGCTATTCAGAGTCAGGCACTTTCATCTCTGGATCCATATCTTATTTATTTTTCACCCCCAACACATAGAGCAATGCCAAAGAACACAGAAGATAATCAATAATTTTTCAAATGAAAGAAAGAGCAGTAGTGCCTGAAAGAGAAATAGGCATTACATTAGAAGCAAGCCTGCAGCTGATATTTCTGAGAATATGAGTCAAATGTCTTATTTCTGAATGTTGGTACCCTATATGATCTGGGAGACAGGAGACAGATGATATTTACTACACTCCGTGTCACCCCTCCTGCCAGGCAAAGTTGGAAACAGCAGGGACACTATGAACTCCCTGGTACTTCCTGATGTGTCTCAGTGGTGCTATAGCTCATCTTGCTTTTTCTTCCTTCTCTTACAAAAAGCATAGTGTAAATTTCCTGGAGGTTTCATTAAGCATCTTTCAACTTTGGTGATTCTTCTCAGAATTAATGGTATAAGATGAGGGCCACATATCATTTTTTTTCTCTAAATGCTGCTCATCTGCACACTGGAGGAAAGAAGGGACCATAGCCAGGTGGTGGAGACAAGGAGAAAAGGGTGAATTGGACATGAATCCACACATGAACCTACTAAGCTCTTGCTCCATCTCTTAATCAATTCATGAGATGGCAGGAGAAAAGACGGATACTACCATTTAGGTATGTGATAAATTTAAACCAAATGCAAGTGCTATGGTTCTCAATAGTAAAATTTATTTCCAAAGACACACTGAATGTAAAGTTTTATTTAAATTCTAAATCATTCCAAAAAGAAGTTGAATTTGGAGTGCCTATGTATATATAATACAACAATATAAATATATCATGTGTGGTAAACTAAAAGAAAATTGACAATGAAGTTTAAAAAATAAGGTGTAATCTAGAGTAAGGACAGTCCCCATGTAAAGAATAGGAACATACAATAAGGTTTTCTATGGAATTGTTAAAGTTGACCAATAAAGTAGTCAGGGTTGTCCAGAGAAACAGAACCAACTATAGGTATATGAAGAAGTTCATTGACTCATGTAATTACGAAGGCTAGAAATTCCATAATCGGCAGTCTGCAAGATGGAGGCCCAGGACACCTCATGGTGTTATTTAAAGACTTGAGAGCCAGAGAGTTGATGGTATAGATTTCAGTCCAAGTTTGGAGGCCTGAGAACCAGGAGCACCAAGAACAAGAGAAGGTTGACATCCCAGCTCAGTCAGTCAGGGAGTCATCAAATCCTCATTTTCTCCACCTTTTTGTTCTATTCAGGCCTTCAATAGACTGAAAAACACCCACCTACATTAGGAAAGGCAATACACTTACCCTGTCTACCAATGCAAGTGTTCATCTCCTCTGGCAAAACCCTCACAGACATACCCAGAAAGAATGTTTAACCAGATACATGGGTATCACATGATCTAGTTAAGTTGATGCATAAAATTAACTATTGTTATCTCTCGTCTTCTTAGTGGTCAAGACTCCATAAGATGAATGTAATGGATTACTGAGGAGACATATTAGTCTTCTGGCATTGAAATTTGTAAAACATTTCTCCTGTGACTCTTATAAAGGAGAAATAGCACAATGCCCTCAGCATTTCCAAAATAAATATAATAGTAAGTTTCAAATAACTGCACCTTCATGAAGGCCAGTGTCATGAGGCCAGAGTATAGTTCAGTTGAGGCGATTCCATGAGACACTGAAGAAAGCTTATCCCTATATATACTTTTCAATATTTAGATTGATGCAATAATAAATTTAGTCTGTAGATCAATGCTTTTCAGTATTTAGTGTGGTATTCCATTAGGGTAGATAACTGATCAATAATATTTAAAACTCCAAAAAAAGTCCTACACTTATATAGTCAATTGATATTTAATAAAAATACTATTGTGGAACTATTTCAACCACTGGATACTCATGGGGAAAAAATGAACTTCAACCACTATCTCACATCATATACAAAACTTAAACTGTGATGGATCATAGACTTAAACACAAAAGCTATAACAATAATGTTTCTATCAGAAATACAATAATATATATTCGCAACTTAGGGATAGACCTAGCTTTTTATGCTCTTCTTTTTTCTTTTGACATTCAGCATACATACTGGAGATGTTTTATGTTTTATCTAAGCAATCAGCATAAAAGAAAATAAATTCAGCAACCCAAAACTTTTGTTTATTATAAACAACATCATTATAAAATGCATAAAGAGACCACAGCCTCGAAGAGTATATTTGCCAAACACATAAGACTGCAGCTTTCTATTTGACTTTCAGCTTTTATTGCACAGACTGAGGAAAGCCCTCACTCAAGTGAAAAGCTAATAAATGTGTGTCAGTCAGTGCAATTTTCCTCTGTCAAGGGTGACTCCCTTCAAGTTTCTGCCTGCTTTAGGCCCTGGTCCAGTGGATTCAAATACTTCTTTTAAATTTAGGGTACAGAAGCTTATAATTGTTATTTGTTAGAGGGCTAATCCAACCAAGCTACTCCACAATTTCTTAAGGTGATTCTTATAAACTCTAAAGTTTAAGAAGCACTGCCAATTTTTTTTGGAGCGGAGGGGTGGGAGGGGGTGATATGTAAAGTCAGTAATTCCTTTCAGCCAATAATATTTCAAGATCTTATTTAGTAAATGAATGCATAAGGTGGTCAAAAGCAGTATGGAAAAACAAACTAATTCTTCATCTTTGAAGGAGATGAATGTTCAAAGATCAAACATTATTTCTTTAAACTATAATTAACTTGGTATGCAGTGAAAAAAAAAAGAGACTTAACAAATGTCCATGATTGTAATGTCCATGCCAGAATCCAAAACTGACCTCTGAATCCTTTGTATAATCCCAGGGCTGCCTATGTGGAGAATAATTATAGAATTTGGCATAAGAAGAGTAAAATATGGGCTCACCTCCACTTCTTAATAGCTTGGTTGTGTCAGGTGAGTTTTGTGGTCTCTCAGACCTAAAGTAGACGTCGTAATTTTATTGGCCTGAGAAGATACTGTGAATAGCAAATGAAGTAATAGTTGTAGGAGCACTTTGTAATTAAATAGTGATATAAAATACTATTTATTACTATTATTTTCATGGTTGTACCTGGAAATCATTCGTTTGCAGTCTGTTAATTTTTTTAAAGAACTTACTTAAAAAAATGAAAGCATATGCAAAGCTAATTATACAAGTAAAAGGAACCCTGGTAGCTCATCACCCAACTTCAACAACCATTAACTTTCAACCTTTTTGCTTCATCTATTACCACCCCACTTTTTTTTCTTGACATAATTTAAAGCAAATATAAGACCTTATATTATTTCATTTGCAGATACTTCCATATGTTGCTTTACTGGTTAATTGTTAGTAATTACTTAAAACACAGCCATGGTACAACTACCCAACGCAACAAAATTAATAGTAATGTTTAAATATTACATAATGCTCATTCCATCTTCATTTTTTCTCAATTGTCTCACAAAAATATTTTTAAAGTTTATTTAAATTAGGATTAATACAAGTTCTGCCCACTAGATTTGGTTTATATGATTCATAGTTTCATTTAAAGTATAAAAATTATCCCTCCTTTCTTTTTCAAGCTATTTAGTTTTTATAGCAACCAGGTAATTTGTCCTGTAGTATTTCTTTTATTCTGGATTTCACCACTAATAAATAATGGATCTAAACAACTATCATCAATGGCTGATAACACTGTTAGGTGAACAACTGGTAGAAAACTTCATACTAGATATAACATGTAGATATCATCTGAACCCAACAGTTATTGTAAACATCATTGAAGTGGGGCAACAAGACATTATATTCCTTCTGCTAAATATATACCTGTAAAAAAAAAAGTATTATTATAATACTTGGGAGGCTCCTTGAAATGTTACTTTCTTTAAAATAAAAGAAAAATTATGAGAAGATAATTTACATTCACTTTATAGATTCAGTGAAAATGTATCTGCAAACAAGAATGTTGTAGTCACTAGGGAATCAAGCCAAGGCCAAAACAGTACAGCAAAATAAGTACCAAGAGGGAAGTTTATAGCAATAAATGCTTATGCCAAAAATGTAGAAGGACTTCAGATAACCAATGATGTACCTCAAGGAGCTAGTAAACCAAGAACATACCAAACCCAAAATTAGTAGGAGGAAAGAAATAATAAAAATCAGAACAGAAATAAATAAAATTGAAACAAAAAAATACGGAAGATTGACAAAATGGAAAATTGGTTTTTTTAAAGGTAAAAAGAATCAACGAAACTTTGGCTAGACTGAGAAAAGAGAGAAGATCCAAATATATGACATCACAAATAAAAAGACATAACAACTGAGACCACAGAAATACAAAGACTCATTAGAGACTATTATAAACAACATATGCCAACAGCTGGAAAACCTATAAGAAATGGATAAAATCTTGGACACATATAACCTACCAAGCTTGAACCATGAAGAAATATAAAACCTCAATAAACCAATAACAAGTAATGAGTTCAAAGTTGTAATAAAATGTCTCCCATCAGTGGAAAGCCTGGGACTGGATGGCTTCACTGCTGAATTCTATCAAGCATTTAATGAAGAACTAACACCAATTCTACACAAAATGTTCAAAGATACGAAGAGGAGGGAACATTTCTAAGCTTCTGCCATACCAGCAATACCTTGATACCAAAATCAGACAAGTACAGAAAGAAAAAAGGAAAACTGCATGTCAATATCACTGATGAACATAGATTTAAAAATTCTCAACAAAAATACTAGCAAAATGAATTCAACAACATGTTAAAAAGATTATTCACCATCATCAGGAGGGATTCATTATGGGGAGGTGCAAGGATGGCTCAACATTCACAAGTCAATAAATTTGATACATCACATGAACAGAACCAAAACAAAAATATATATGATTATTGCAATTGATGCAGAAAAGCATTCAATAAAATTCCACATCCCTGAACAATGACAATACATAGACATAGGGAGGGGAACAACACACATCGGGGTTTGCTAGGGGGCGGGCAGCGAGGGGAGGGAACTCAGAGGATGGGTTGATAGGTGCAGCAAACCACATGGCACACATATACTTATGTAACAAAGCTGCATGTTCTGTACATGTATCCTAGAAATTAAAGTAAAATAAATAAAGTTCAACATCCTTTTGTGATAAAAACCTTTATCGAAATAGGTATATAAGGAACATACCTCAATATAATAAAGGTCATATATGAGAAAACCACAGCTAACATTGTACTGACTGGGAAAAAAATTGAAGGTGTTTTCTCTTAGATCTGGAACAAGACAAGCATGCCCATTTTCCACCACTTCTGCTCAATATAGTACTGGGAGTCCTAGCCAGAGCAATTAGGCAAGAGAAACAAATGAAGGGCACCGAAATTGGAAAGGAAGAAATCAAATTAGCCTAATGGCAGAGGACATGATCTTATAAAAACCCGAAGACTCCAAACAAAAACTGTTAAGACCAGATAAACAAATTCAGCAAAGTCTCAGGATACAAAAATCAACATACAAAACTTTTTAGCATTTCTATTTGCCAACAGAAATCATCTGCAAAAGAAACCAAGTAAGCAATCCCAATTTAAAGAATATGAAATAGCTAGGAATCTATTTTACCAAGGAAGTGAAAGATTTGTATGAGGAAAACTATAAAACACTGATAAAAGAAGTTGAAGATGACACAAACAAATAGAAAGTATTCCATGCTCATGGTTGAAAGAATTAATATTGTGAAAATGACAATACTACCCAAAGCAATCTACAGATTCTATGGAACCCTTATCAAAATACCAATAACATTCTTCACAGAAATAGGAAAAACAATCCTAAAATTTATATGGAACCAAAAAGACCCCAAATAGTCAAAGAAATCTGGAAGAAAAAGAACAAAGCTGGAGATACCATATCAACATGGTACTAGCATAATAACAATATATAGATCAATGAAAAAGAATAGAGAACTCAGATATAAATACGTACATGTACAGCCAACTCATCTTTGACAGAGGTGCCAAGAACATATAATGGAAAAAGGGAGTCTCTTCAATAAATGGTGCTGGGAAAACTAGATTATGCAGAAGAATGTCACAAAATCCCTATCTCTTACTATACACAAAAATCAAATCAAAATGGATTAAAGCCTTAAATCTAAGGGATTAAAATATGAACCTACTAGAAAAAAAACACTGGAGAAATGCTCCAGGACACTGGTCCGGGCAAAGATTTTGTGTGTGTAAGACCTCAAAAGCACAGGCAACCAAATTAAAAGTGAACAAGTGGGATAACACCAAGCCTAAAATCTTCCGGTGTTCTGCTGTTTTCACAGCAAATAAAACAATCAACAAAGTGAAGAAACAACCCACATAATGGGAGAAAATATTTTCAAACTACTCATCTGACAAGGAATTAATAGCCAGACTGTATAAGGAGCTCAAACAACTTGACAGCACAAAAAACAAACAAACAAACAAACAAACAAACAAACAAACAAACAAACAAACATTTTAATGGGCAAAATAATACATTTCTCAAAAGAAGACATACAAATGGCAAACAAGTATATGAAAAAATGTTGAGCATCGTTAATCATCAGAGAATTGCAAATCAAAGCTTCAGTGAGATATCGTCTCTCCCCAGTTAAATTGGCTTTTATAAAAAGGCAATAACAGATGCTGGCCAGGATGTGGAAAAGGGGGAACCCTTGTGCACTGTTGGTGGGAATGTAAGTTAGTATAGCCACTATGGAGAACCATAAGAAGGTTCCTCAAAAAAACTAAAAATAGAACTACCATATGATCCCGCAACTCCACCACTGGATGTATATCCAAAAGAAAGGAAATCAATATATCGAAAAGACATTTGTCTCCCATGTTAATTGCAGCAGTATTCGCAATAGCCACAACATGGAATCAACCTAACTGCACATCAACACATGAATAGATTTTAAAATGTAATATCTATATCTATATCTATATCTATGTATCATCTATCTATTTATCTATCTATCTAATCTACCTATCTATATACCATATTTTATGGCTGTGCTATTCCACAGTGGAATATCATTCAGCTATTAAAAAAAAGAATAAAATCCTGTCATTCATAGCAACATGGATGGAACTGGAAGTCATTATATTGAGTGAAATAAGCCAAGCACAGGAAGACAAATATCACATATTCTTACAAAGAGGCTCTCAGGAAGATAAAGAGTAGATTGGTGATTGCTAGAGATTGGGAAGAATAGGGAGGAAGCGGTACTGAAAAGAAATGAATAATGTATACAAATATATGGTTTGATAGAAGAAATAAAACTTAAAGTTAGATCACTAGAATGACTATAGGTTACAATAATCTATGGTATATTTCAAAATAGCTAGAAGAGGAGAACTGGAGTGGTACTACCATAATAAAGAAGAGACAAACATTTAAGGGGATGGATATCCCATGTACCCTGATTTGATCGTTACAAATCATAAGAATATATTAATTTACCCCATGTGCCCTGAAATTATGTACCTCAATTATGCGTCTATTTTTAAAAATTTTAAGAGAATAGAATTTAAAGAGAATATATGTTGACTAAATTGATAAACTAATGCATAATTGGATACTGTTTTAGCCAGATAGTTACTGTAACCTTAGCTTTTTACCTTCCAAACTATTTTACATTCAGTAAGATTCTCCTAGAGAACAGCTCTGTTCCTGTTGATTCTTTAAGAAAAATAATTATAAAAACCAAATTTGATCAAAATATCTGGCCTAATATTTAAAGTTATTCACAATTTTATCCAACTATCTTAAATTTTACGTATTCTCATTGGGAACACTATTATGACTGAACTACATTCCCACAACCATGACTCATTTTCTTTACCCTGCCCCACCGGTTTTATTTTCCTGTAATTAGTAGCCTCTACTTCTCATCTTTACCTAGGGAAATTTTGCCTATATTCAAGACCTAATTTCTAGATGCTTGTTTTAATGGCATTTGTCCAATTATGTCGGAGACAAGTGATTATTTTTACCTCTGAAATTATCCTTAATTTTTACATTTAAAATGCATTTATTATATTCTTCCCTTTGTTGACTTCTCTTCTCTGGATTATAGTCTATGTGAGGTTAGGAATTTAGCTGATTGATTTTAATATAAATTAATTAAATAATAATTGAATGAACAAAAGATAATGAGGATAAAACATTTGTAGCTGGTTGGTCAGCAATATTTTACTATAGTATTATTGGGAAGGTTTTCTACCAAGTGCCTTAAAATACACTATGTCACATCCTCTTGGAAAATCTCTGAGTCACTCCCCTTCTTTTCATTTATTTCTCACATCTCTCTACCTAATTTCCTCTTTTCCCTAGCTTTTATTTTTCTCCCCAGCACACACTTCCAACTTGAACTTGTCTTATGCAAGCTCTCCTTGAGGCTAGGGAAGCCAATGATCCCTATACTCTGCCTGAATATTAAAAAGTTTAAACGTAGGTAAATCAGAAAACATCCTTTTTTTTCAAGCAGTAACAGTCTAGTCAGAAGTATGTTTTTATTGTGGTAAAACACACATAACATGGGATCTACTCGCATACATGTACTGCGGATCTCTCCCCATTTCTGTCTCTCCCCAACCCTAGCAACCACCATTATACTTTCTGCTACTACACACTTGACTACTTTAGATACCTCACATAAACGGAATCATGCAATGTTTGTCCTTCTGGCTTATTTCACTTAGGATAATGTTCTCAAGTTTCATCCAGGTTGTAGCATATGACAAGATTATTTTTTAAGATTGAATAACATGTCGTTGTATGAGTATACCATATTTTATTCACGTATTTATCTGTTAATGGACATTTATGTTGTTGCCACATTTTGGCTGTCATAAATAATGCTGCAGTGAACATGGGTATCCAAATATCTCTTTGAGATCCTGTTTTCAATTCTATTTTTAAAACCACCTTAATGGATCACGTAAGGGTGTTTCTTGTGAGAAAACAATGGCTCTACATAGGATAATTTAAAAGAATACTATGTACTCTCAACCTTGACCATTAAAAAATAGAAGACTTGTTAATAATTGACTGCTTTTTTCTTTTTAGTCCTTAGACCTATTAACAATTCAGTACCTAATTTTGCAGCATTGAGAAATCAGGAAAGTAACATTTCTAGGGAGATCTTGGACACTGGAGATTGGCAAATAAAATGTGTAGGTCAGATGTACATTTGCTTGTGACCAGAAAATTTTATATTTAACACATCTGCATTAATAAATGAAAGTTTTAGTGAAATTCACAGCACATCAGGGAACAAATTTAGAAAATCAGAAATAATTTGAATTTCTTTTGTTATTTAAGAAGAACATATCTATATACTTGAGAGTCAAGCTAATAAAAGGCTTTGCCAAACTGCTGAAAAATAAATGGAGGTGGAATATAATTTATTTATAATTTATATGATAAATTAATCATTTAACAAACATTTCTTGGATAGCCACTGCTTAAAAAGTATTGTAAAAGCCATTTGATGAATAATTCTCTGACTCATATACAAATAACTATAATAAAATTCTTTACGGAGTAAGCACCATGGGTAAGAAATAATATGTTATAGAAATTCAAAGGAAAAAGTGAATTCCAATAGAACGAATAAGCTATAAACTTTCAAAGCTCCAGGCATAGTTGAATGAAATAATTAAAATGTAATTCTTTGACAAGGTAGTTTAATTTAAGCTGTATCCTGACTTGCAGAGGAAGAAAGAGGAGGTAGTACAGGTAGAGTAAGTAGTACACTTTAAGCTACATTAGAGAAAACCATAAGATATAGTATAGAAACAATTAATTCAGATTAAATACAAAGTATACATGATTAGGATGGAAAGTAGATTGAAGTCACTTTGTAGAAGTCCTTTACCCATTACTCACTAGGATATGGGTGGGGGGTGAGCCTAGGGAGGTTTTTGAGCAGTAGAGTAATAGGACAAAATATTGTTTTTAAAAACTGATCTTAAAGAAATATATAGCATAATCTGTAATCCCAGTACTTTGGGACGCCAAGGCAGGTGGATCATTTGATGTCAGGAGTTCGAGACCAGCCTGACCAACATAGTGAAGTCCTGTCTCTACTAAAAGTACAGAAAATTAGCCAGGTGTGGTGGCACACAGCCTGTAATCTCAGCTACAGCTACTCGAGAGGCTGAGGCAAGAGCGTCCCTTGAAACTGGGAGGCGGAGGTTGCAGTCAGCCTGGAGATCATGCCACTGCACTCCAGCCTGGGTGACAGAGATTCCGTCTCAAAAGAGAAAAATAAAGAAATATATAGGATATACTGAAGGTAACTCATTAGATAATTGCTAAATCTGTAACAAGAGATAATAAGGGCCTAAACTAAAGTGGTGGCAATGTGAGGAGAAATGAGGATATATATGAAAATATCTAATAGAGGTAGAATTGTTAAGACTTAGTAACCAATAGGAAATTGTGATGGAGACAAGAAGAAAAAAAAATTTAAGAGACTTTAATTTTTCACATCTAATTTAGGTAGAGAATTTTGCCATTATCAGAAACATTAAAATCAGAAAGAGAGGGTAGATTGAAGAGAAGACGAAAGATGTCAGATTTATAATACTAACAGCATAGAAGTACACAACATAGTTAGAAAAACAAATAGAATGCTAAGAAGGTGTTACAGATTCAGATTTGAAAATCATTTTTAAAGAATTAATAGTCATATGGACTACCATATTATCCAGCAATCCCGCTGCTGGGTATATATGCAAAAGAAAGGAAATGAGTATGTTGAAGAGATATTTACACTGTCATGTTTACTGCAGCACTATTCACATTAGCCAAGATATAAAATCAGCCTGTGTCCATCAACAGATGGATGGATAAAGGAAATGCAGTACATATACACAATGGAATATTATTCAGCTGTAAAAAATGAAAATGTTATTTTTAACAACATGGATAAAACTGGAGGATATTTTGTTAAATAAGCCAGGAACAGAACAACAAATGTAGCATATTCTCACTCATATAGAGAAGCTTTAAAAAATGGATTTCATAGAGGTAGTGAATAAAATGGTTGTTACCAGAGGCCAGGAAAAGCCATAATGGAGGAGGAGTGGATAAAGAGGGGTTGGTTAATAAATACGAAATACAGTTAGATAGAAGGAATAAGATCCAGTTTTCAGTAGCACAATAGAGCAACTGTAGTTAACAATAATTTATTGTATATTCCAAAGTAGCTAGAAGAGTAGATTTGGAGTATTCCCAACATGAAGTAATGATAAATGTTTGAGGCGGTAGATATCCCAACTACCCATATTTTATCATTACATATTGTATGCTTGTATCAAAATATCACATTACTTTACAATTATGTATAGCTACTATGTACCCATAAAATTTTTTTCAAAGAAGTAATAGTCAATTCTTTAGAATGTAATGAAATACTAAAGGAGAGACTCTGGTGAAAAGGGAACAAATAAATACTTGAGAATGTTTTTGTTTAGGGAGAAAATAGAGCCAACTCTATATAGAAGAGGAGGAGTTAGAGATGAGAGGAGACTCAGATTGTGTCACAAAACCCAGTGTGAGCATGGTTATAAGAAGGTAAAAAAAAAACAGGAGAAATAAGAACAGAATTTTCATTATAAGCATCAAAAGAATGATGTGGTAGTGAATAGAGAGAGTGAGAAAATTGTCACTGAAGTAAATGGGGACATAAGTTATGTAATAGTGTTATGAAAGTTTGCAAAGGTAGTGTTTTAGAACAGGCTAGACATAGCACTGTGTCAATAAATCTGAGGAAGTAGATAAGGAGGGACTACCTGTTTTAAAAAGAAAAAATGTAAATGGCTATATCAGGACAGAGAAAAACACACAAGAAATTTATTATAAAACAGGAGTCAAGGGAGTATCTTTGAAGGGAATTACTCTGATACAAGATAAAAATAGATGCAGAGAAGTTGAGTGAGTTCATTGCGCAGGTTCTTGACCTTCACAGTAAGGAGAAAGTTACATGGTGTGCAGTGACGTTGGGAGGCTAAGACAATTGAAGAGGTTCTGTGTAGCCACACTGAAGGTGGCTGTAAGAGCTCAGATGATTTGAGTGAAAGAATGTCTGGGCACAGGGGAAGTTAAATGGCAAGAGAGTGGACCCCAGATAGACATAATCTTGCAATAGTATTTG
This sequence comes from Hylobates moloch, assembly GCF_009828535.3. NCBI lineage: Eukaryota > Metazoa > Chordata > Mammalia > Primates > Hylobatidae > Hylobates > Hylobates moloch. The sequence goes on from NW_026652276.1 coordinate 205,255,377, forward strand.
ATATACTTGGCTGGCAAAGAAATGGCTTCCATTAAGTTTAAACAAATTTTGCAGGAGATACTGGAACCACATTGAGGAACATGCTAAGTTATTGAACAGCTCAGTAGTTTGCCATGAAAATACATTTTGCTTTTGTCCTTTGTTGTACATATTTCCTTTGGAGAGTTTGTTATAAAGCAATATATTGCTTGAGAATGAGAAAACTTAGGAGCATCACTGTTACTCTAAGAAGTCGTTACTATAAACAAACCTGTGCAACTTTGCTCAATCCAATATGTTTCAGGTTTTTTTGACAGGAAAATTAGAAACATGTTGATTTGTGTTATGGCACTTGAGTGCTTACATATGATTTCAAACCTAACGATGTTTTTTTCTTTAAGAGTATTTGTATCTTGGGTTCATGAAGATAATGCATCTTCGTTATAGATAACATTCTGCAAATTCATTTAACTATTTTTTTACAGGTACTTCTGGAAGACCCAAAATGCTGCCTTAAAATAGAAAGGATTGTTGAGCTGAAGACTAGAAACAGCAGATGCCAAAAAGTTCTCTGCTTTCCCTCTATTTGCCTAAAAACAGGATATCGACTTATAAAGACAAAATGTACCCTAGCCTCACTTCTATCAGGGAGGAAAACGGCTAACCAGAGAGGACGTCTTAGGATGTTTACTGGCCTGGAGATGGTACCAGAGGAGTTTATATTGACAAACTTGACTAACTAGCCTTTATCTCTCATTATTTGTCTTCCCCCAAGATGCTGTCCTATAGAGGCTCAAAGTTATTTTCCTTTGTATTGTCACTTCTCTAAAAATTTACTGTTCTTTGTTGAAGATGCTGTATAAGCTGGATTTCCAAGCTGCCTCTTTCAGAATTCTTCATTCCCTGGTGTCTCACATGTATATATGTAATATACATATTAATAAATCTTGTTTGTTTTTCTCTTATTTTTCTGTTTTTTTTTTTTTTGTTAGAGGGGCTGTTCCATCTAAGAACATATAGGGGTTATTCTTCCCCTACACTCTTATTCTTCCATATTTGTGTATATCAGAATCTTTGTTCATTGTTGTGGAATTGATATTTTTTCTTTCATGTATATCTTCCAAGTTTATTACCAGACAATAACAAAGCTTTTCTTTCAGCTCATACTAATATCCAAGAAATCTAAGACAAAAGCTAAAGTTAGATAAAGGAAGATTTGCTGTCATAGTAAGTGTGGCAGCATGATGGGGAAATTAGAGTTTCTTCCTAAGTAAAAGTATGGGTGAGCCCCTAAAATCCCAAAGAAAAAGCTGCAGAACCCTGGGAGGGCAGGGTAATTGCCAACAATAAAGCAGGTGAATGTTTTTATGTTAACCAAAAATAGTGCTTCCCAAACTTTTCCACACCTTAGAAACATCTGGGGAGCTTTTCAAATATCCCAATGCCCAGTCTCATCCAATACCAATTAAATCAGAACATCTGGCATAGAAGGCTGGTATTAGTATCTTTTTAAAGTATACTAGGTGATTCCAAAGTGCAGCATAACTTGGGAACTGCTATTCTGCAATATCCTTTAAAAATACTGACTAAATTATATTATTTTGACTAAACTCCATATATTAATAGTTTATATTTACTCTGATTCTTTAATTTTCCTTATCCAGGCTAGTGAAAACTTTTGAGGCTGAAGATTTATGATCAGGCGCATTGCAGTGAGGTGGCTTCAATGAACCCTGACTGTTGCTTTTGTTTTTCCTTCCTTGTTTGCATATCCTTAAGCTACTTATTTGAACTGATTGTCCTAAAAGCGAATGTTTTTGCATGATTTCCTCCCTGCTCAAATTGTCTGATTTTGTTCTGCCTCTTGTGATCCTTGCAAAAGTGACTAAAGTCCAGGGACATGCTTGCGGAGTGACTTCCTCCACTTGGTGTCATTCAATTAGGTAAAGATTACCAACAGCAATTGCTTCTATCCTTTGCAATTTACTCACAGTAGCTACCTCATATGCTTCATTTACATGAAGTTATTTTGTTTACTAACCTCTGGCATAGGTCCCTAAGTCTTAATGCACACTTTAAGTGTCCTAAATAGACAAAACAACTGTTTCCTTGAGGTGGCATTAGATAACGTAATGGTAAAGCTCTTCAAGAGTTTTTCTTTTTTTCCTTTTTTTTTTTTTACATTATTCACAGGCAGATTTTACTTATAAACTTTTCAATAAGTTATGTAGAAATAGGGTGAGAACAGCTCTAACTTGTATATGATTATATATATGAGAAAATTCACTAGCAAGGACACTCACTAATTGTTTCTCCTAAAACCCTCTTAAAGCTAATCATTCCAACCCACATTAATGTAATCATGGCAGAATTGTTTTTTTTAATATGAGTTGTATTTCTTTTTTATATTTATTTATTATTATTATTATACTTTAAGTTTTAGGGTACATGTGCACAATGTGCAGGTTTGTTACATATGTATCCATGTGCCATGTTGGTGTGCTGCACCCATTAACTCATCATTTAGGATTAGGTATATCTCCTAATACTGTCCCTCCCCCCTCCCCCCCACCCCACAACAGTCCCCAGAGTGTGATATTCCCCTTCCTGTGTCCATGAGTTCTCATTGTTTAATTCCCACCTATGAGTGAGAACATGTGGTGTTTGGTTTTTTGTCCTTGTGATAGTTTACTGAGAATGATGGTTTCCAGTTTCATCCATGTCCCTACAAAGGACATGAACTCATCATTTTTTATGGCTGCATAGTATTCCATGGTGTATATGTGCCACATTTTCTTAATCCAGTCTATCGTTGTTGGACATTTGGGTTGGCTCTGTCTTTGCCATTGTGAATAGTGCTGCAATAAACATACGTGTGCATGTGTCTTTATAGCAGCATGATTTATAGTCCTTTGGGTATATACCCAGTAATGGGACGGCTGGGTCAAATGGTATTTCTAGTTCGAGATCCCTGAGGAATCGCCACACCGACTTCCACAATGGTTGAACTAGTTTATAGTCCCACCAACAGTGTAAACGTGTTCCTATTTCTCCACATCCTCTCCAGCACCTGTTGTTTCCTGACTTTTTAATGATAGCCATTCTAACTGGTGTGAGATGGTATCTCATTGTGGTTTTGATTTTCATTTCTATGACGGCCAGTGATGATGAGCATTTTTTTCATGTGTTTTTTGGCTGCATAAATGTCTTCTTTTGAGAAGTGTCTGTTCATGTCCTTTGCCCACTTTTTGATGGGGTTGTTTGTTTTTTTCTTGTAAATTTGTTTGAGTTCATTGTAGATTCTGGATATTAGCCCTTTGTCAGATGAGTAGGTTGCGAAAATTTTCTCTCATTCTGTAGGTTGCCTGTTCACTCTGGTGGTAGTTTCTTTTGCTGTGCAGAAGCTCTTGAGTTTAATTAGATCCCATTTGTCAATGTTGGCTTTTGTTGCCATTGCTTTTGGTGTTTTAGACATGAAGTCCTTGCCCATGCCTTTGTCCTGAATGGTATTGCCTAGGTTTTCTTCTAGGGTTTTTACGGTTTTAGGTCTAACATGTAAGTCTTTAATCCATCTCAAATTAATTTTTGTACAAGATGTAAGGAAGGGATCCAGTTTCAGCTTTCTACATATGGCTAGCCAGTTTTCCCAGCACCATTTATTAAATAGGGAATCCTTATCCCATTTCTTGTTTTTGTCAGGTTTGTCAAAGTTCAGATGGTTGTATATATGTGGCATTATTTCTGAGGGCTCTGTTCTGTTCCATTGATCTATGTCTCTGTTTTGGTACCAGTACCATGCTGTTCAAGAGTTTTTCTTAAAGTTCCTGCTCATTTGCACTTCCAAGTTTTTATTATATTTCAAAGCATCATGCATTTACATATATCGATTTCTAAGTACTATGAAGTATTTCATTAAATTGAATTTCTCTGATGTTTCCTCTCTCAGTTATATGCCAATTTCTAAACAAAATATTAACTCAAAATTTGATAATTTGGTATTATCCAAATATTTATGCTTACCTGTATATTAATAATGTCCATTAAATTTATATATATAGTCTATTGAATAGCGACATTCTAAACATATTCACATCTTAGTTATAATTAGTTCATCCAAAAGGTTGTATTAGAATTATTTTTAGGCTATCATTCACATACCTGATTATTTACAGGAAGGATTTGAATGACAAATACAGCAATATCCAGAGACATACAGTGAAGAAGCTATGACATAGAGAGAAGAAAGAAGACAGCCTACTCAAAAACACTGGCCTTGAAAGGCAAAGAGCAATTAACAGGGGAAGAGAATTATTCAATTTTCAGAACTTGAAAAAAAATACACAAAATTCTCTGAATTTTGTGGTAGTCAAATTAAAACGGAAGTGACATAAAATCATAATAATCTCAAAAAGATATTAAAAGGAAGCATGCCAACTCACTACAAGGGCCAATATTTTTGCTGATTCTGATGTCTACAAGATATGCTGAGTCTGATGTCTAAGAGAGATGTCATCACATAAAGTATGTTTAATCATATTATTACATATGTAGAAAATCATTAATACAACCATGTTTATATAGCCATTCCTTATACTGACCATTAATGTAAATCAGTAATAAAAGATTAAATCACAATTGTTCCATGGCAGTTAGAATGCACTGTAAAGCAACTCGTATAGCTGTCTAGTATTTTTACATTATGTCCAGATAAAATTCAGAGAACTCCATTCTAAAGAGAAATATTTTACCATGTCTCATAGGCTATTTTTTACACTAAATTATTTCAGACTATTTCTCTCATCTTTTTTACAATGTAAAGTTTGTTTGTTTGTTTGTTTTCTTTTGCTACGAAATAACCATGACCATATTTGTAGTTAGTAGAGAATTCACACACAGAAATGAATCTTGTATATAGTACAGTGGCCATATTTATTCACCAAGATAAGAGTGATATAATATGTAACAATAAAAATAACAGTTGGGTTAATGTGCACTTCTTTATTGTTGCAGTTAGCAAATAATGCAATGAGCAACTAAAGGAGGAAGAGAATTATTCAATTTTCAGAATCTGAAAAAGAAATACACTTAGTCAAATGTGGTTTTGTATGGACTCATGTCTTAAAGGCACAACCAACTCTTCTCTTCCCTGGGCTAACTTATTATAATTTGTTTATTTTTTGGAGTTTATAATTGAGGGTAATCATGGTATTTATCACTCAGACTGACACTTTGTGGACTGAAAAGCATCTCCTATTAATTATGAGGCCAGGAAAATAGATATAACTTGAGATTGTCCTGGAAAAAAGGAATGCAGATTGTGAACACAGAAAAATTAATCTGCTTTCAATTGATCAGCTATTTAAAGAAAGCTTTTTGGTGTCTACCGCTTCTTTCTGAAGTGTTTAATTTACAGATGGTTTAATTACAGCTCTGTTGCAAAATTCTGGGCCGAAAAGAATGTTCACACTCTCAGCTTTATATGCCAGGATGCCCTTTCCTGGATTATTTTCATCCTTCAGTTCACAGTGGAATTATCATCTTACATAAGCCTCTTCTGCTCAGTTTAAAGTAATCCTACAATTTGAGCTCCAAAATAAATAAGGAGAGCACTCCTCTTTCCAAGAATGTAAACAAATAAATGTAGAAGGAGTGGTATAGTTAGAAAAGTACCATTCTAAAATCATCATACTAATAATTAATTTAGGTAATAATCATCAATGGAAGCCAAAACCATTTGATGAGAGTTAGTTAGCAGTAAAATATTTATAGTCTCACAGATTCTCCGCACAGAACAGTTAATAATCACACAGGGAAAAAATTACTGCAGTTAAACAAAATCTAGGCAATATCCATTTAACCAAGTGATCAAAGTTAATATCATCAAAAAATGAGAAAAACTATTAGATGATTTGTAATTTGACACACTGAGGACATAATATTACTTATGTAATATTTACTTTAAAATACCTAATTCAAATCTAACCATTACAAAACAAACCCAGGTTGAAGACAATCTCTTCAAAAATGTCAACGTCACAAAAGACAAAGGAAGTCTAAGGAATAGTTCAAGATTAAAGGATACTAAAGACACAGTATAACTAAATTCAATGCATGATCCTAAAGAAAAAAATTCTATAAAGGACATTATTGAAACAGTTAGCATATAAACTCTTTGCTAGATTGTAATATTATATCAAAGGTAAAATTCCTGAAATTTGAAATTATAGTGTGATTAAGAGAATGTCTTTTTTTCTTAGGAGATATATGCTGAAGTATGTAATGATGAAAGATTATGATCTCTTACTTTCGATGGTTTAAAAACCTACTCACAGTGTTTCATAAACACGAACAAAAATAATACATTAGTCTGCTCAGGCAGCCATAACAAATGCCATAGGCTAGGTGGCTGAAGAAACAGAAGTTTAGATTCTATTTCTATATTTAGAATATATAGAGGCTGGAATAGATGGAGGCTGGAAATCTGAGGGCAGGATGCTAGCATAGTCAGGCTCTGGTGAAGGCTTTCTTCTTGGAGTGCAGAGAGCCACATGCTCACTATGTCCTCATATGGTAGAGGCAGAGCTTTGGTGTTTCTCTTTTTAATAAAGATACTAATATCACCATGAGGGCCTCACCTGCATGACTTTATCAAAATCTAATTACCTTCAAGAGGCCCCATGTCTAAATCACATTGGGGGTTATGAGGAGGGGCACAATTAAATTAGTATCAAATAACTATCTCAGTATTTAAGTTTAATATATGTTTAAAGATATTTAAATATATGTGTATATTTTATATATATGTATATATACACACAGAGAGAGAGAGAGAGAAGAGGAGAGGAGAAGAGTGGGGAGAACAGGAGAAGAGAAGGAGAGAGGAGAGGAGAGGAGAGGAGAGAACTCAGTAGGAGTCCTCTTCCTACTGAGAAGAGGAGTAGAAGTGAGAACAATGTGACTGATATGGTTTGGCTGTGTCCTCACCCAAATCTCATCTTGAATTGTAGCTCCCATAATCCTCATGTGTCATGAGAGGGACCCAGTGGGAGGAAATTGAATTATGAAGGCAAGTTTTTCCAATTTTGTTCTTGTGATAGTGAGTAAGTCTCACAAGATATGATGGTTTTATAAAGGGCAGTTCCCCTGCACATGCTCTTTTTTCTGCCACTGTGTAAGATGTGCCTTTGCTCCCCCTTCACCTTCTGCCATGATTGTGAGGCCTCCCCAGCCATGTGGAACTGTGAGTCCATTAAACCTCTTTTTCTTTATAAACTACCCAGTCTCAAGTATTTCTTCATAGAGTATGAAAATGAATGAATACAGTAAATTGGTACTGCAGAGAGTGGGGTGCTGCTGTAAAGACACCCAAAAATGTGGAAGTGACTTTGTAACTGGGTAACAATTAGAGACTAAAACAGTTTCGGGGGGTGCTCAGAAGAAGATAAGAAAATGTGGGAAAGAGCCAGGCACGGTGGCTCAAGCCTGTAATCCCAGCACTTTGGGAGGCTGAGGCGGGCAGATCACGAGGTCAGGAGATTGAGACCATCTTGGCTAACACGGTGAAATGCCATCTCTACTAAAAATACAAAAAATTAGCTGGGGCATGGTGGTGGGTGCCTGTAATCCCAGCTACTCAGGAGGCTGAGGCAGGAGAATGGTGTGAACCCGGGAGGCGGAGCTTGCAGTGAGCCGAGATAGCACCACTGCACTCCTCCAGCCTGGGCGAAAGAGCGAGACTCCTTCTCAAAAAAAAAAAAAAAAAAAAAAAGAAAATGTGGGAAAGTTTGGAACTTCCTAGAGACTTGTTGAATGGCTTTGACCCACATGCTGATAGTGATATGAACAATAAAGTCTAGGCTGAAGTGGTCTCCATGTAAGACCTTGCCACCATGTAAGACGTGCCTTTGCTCCTCCTTCACTTTCTGCCATGATTGTGAGTCCTCCCCTGCCACATGGAACTGTAAACCCACTAAGCCTATTTTTCTTTATAAATTACCCAGTCTCAGGTATTTCTTCATAGTAGTATGAAAATGGACTAATACAGTGACAAAGTATTAACAATGTGGAAATATAGGTGAATGGTATGTGAGTATTTATTGTAATGTTCTTGCAACTTTCCTGAATGGCTAATTTTTTAAAATAAAGTTTAATAAAACATTGACTAGATGCCTTTCATCTTATTATTGTCTCTCACAGTGCACTGTTCTTTTCCTGGAACATATACTACAATTTACAGTTTATTTACTTATTTTTCCATTTAATGTCCAATTCCTTTACCTGACCTAACACTGAGACTTGGGATTCGATCTATTTGGCTTATCGTTCTATCCACATCATTTTACAGGCATATTAGTGCTCATTCACTATTTATTGAATGAAGGAATGAGCTGTTTCTGAACTTCCCAAGTAAACAAACTGAAGGAAGATATAGATTTGTATGTACACTTAGCAGTATGGACCTTGCAGAAAACAGCCGTGGATCACCTCTGCCTTCTGACTGAGGAGATCTGGCACCTGCAAGTATCTGGCAATATAGTTGCATTAACACAATTTGCTTTTGAACACTTACAGTCCAGCACCAAATGCGTTTACCTTCTGTAAATGGAACACCTGTGGTGAACACTTCTCTCTTAAGAGAAGTGACTTGTGTGAAGGCGCTCCTAGTTCATCACAGGTGTTCCATTTACAGAAGATGCCTTTCTCATCTTCTCTCACTACCCAGATAGTACTCATGCACTGAGCAACAGCAGAAGAGCCCTCTAGCACTTTCTTGAAGTCTTTCTTACCATTTGGTACTGTGATCACCCTCTTTGCTCTGATTTCTTTTGTAATTGTTGAATCATTTATTTGGGTTTTATTTATGTACTAATTTATATTCTTATAAATTGTCCTTGTATTATTATAAATTATCTTATAAACAATAAATTATTTTGTATTATACAGAATAAATTATATTGCATTGTAATTAATCTTACATAAGTTATAAATGATCTTTAATTATTGTTTATGTTTATCCTATCTCCTTAACTATACTTTAAATTCCTTGAATGCAGGGAATACTTATGTGCCATTTTATATTTCCAGTAACACTGTCTTAGTCTTTTTGTGCTGTTTTAACAGATTAGTTCCAGCTATGCCCATCTGCGACTGGGTAATTTATAATAAACGGAAATTTTATTCTCACAGTTTTGGATGTTGGGAAGCAGAAGAACAAGGTGCCAGCAGATCCAGTGTCTGTGAGAGCTGCTGTCAGCTTCCAGATGGTGCCTTATTGCTGCATCCTTTAAGGTGTTGAACCCTGTGTCTTCACATGGCCAAAAGAAGAGAAGGGTAAAAAGAGCCTTGCTAGTTCCCTCTAGCCCTTTTATAAGGTACTAATGTCATCTGTGAAGCCTCCACCTAATTACCTCTGAAAGGCCCTACCTTTAATAACACTGTATTGGGGATTAACTTTCAACATAAATTTCAGAAGGAACACAAATATTCGAACCATAGCAAGCACCTAACCAATTGTGGTACACATAGGAGGCTCTTGCTTTTGTGTAATAAAATTTTTCTGGACCTGTATCTACATACCTGAAATCATAAGGCTGGGGCATATTTTATTGTAATTTTATAGACATTATTATGTGTCTTTTTTATTCCTTCTTTTGTAGTAAATGTAAAACTGGAAAATACGTTTAGAATTTGTATTTGCTAATGACAGAGGAAAGATTTGGGTCCAAAATCTGGTAATGATAATGATAGTGACAAGGAGAGTCTTATGGTATTTAGTCTTAATGATATTTACAAATTGATAAAAAGAAATTCAACTTTATCAGACAAGAAAATCTCCATTAATCTATTTTTCTATGTTGGGGCATAAACTACAGTATTGCTATAATTATTTTTCTATCCTCTTTCATTAATTTCCTATATTAATGATGCACTTTAGTAATATGGTTTTTTTTTAGCTTTTTGGTAAATTCTCTGTTGAGATACAAAACGAGGCCACCAATGTTGGAAAGATCACTTAGTTTATGAATTCAAAAACTGTGAATTGGTGATACTACTTTATAATGCTCTTCCAAATGATTTATACCCCTTTTAAGTTGCCTCATAATGCCAGAGGCAGTTTTAGATTTTCAGGATTAAAATTAATATCAGGGATTTTATATCTATCTATCTATCTATCTATCTATCTATCTATCTATCTATCTATCTATCTATATCTATCTATCTAAAATATATATCTTTTATATACAGTTTTAGCTTATATATATAGCTGTATATGAAACTATAAAAGCTATATATAATATATATTATATATAATATTATAAACAGGATAGAAAGATATATATATATCTATAGCTATATATGTAGTTTGTATAGTTTTATACACAGTTTTAGCTTTTAAGGATTAAAATTAATATCAGGGATTTTATATATATATAAAATAATCCATTATATATACATATGTTTATATATAGACATAATAATCCATCTCTATATATGTGTGTGTGTGTGTGTGTGTGTGTGTGTGTGTATATATATATATGGGGGTATGTTCTGAAATATATGTTAGAGATAATTTAATTTTATTGCTTCTAACGCAGGGACCATGGAATCCTAGGAAACTATAAAATTAGTGCATACTGTCCACAAATACTTCTCTGCTTGGCACATTGCCTAAGAAGCAAATATTAATATCTTTTTCATATGTAGTTTTTCAATGATACAGAAATCATATTATGATGAATAAAATTCATTTCTCAAAACATTACATAATTTATAGCACCATTTTGCTATGTACTTCTGAAGAAATTATAACAAACTATTGATATTTGTTACAATGTTTGTTGTTTAGTATTCTAATGTCTAAATATGTTTTTAAAATGTTATAAGAATTTTTAAAAATAGATTCTAATGCTTGAAAACATGGGCACATTCATGACTTTTAACACTAGCGATTCTCCAAGTGTGACCAAGCTCCCTGAAATCCCTGAGAAATTTTAGTGAGTTGTATGAAGTCAAAACTATTTTTATAGTAATACTAAGACATTATTCACCTTTCTCTCTCTTCTCTCACGCAATTCCAGAGACTCCAAAGAATAAGATATTGCAGCAGATTGAATACAAAAGCTGATACAAGGATATAGCTGTCTTTTATAAAGCCAGATATTAAAGAAATTTGCAAAAACGTAAAACAGTGCCATTCTTGCACTAGTATTTTGTCTTAGAAAAATATCTTTATAAATATATTGTTTTATTAACATATTTTGGTTTATTACTGTTTTAAATTAATAATGTTTTTAAATTTTCTCAGTTATAATTTCTAATGTAGTAAATATAGGTGTATAGGTAACACATATAAACAAAGTTCTTTGGGCTTCTCAGTAATTTTAAAAATATGAAGGGGCTCTCAGACCAAAGCACTCCAGGATTGCTGTTTCAGCTGATGAAAATATATCCTCTATCACACTTCTAGAATGAGTACTTGTTCGGTAATTCCTGCTCCAAGAACTTAATTTTCAATGTTTCAATATAAAAAACTCTATAGTGCTGGTTTTTGTAGCTCATTGTCCTGTGTAATAATTTATTTGGTAACCTGAGAAAGTAAAAGCTTAATAAGCAGTGTTCTCCCTTTCCTTTTGCAAAAAGGCAACTCAATAATCAATCAAAATTAGACTTTTAGCTATCAATTTTAAAATTTCTTCCATTCCACTAAATATAACTGCCTACAAGAAGAAAGTATTATGTGGCTAGTTATTTGCTTTACTCCAAATTCATAGAGACTTGAACATATCTCTCTGGCTAACAATAGCTTAATACTAGATTTCATGGTCACACAACTTATTATTCATTGGAAGTTCTCTTGACATCAATTTCCACTTACTCTGATGTTCATTAATTCTGTATATTACTTTAGTTCAACCTAATGGCTAAGAATAGACTAGGTCAAATAGGTTAAGTTTGCCATTTCTGTGTGTGAGATGTTGCTCAATAGCCACAATGACTGCAACTTTGGGCAAGAGAATAAACATGCTGCTGTCCAGGTAAAGGGAAGAGAAATGAGTTTCACCTTTCAGAAATGTCACTGTGGTTAGTCTTCTGAACAAAGAAATGATACATCCTTGCTTAATATTTCATTTTACCTTATTATATCTCTAGCGCTGCTCATTACAGAACATGAATAGGAAGCACAGGATGAAGTGCAGATCTGATACGTTAGGTTCAAGCATGAATGCTGATGAAGATAGCCACATGCTGATTACATGTGTGGGAAAGTGGTTCTGTAAAATGACATGTTAAAACCATTGCAGTAGCTAAGATTAACAATAGAGACATTACAAAGAAAAATACAAGGAGGTCACAGGCAGACTTCGGAACACAATTTTATTTAAGACACGGCAAGTAGTGGAATAATTACGTGCTTAGTACTTGATTGTGAATTCCTTTTTGACAGGGAGTTGCACAGTTTCTAGCATGCCTTCAATATTGAATGAATAAATGAAGGAAATAGGCCATTAGATAAAAGCAGAATAAGGAAAATAAAGTTATTTGGCAGTTAAGAGAATACTTTTTATAAGAACGGAGGGTGAGAAGCAAGTAAGATTAATCAACATTATTCGTTGGTGCTGAGAAGTTATGCCAAATGAGCACTACTAAAAACATTTTTGGATATGGCTGTAGAGAGTCTGTGGCTGGAGCAAAATGTTTTCAATAGAGCTGTGTGGAGTTTGAAGACAACTGAGAGTAGTAAGGGGCAAGCTGACTATAAGGAAAAGGTATGTGATTATATGGTAAATAAACATTATTCCTTTAAGAATTTTGGTGGAACAAAGTAGAGAAAAGCAACAGCAACTTGTGTATGTATGTAGCAGGTACATGTAATTCTTAGATGCTTTTCTTTCAAATTTTTAGGATGAAAGAACAACTTTTTCAGTTACAATTAAAAATTAGGAATACTGAAAAAAAGAATGGAATGGCATAATGTATTTCAAAGTATTTTGTTTTTCTTTTCCTTGGATTGATTTATTTACTTATTTTGAGACAGGGTTTCGTTGTATCACTTAGGCTGGAGTGCAATGGCATAATCACAGCTAACTGCAGCCTAGACCTCCCCAGCTCAAGTGATCCTCCCATTGATCATACGTAGCTGGAGCTTTAGGCACAGACCTCCACATGGGTTAATTTTGTTTATTTTTTGTACATACAAGGTCTCACTATATTGCCCAGGGTGGTCTCAAACTCCTGGGCTCCAGTGATCCTCCCACGTTGGCCTCTCATAGTGCTGAGATTAGAGGCATGAACCACTGCAGTCAGTCAAAGTATTTTCAAACCTTTACAATCACAATCAGATGAAGCTCAAATTTTAAAACGTGGGTATAATTATTTCAGGTCTTTTGTACCCTTCTGTAATTACGAAGATACGTTTTCTCAGTTTTCTGGTCTGTGACTCAACTAATGCTAAATTATGGTAATTTAGAGAGTAATCAGATTCATCCTCAACCACACAGACCTAATCTGGGTCATCACTGTACCTTTGTGAAGTTTATTGCTATTGTTATAATTTATAAGCAAAGAAACAGAAACTAGCTCTCTTTCTCTTTTTCTTTTTTATTTTTGTTCTATCTCTTTAGAGTCTTCAAAGAGTTTGAATAGAGGAAGAAAAAACAAAGTAGGATATTTCCTTTATCTGTATTCTTAACTGTCATTTTTTTTTTTTTACAATTTCAGAAGTTTTAGAAGGAGGAGATGGGCAAGGAGAAGAACATCAGGAAAGAGAGAAAGAGCCGCACACATAATTTCACACACTGCTGTGGCTCACCAGCACCATGGAGTATTCAGGATGTCAATTAATATGAATATTATTTGGATTCTTTCTCAAATTGCACAGAAAATGCATGTATTCTCTTCCCCTGACTTTTGGAATGCTTTGATGTCACTAAGGATAACTTCAGTTGTACAAGGAAGACTCTTGACTCATAAATTATTCATTCTTTATATAATCGCCCAGGAGCACTTCTTTATTGTCTTAACCATTCATTGCTTAGCACAAAATTTTAAGCAGAGGAATAAAGTCATATTTGTAAAATAGGAAAACTTTTATTTCTTGGGGGAGCCACAAAATAATATGGTTGATAATTAGCTGAACTATTCAGCTTTAAAAATATGTCCTGCTCTACAGTATATATTTTGATCTGCTAATTTGTAAAACAATTTTGGTAGTTAGATATAAAATTTATATTTATCCTCATTACATTTATTCTGTTCATTTAATTCAGTTCATAAACATTTTATTTCCTTTTCTGTATCTTAATTCTCTAACGTAACATGTGAGTTGGTTGAGTCGGATTTGGTACATCACACTGAGATATTGATGAAACTGACAAAAGAGTCTAGCATAGGCTACAAAATATTTGAACAGTTGGGAAGGACCCACTAAACAGAGTCTTAGCTCATGGCCATTCTGCCATTTATGAACCTAAATAACTGTACTATCAACTGCTTACTTCTGCAGTTTGTCTTAAACCCATCAGAGGAGACGTTTACAAATAAAATATTAATAACTATATTCACTTTCTCTGCAGTAAGCTCTCAGGCACAGCAGCAGCAGCAGTTAAGAGGAGGATTTGCTCCAACTCTGAAACTAGTTAGCAGTGTAGCCTGGCACAAATAGATGCTGGCATCGCTGGTCACAGCAGACAAATTATAGGATGTGAAAGTATATAAATGACGTGGAAAATAAGGCTGAAAAAGTCTACTAAAGTCCCTGGTAATTGTTTGTTCCTAGAAAGTGACAAATTAGAAAATTACCCAATACGACTCTGTCCTTAATGGTGCATCTGTATCTGTGGGTGATGCAGTCTTTCATTTAAAAAGTGAGAGAAAGAGAATAAAAGCCTCTTCCTCTCTCTCCATAGCCTTGTTCTTTTAATTTTTAATTGTCCAAAACAGTGCATGTATTTATCAAGTATAACATGGTGTTTTGAAATATTGTGAAATACAATGGAATGGCTAAATTTACATAACTGACACATGCATGACCTCACAAACATCATTTTTTTGTAGTGAAAACATGTAAAATCTACTCTTTTAGCAATTTTCAAGGACAGAACACAGGCATACCTTGGAGATATTGCAAGTTTGTTCCAGATCACAGCATTATAATGAAATCACATACTTTTTTTAATTTCCCAAAGCATATAAAATCTATGTTTACACTACACTGTCATCTATTAAGTGTGCAATAGCATTATGTCTAAAAAATGCACATACCTTAATTTAAAAATACTTTATTTTTAAAAAATGCTAATGGTCATCTAAGCCTTCAGTTAAACGTAATCTTTTCCACTGATGAAGGGTCTTGTCTCTATGTTGATGGCTGCTGACTGATCAGGGTGGTGGCTGCTGAAGGCTGAGATGGCTGTAGCCATTTTTAAAAATAAAACAATGGAGTTTGCCACATCGATTGACTCTTCCTTTCACAAAAGGTTTCTCTGTAGCTAGCAATGCTGTTTGATAGCATTTTACCTACAGTAGATGCTCTTTCAAAATTAGAAGTAATCCTCTCAAACCCTACCTTTTATTTATCAACTAAGTTTATGATATATTCTAAATCCTTTGTTGTCATTTTAATAACATTCACAGCATCTTCACCGGGAGTACATTCTATCTCAAGAAACTATTTTCTTTGCTCATCTGTAAGAAGCAGCTACTCATCCATTCAGGTTTGATCATGAAATTGAAGCCATTTGTTCATATCTTCAGGCTTCACTTTTAATTCTAGTTTTTTTGCTGTTTTTACCACATCTGCGGTTACTACCTCCACTAAAGTTTTGAACTCCTCCAAAAATTATCCATGACGGTTTCAATCAACTTCTTTCAAACTCCTGTTAATATTGGTATTTTGACTTTCTCCCATGAATCATGATTAATTTTAATGGCATCTAGACTGATGATACCATATATTTTCCAGAAGGTTGTCAATTTACCTTGCTCACATCGATCAGAGGAATCACTATCTATGGTAACAATAGCCTTACAGTATGTATTTCTTAAATAATAAGGCTTGAGACGTGTCAAAATTATTACTTAATACATGGGCTGCAGACTGGATGTTGTGTTAGCAAGCATGAAAACAACATTAATCTCCTTGTACATCTCTATCAAAGCCCTTGGGGGACTAGGCACACCAACGATGACCAGTAATATTTTGAAAGGAATCTTCTGAGAAGTAGGTCTCATTAGCGGGCTTAAAATATACAATAAGCCATGCTGTAAACAAATGTGCTGTCATCCAGGCTTTGTTGTTCCATTTACAGATCCCAGAGTTGATTCTGCATAATTCTGAAGGGCCCTGGGATTTTCAGGATGGCAAATGAGCATTGGCTTCGGCTTAAAGTCACCAGCTGCATTAGCCCCATACAAGAGCGTCAGCCTGTCCTTGGAAGCTTTGAAGCCAATCATTGGCTTCTCTCTAGCGAGAAAAGTCCTAGATGGCATCTTCTTCCATTTGGTCTACATCTTCTTCTATTTGGTCTACATTGAAAATCTGTTGTTTAGTGTAGCCATCTTCATCAATGATCTTAAGTAGAGTTTCTGAATAACTTGTTGCAGCTTCTACATAACACTTACTGCTTCGCCTTCCACTTTCATGTTACGAAGATGGCCTCTTTCCTTAAACTCATGAACCAACATCTGCTAGCTTTGTGCTTTTCTTCTGCAGCTTCCTCCCTTTCTCAGCCTTCATAGCCTAATCTCGCCTGGATTAGACTTTGGCTTAAGGGAATGTTGTGGCTGGTTTGATCTTCTATCCAGACCACTAAAGCTTTCTTCATATCGCCAATAAGGCTATTTTGCTTAATCATTCATGTGTCCCCTGAAGTAGTGCTTTTAATTTCCTTCAAGAACTTTTCCTTTGCATTCACAACTGGTATTAATTAGAAAATACCTTATTGCTAAAAAATGCTAATGGTCATCTAAGCCTTCAGAAAATCATAATCTTTTCTGCTAATGAAGGGTCTTGCTTCTATGTTGATGGCATACCTTAGCTTCCGCCATGCCTCACTAAGCTTAATCATTTCTAGCTTTTGATTTAAGGTGAGAGGTATGAAACTCTTTCTTTCACTTGAACACTTAGAGGCCATTGTAGGGTTATTAATTCGGCTAACTTCAATATCATTGTGTCTTAAGGAATAGGGTAGCCCCAAAAAATAGGGAGAGAGATGGAGGAATGCCCAGCTCATGGATCCATCAGAATGCACACATTTATCAAGTTCACTGTCTTATATGGACATGGTTCCTGGCACCCCAAATAAATTACAATAATAACATCAAAAATGACTGATCCCAGATTACCATAACATATAATAATAATAAATCAGTTGAAATATTGCAAGAATTGCCAAAACGTGACATGGAGATACCAACGCTGTTGGAAAATGGTGCCGATAGTTTGCTTGATGCTGGTTGCCACATATGTTTAATTTGTAAAATAATGCAATATCTGCAAAACACAAGAAACCAAAGGGTGGTAAATGGAGGCATGCTTGTATTTTAATTGACAAAAAAATTACATATACTTATCATGTATAACTTGATGTTTTGAAATACATATACATTGTGGAATGGCTAAATTGTGTTAATTAACATATTCATTAGCTTACATACTTATATTTTTGTGGTGAGAACACTTAAAATCTACTCTTTTAGTGATTTTCAAGAATAAAATACATTGTTATTAAGTATAGTCATTATATTGTACAATAAATATTTTGAATTTATTTTTCTTATTTAACCGAAGTGTTGTATCCTTTGACTAACATCTTCCCAACCACGTCCTTGTTATTTTATTTTATTTTATTTTTTATTTTCTCAGGCTTCACCTTTTACTCAGCATTCAGAACTCCTGCATACTGGCTAATCTCATAGTGAATTTTCAGGATGGTAAATGAGCATTGGCTTTGACTTAAAATCACCAGCTGCATTAGCCCCTTACAAGACAGTCAGCCTCTACCGAAAACCAATAATAAGAATTTATTTCTATGTGGTTTCTGGTTCTGGTTTTACTCTCAGATGACCCTTTCAGTTCTCCCTCTTCACCACACACTGTGGGGTCAGTGTTAGCCCATGGCCACCCCCACCATTACCCCTTGCTTTAGGTCTTCCAGGACTCTGTTTATCTGGAAGGAGAGTTTGAGCAAGTATACTTAGGGAAGAGAGAGCAGGATGAGGACATTTAAAACCCCCTCAATAGAGACTGGATACACTAGAGAATGTGGAAGGATTCACAGTAACTCTCTAACAAATATAACATGAAAATATTAGAAATTTAGAAAAACTCTTTAGATTTATATGTTCCAGTAGAGGTATGATAGATTTCCACTGTTTGTTTTCTAAATTTATGAAGATGTTTTGGATGAATGTGAAAGCACCATGTCAACCATGATTGGCATTTAGTACTTTTTTAAAATTTATTTTTATTTCAATAGGTTTTTGGGGAACAGGTGGTATTTGATGACATGAATAAGTTCTTTAGTGGTGACTTCTGAGATTTTGGTGCACCTATCAGCCAAGGGTACACTGTACCCAATGTGTATTCTTTTCCCCCTCACCACTCTTCCACCCTTTCCTCCAAGTGCCCAAAGTCCATTGTATCATTCTTATGCCTTTGCATCCTCATAGCTTAGGGCCCAATTATGAATGAGAACTTATGATGTTTGGTTTTCCATTCCTGAGTTACTTTACTTAGAATAATAGTCACCAATTTCATCCAAGTTGCTGCGAATTCCATTATTTTATTCTTTTTATGGCTGAGTAGTATTCCATTGTATATAAACACTTATATGTATACACACATATATATATATGTGTATATATACACACATATATATATATGTGTGTATATATACACACAACATTTTGTTTATCCATTCATTGACTGATGGGCATTTTGTAAATAACTAGTAGTGGGATTGATGGATTAAATGGTAGATCTACTTTTAGTTCTTTAAGGAATCTCCACACCATTTTCCATAGTGGTTGTACTAGTTCACGTTTCCACCAGCAGTATAAAAATATTCCCTTTTCACTACATCCACACCAACATCTATTATTTTTTGATTATGACCATTCTTGCAGGAGTAAGCTGGTATCACATTGTGGTTTTGATTTGCATTTCCCTGATCATTAGTAATGTTGAGCATTTTTCTACATGTTTGCTGGCCATTTGTATATCTTCTTTTGAGAATTGTTTGTTCATGTCTTTAGCCCACTTTTTGATGGGATTGTTTGATTTTTCTTACCAATTTGTTTGAATTCTTTGTAGATTTGTGATAGTAGTCCTTTGTTGGATGTATAGATTGTGAAGACTTTCTCCAACTCTGTGGGTTGTGTATTCACTCCGCTATTTCTTTTGCTGTGCAGAAGCTTTTTAGTTTAATTAAATATCATCCATTTATCTTTCTTTGTGTTGCATTTGCTGTTGGGTTCTTTGTCATGAAGTCTTTGCCTAAGCCAATGCCCAGAAGTGGTTTTTTATGTTATCTTCTAGAATTTTTATGGTTTCAGGTCTTAGATTTAAGTATTTCACCCATCTTGAGTTGATTTTTGTGTAAGGAGAGAGATCAGAATCCAGTTTCACTCCTCTGCATGTGGCATGCCAATTAGCCCAGCAATATTTGTTGAATAGGGTATCCTTTTCCCCACTTTATGTTTTTGTTTGCTTTGTTGATGGTCAGCTGGCTGTAAGTATTTGGGTTTATTTCTGGGTTCTCTATTCTGTCGCATTTGTCTATATGTCTATTTTTGTACCAGTACCATGTTGTTTTGTACCAGTACCATGTATAGTTTGAAGTCAGGTAATGTGATGCCTCCAGATTTGTTCTTTTTGCTTGATCTTGCTTTGGCTCTTTTTGGGTTTCATATGATTCTTAGGATTGTTTTATCCAGTTCTGTGAAGAATAATCGTGGTATTTTAATGGGAATTACATTGAATTTGTAAATTGCTTTTGGCAGTATGGTCATTTTCACAATATTGATTCTACTCATCCATGGGCATGGAATGTGTTTCCATTTGTTTGTGTCATCAATGATTTCTTTCAGCAATGTTTTGTAGTTTTCCTTTTAGAGGTCTTTCACTTCCTTGGATAGGTATATTCCTACATATTTTATTATTACTATTTTTTGCAGCTATGGTAAAAGAGGTTGAGTTCTTGATTTGATTCTCAGCTTAGTCGCTGTTGGTGTATAGCAGAGCTACTGATTTGTGTACATTAATTTTGTATTCTGAAAGTTTTCTGAATTCATTTACCAGTTCTAGGAGCTTTTTGGAGGATTCTTTAGGTTTTCTAGGTAGACAATCATGTCATCAGCAAACAGCGACAGTTTGACTTTCTCTTTACTCATTTGGATGCTCTTTATTTCCTTCCCTTTTCTGATTGCTCTGCCTAGAACTTCCGGTACTGTGTTGAATAAAAGTGGTGAAAGTGGGTGTCCTTGTTCCAGTTCTGAGGGGGAATGCTTTTAACTTTTCCCTGTTCAGTATAATGTTGGCTGTGGGTTTTCCATAGATGGCTTTTATTACCTGAAGGTTTGTCTCTTCTATGCCGATTTTGCTGGGGGTTTTAATCATAAAGGGATGCTGAATTTTGTCAAGTGCTTTTTCTGTGATTATTGAGATATCATGTAATTTTTATTTTTAATTCTGTTTATGTGGTATATCATATTTATTGACTTGTAAATGTTAAACCATCCCTGCATCCCTGGTATGAAACCCACTTAATCATGGTGCATTATGTTTTTTATATGCTGTTGGATTGGTTAACTAGTATTTTGTTGAGGATTTTTGGATCTATATTCATCTGGGATATTGGCCTGCAGTTTTTGCTTTTTGTTATCTCTTTCCCTGGTGTTGGTACTATGGTGATACTGGCTTCATAGAATGATTTAGGGAGGATTTTGTCTTTTTCTATCATGTGGAATAGTGTCAACAGAATTGGTACCAGTTCTCTGAATTTCTGATAGAATTCAGCTGTTAATCCATCTGGTCCTGGATTTTTTTTGGTTGGCAATTTTTTTTTAATACCATTTAAATCTCTTTGCTTTTTATTGGTCTGTTCAGAGATTCTTTATCTTCCTGGTTTAATCTAGGAGGGTGTGTATTTCCAGGAACTGTTGCATCTCCTCTAGGTTTTCTAGTTTATGTGTGTAAAGGTGTTCATGGTAGCCTTGCATAATTTTTTGTATTTCTGTTGTATCAGTTGTAATATCTCCCATTTTTTTTCTAATTGAGCTTATTTGGATCATCTTTCTTCTTTTCCTGGTTAATCTCACTAATGGTTTATCAACTTTATTTATCTCTTCAAAGAACCAGCTTTTTGTTTCACTTACCTTTTGTATTTTTTGTTGTTGTTGTTTCAGTTTCATTTAGTTCTCTTCTTGTCTTGGTTATTTCTGTTCTTCTGCTGGGTTTGGGTTTGTATTGTTCTTTTTTCTCCAGCTCTGTGAGGTGTGGGCTTAGATTGTTTATTTGTGCTCTTTCAGACTTTTTGATATAGGCATTTAATGCTATGAACTTTCCTCTTAGAACTGCTTTTGCAGTATCCCAGAGGTTTTGATAGGTGTGACACTATTATCATTTAGTTCAAAGAATTTTTAAATTTCCATCTTGATTCACTGTTAGCCCAGTGATCATTCAGGAGCAGGTTATTTAATTTCCATGGTTTTGGAGGTTCCTTTTTGAGTTGATTTCCAATATTATTCCACTATGATCTGAGAGAGTACTTTATAGAATTTCAATTTTCTTAAATTTACTGAGACTCGTTTTGTGGCCTATCATGTGGTCTATCTTGGAGAATGTTCCATGTGCTGATGAATAGAATGTATATTCTGCAGTTATTGGGTAGAATATCTGTAAATATCTGTTAAGTCCATTTGTCATAGGGCATAAGTTAAATTCATTGTTTCTTTGTTGACTT
Source organism: Hylobates moloch (assembly GCF_009828535.3). NCBI lineage: Eukaryota > Metazoa > Chordata > Mammalia > Primates > Hylobatidae > Hylobates > Hylobates moloch. Next base: position 205,277,318 of record NW_026652276.1, read on the forward strand.
TCTGTCTTGATGACCTGTCTAGTGCTTTCAGTGGAGTATTAAAGTCCCCCACTATTATTTGTTGCCATCTCTCTCATTTCTTATGTCTCATAGTAATTGTTTTATGAATTTGTGAGCTCCAGTGTTAGGTGCTGATATGGCTTGGTTGTGTCCCCACCCAAATCTCATCTTGAACTGTAACCCCCATGGTTCCCACATGTTGTGGGAGGAACTCGGTGGGAGATGATTGAATTGTGGGGATGGGTCTTTCCTGTGCTGTTCTCATGATAGTGAATGAGCCTCATGAGATCTGATGGTTTTAAAAATGGATGTTTCCCTGCACAAGTTCTTCTTCTCTTGTCTGCTGCCATGTGAGATATGCCTTTCAGCTTCTGCCGTGATTCTGAGATCAATCCAGCCATGTGGAACCGTGAGTCCATTAAACCTCTTTTTCTCCCCAGTCTCAGGTATGTCTTTATCAACAGTGTGAAAACGGACTCATACAGGTGCATATACATTTAGGAATGTGATATTTTCCTGTTGGACTAGTCCTTTTATTATTATATAATGACCTTCTTTGTCTTTTTTAACTGCTGGTGCTTTAAAGTTTATTTTGTCTGATATAAGAATAGCTGTTTCTGCTCATTTTTGGTGTCTATTTGCATGGAGTATTTTTTCCACACCTTTACCTTAAGTTTATGTGAGTCTTTATATGTTAAGTGAGTATCCTAAAGAGCAGACACTTAGTTGGTGAATTCTTATCATTCTGCCATTCTGTAACTTTTAAGTAGAACATTTAGGCCATTCACATTCAATGTTAGTACTGAGATGTGAGGTACTACTCCATTCATCATGCTATTTGTTGCTTGAACACCTTGTTTGTGTTTTTTTCATTGTTATTGTTACATAGGTCCTGTGAGACTTTTGCTTTGAGGAGGTTCTATTTTGATGTATTTCAAGGATTTGTTTTAAGATTTAGAGCTCCTTTTGGCAGTTCTTGTAGTGTTGGCTTGGTAGTGGTGAATTCTCTTAGCATTTATTTGTCTGGAAAAGATTGTGTCTTTCCTTCATTTATTAAGCTTAGTTTTGCTAGATACAAAATTCTTGGTGGATAATAATTGTTTCCTTTAAGGAGGCTAAAAATAGGACCCTGATCCCTTCCAGCTGTAGAGTTTATGCTGAGAAATCTGCTGTTTCTTTGATAGATTTTCCTTTATAGTTTACCTGATGCTTTTGCTTCACAGCTTTTAAGATTATTTCATTCATCTAGACTTTAGATAACCTGATGACCATTTACCTAGGCAATGATCTTTTTGTGATGAATTTCCCAGGTGTCCTTTGAGCTTCTTGTATTTGGAGGTCTAGATCTCTAGCAAGGCTTGGAAAGTTTTCCTTAATTATTCCCTCAAATATGTTTTCCAAGCTTTTAGATTTCTCTTCTTCCTCAGAAACACCAATTATTCTTAGGTTTGGACACTTAACATAGTCCCAAACTTCTTGGAGGCTTTATTCATTTTTAAAAAATTATTTTTTCTTTGTCTTTGACAGATTGGGTTAATTAGAAAGCCTTGTCTTCAAGCTCTGAAGTTTTTTCTTCTGCTTGTTTGATTCTATTGTTGAGACTTTCCAGTGCATTTTGCACTGGACGTCTCTAAGTGTGTCCTTAATTTCCAGAAGTTGTGATTATTTTTTATTTATGCTATCCGTTTCACTGAAGATTTTTTCTTTTTTATCCTGAATCTTTTTTTTTATTTCTTTGAGTTGGAGTTCACTTTTCTCTGGTGCTTCCTTGATTAGCCTAATAATCAACCTTCTGAATTCTTTTTCTGGCAATTCAGAGATTTCACCTTGGTTTGACTCCATTGCTGGTGAGCTGGTGTGATCTTTGGGGGTGTTAAAAAATCTTGTTTTGTCATATTACCAGAATTTTTTTTCTGGTTTCTTCTCATTTGGGTAGACTATGTCAGAGGAAAGATCTGGGACTCAGTGGCTCCTGTTCAGATTCTTTTGTCCTACAGGTGCTCCCTTGATGTGGTGTTCTCCCCCTTCCCCTAGGAATGGGGCTTCCTGAGAGCCAAACTGCAGTGATTGTTTTTGCTCTTCTGGGTCTAGCCACTCAGTGAAGCTACCTGGCTCTGTGCTTGTATTGGGGAGTGTCTGCAAGGAGTCCTGTGATATGCTCTGTCTTCAGGTCTTTCAGCCACGGATACCAGCACCTGCTATGGTGGAGGTAGCAGGGGAGTGAAATGGACTCTGTGGGGGTCCTTGGTTGTATTTTTGTTCAGTGTGCTGGTTTTGTGTAAGTTGGCCTCCAACCAAGATGTGGTACTTTCAAGAGTGCATCAGCTATGGTACTCTAGGGAGGTTGCAAACTTGTCCTAGGGTCATCTGGTTAAGTATTCATGTTTCTCAGGCAGTGGGCAGGGCCATAGAGCTCCCAAGAGATATGTCCTTTATCTTTGGTAACCAGGGCTGGTAGAGAAAAACCACGAGGTTGGGGCAGGGATAGGCTTGTCTGAGCTCAGACTCTCCTTTGGAGGGGCTTGCTATGGCTGCTATGGAGGATGGGGGTGTGGTTCCCAGGCCAATGGAGTTATGTTCCCAGAGGGATTATGGCTGCCTCTGCTGAGTCATATGGTCACGAGGGAATTGCAGGAAAGCTGCCAGTCACAGGCCTCACCCCATTCCCACACAGCCCACAATCCTAAAAGCCAGTCTCACTCCCACCATGCCCCACAAAGAGCACTGACTCTATTACCGGGCAGCCAGTCATCAGGGCTGAGAACTAGCCCCAGACCACCAGCCTCTCCGCTGAGAAAGCAAACAGACTCACAGTTTTTCGGCATCTCAGGGAGCCTGCAGCAGCAATCCAGTTCCTTCAAATGGCCTGTGGTTTATCTTAGCTTTCCTGGTATCTTCCTGTGGAAGTTCTTGGGGCAAAAGTTCATGATATAAGACACTACACATTGTTTTGTCTGTCCAAGCCAGAGCGGCAAGCTAGTCCTGCCTCTTATCCACCACTAGAAATTGTGTTAAGGGAAAAATCTGAAGAATTATAAAATGAAAGTCCATTTAGGGGAGTTTGGGAATTCTTTCCAGGCTGAGAAACAGTCTCAGATTTCAGACCTCAGCCTCCATATAGATCAGTTATTTCACAGGTAACCAAGTCACCCTTTTCTGAGTTACTGGTGCCCAATAAGTAATACTGAATATTAAGGTTTTTTTTTTTTTTTTTAACTGTATATAACTGACCCTAAAGACTCTCAAGCCTTCTTTGTAGAATTGGGAGCTGCTCTGCTGTTACTCCAATAAAACTGGATAGTGGGTTGGCATTTGGAATAATTGGATTTAGGTTGTTGCTACAGTCCTGCAAACCCTGGACTTCTCAAACTAAAACATGTCAAATTATGAAACTGTAGTCACTTAAGAACCTGAACTGGAATTTTATGCTTCGACATGTTCATCACGAGAATTTTCAGATTTACAATTTGTAGACCTAATCATTGTAAATACCTATGCATTCAACAGATCACCTCTGATGGATGCAGAGACCCTTAACTGAGCCAAAGGGACAATTTTTTTTCCTCCTGCAATAGGTGGCTCTACTGTCGTGGGTGGGAAACATGTACAATATATTATTTCTGCTAAAGAAAGGGTGTTGAAATCTAAAGCCCAAGTTGATCTCTTGATGCCTTCTATATTTTGCAAGCTCATATTCAACTGTCATTGCAGTTGTTATTACCTTAGTATACAATATATGTGATGACATGTAACCCTTTATGAATTAATAGTGTATGCAAATACTAGGAGCTTCAGTTTCTTTTCTCATGAGTGTTTGGTATTCAAATAAAATAATCTTGAGGGCTTATTGGTAAAAGTAGATATAGAAATAATCTATTTTAACTATTTCTAACTAATTATTTTACAGATAAATAAAGTGAGGCTTATGGTTAAAAAGCAAATGAATAGGCCAGGCGCGGTGGCTCACGCCTGTAATCCCAGCACTTTGGAAGGCCGAGGCAGGCGGATCACGAGTCCTGACTAACACGGTGAAACCTCGTATCTACTAAAAAACAAAAAATTAGCTGGGCGTGGTGGCGGGTGCCTGTAGTCCCAGCGACTCGGGAGGCGGAGGCAGGAGAATGGCGTGAACCCAGGAGGCAGAACTTGCAGTGAGCTGAGATCGCGCCACTGCACTCCAGCCTGGGCAACAGAGCAAGACTCCATCTCAAAAAAAAAAAAAAGCAAATGAATAATAAAGGCAGAACTTACACTCTTGCTCTTGAACTTTTTACTAATGGTCTTTCTACTGATTCCCTTTTTGTAAATAAAATCATCTTTTAGCCTCAAGTTTTTCCAATATTATTAACTTAGGAATAAAAGCCTTTATTTAATCACCAAAGTCTATGGCATTTTAGCAAAACATCCTAACAATATGTCAGCTAGACTATTTGAAAATATAATTCATTATTTTGAAGATGGTAAAGCACAGGTATTATAAATGATTCCTCATGAATATTTGTGACTTCAACAGCAATTTCTTGCATATATACACACATACCCCTACACACACACATACACACACACACCCACCCCTACCTACAAACACACCTTTCAGGAATGCCATCCTTTACATAAAGACGCATATAAATGTGGGTGTGCATACACATACACACATATATTACACACACACAGGCACACATCTTTCAGGATTGCCATGACTTACTTGAAGATGGAGTCCTAACATTCAATATTTTTTAAAACTATTAGGAATTGTGCTCATTGAGAGAAATCCAATACTTACAATGCTAAATATTCAAGCTATTGAGGAAATAGCTGGAAAAATTGGAAAAAAGATTTGTTTCTTTCTGTTCCTTTTCAAGGGCAGAATGAAAACTGAGGTGTGAAGTTTACAGCTGTGTTTCGGCTCCATAATGAAAGGTCTTGGAATCACAAGTTGATGTAATTTTAATAGTGCATATCATTCCCATCACTTTGGGTACTTTGGGAGGTGTTTCCTCCTGTCTGGGTCTGTTAACATGTTCACGCAGCCTGCCATCTGAGAAGGAATTTTCCCTGGCGACCATGACCTAATTTCAAGGTTCTGGCAGCTGAATGCAGGCAACTGACAGCCAAGGTTTTCCTACTTAGCATATTAATCACCTCCATTTTTAGCATGCAGCCATGATAAGAGGAAGCCAGTGATGGATTTGCCAGCTTTTCTGAAAATCAGGCTGATAGAACACCCTGTGCACCTCTGTAGACCTCAGACTTTCCACACATACATTTTTGCGGGCATAGCTGAGTTTCCAGTTTCTGGCTCTTGTTCAGACTTGAACATATGCTGTATACAGTGGAAAGTGGTTGGATTCTAGAAGGTGTCGAAGTTTACTAGCTCAGATAAAAAGCGGCCTGTTGCTTTTTTGTTGATTACCTTTTCTTCCCCTTTAATTCCCTTTTATACTTGTTCTTGTAATCTAAGGAATAATATTTCATTTTTCTATAGAAGTAGATGCTTATGCAGAGCCAAATGAACCATTGCACTGTTCTATTTTCTGATGATATGCATTTTTAGTGACATAAGAAGAGAAAATCTTATTGATTTAGCATTCAATAAGAGTAAAATGATAAAATATTCAAATAAATATTTCAGTGTTTGAAAATGTTATAGAATCTATTGTTTGTGAAAATCTTTGGACTTATCTGAAATAACTTACTGTTTTATTTCTTTATAAACTTGACAAATGTTTACTTTTTTTGCATTAGAGGTCATAGGAAATGAAACAGACTGCTGTTTTCAAGAGGTAATATTGTTCCTTATCTCATTCTGTTTACTTTTAGTTAGCTTTCTTTGTTTGGATGGCATGAATTTTGGCCAAAACACTTTTTTTTCCCAAGTAGTCATAGGCTGCTAACACTATCGAAAAGGAAATTTAATAATAAATATATTGGTATTTTTAATTATCACATTGAAGTTTTCATTTTTCTTTGAGATTCTAGCTAAAAGTCAGTGATAAATATGATGAAAAAACAAAGGATGGTTCTGAAAAAATCATGTCATTTTATTTTCCTGTATATGTCTTGGGTTCGTTTTCAACTGTGTGATTGTTTTTCTCAGAGGCATTTACAGAGGGAAATAAGGACATTTACCAAATAGGGCTAGTCTGAAGAAGGACACAACTGACTTAGGAGGAAGAAGGCAGAAGAATTATCTGCTGGTAGTCAAGACTCTGAAAATAAGACTGAAGATAAAAGATTTGATACATGCAAGAATAGAGTTCTTAAAGATCACCAGCTGAAGATTGTGATTTTTCATTCTTCTATGCCCTGAGACAGCCATATTTTACCATTTGAAACATAAATAAAAATGACTTCCAGGCTTATTTGATTACAGACTGAATTACTCTATCATAGGATGACAAGCAATGACAGATAGGTTCCCCATAATGGAAAGTCCGTGAGACTCCGTATTTCCTGTAAAAGATGATATGAGGAAAACAGGCAGATTTTTCTTTCATTCATACTCTTTTATATGTGGGCAATAGTACTGTCAATCTCTATTATATCATTAGGTAACCTGGAAGATCTTATGTTTGGCAGTGGAATGTAAGTTTTAGGGTAATTTTTCTGAGTGGCAACCTAAGGCCAATGTAGTAAACTTTGGAAGATCAATTAAATTACAGAAAAGGCTTGCATAACATAAATGTGTTCTGCCCACTTGTCAACATGGGTAAGGATATTAATATTGTAGTAAGTGCAATGACAGAATTTCATTTTCAGACTCTATACTTGTTAACAGTAGCAGTGGCAAGGCATCAAACCAGTGAGTTTTGCTTCTTTAATAGTTTCTATAAAACTTGACAGCCTTTCTGTACATTGCAAATACTCTAAAACCACATTGACTTTATACATTAGCTAAACTGCCTAGGAACTTTTTCTAGAAACAATTAATTCCTGAAGGTGAAGAAGACAGTGTGAGGATTGCAAGATCATGGATGCAGTTCTTCGAGGCAAAAGCCTGTTTTACTCACATTTGTGATGTCCTGTTTGTCACATAAAAGAAAGTCAATAGATGCTTCACTGAATGAATGTATAAAGCTGTGAGCTAAGAAATTTCTCTGGAGAAAAAGGTGAGAAGTCTGAATTCTTGGGCACCTCAAGTGATAGTCGTTGTTAAGTAAACCTGAGTGTCATGAAAGTGTAGGGTCAAGGATGATAAAAGGGACATTTTAAAATTATATTTAAACAGGAGGTGCCATTGCGTAATATTTTCAGTTTAGAATAAAAAAAGAAAATGACTTTTTCTGCCAAAGACAAAAGTGTAAATCTGTTTCCTTCTCCACCATATGCCACAAACAAAAAAAAAATCACAGATGTCAAAGAGAACACAGGCTGGAGGAAGCCATCCAGCTACAAGGACCGGTAAATAGTCAAAACCCATTCCTAGCTCAACAGTAAAGCAAAATCCAAAATTTAATAAGCATAGCAGAGAGGAGGAGAGTTGTAAGATATGTACTTAAATTTTACCTGCATGCACATATGTCTTCAGACCTTCAGATTTGCTCTCACTCCTGGATCCAAAGTTCTGTTCTCTACATACTTTTTGTATTGTTCTAATTTTTCCTCTAGAACTTATGTCAAGCATCATGCATTCTTCCCTGATTTTTTTTTATTTTTGGAGCAATCTTCTTGACTCCTCCCAACAGCATATTACATATGCCTCTCTTTCTGCATTTGCTTTTACTCCAGTTAGAATTTGGGAGCCCAACAGGATTATATCTTGTTTGTAATTGCTGCTGTAGCTTCTAGCACACCATTTGACACATAAAGGTAATAAGCAAATATTTATTAAGTAGATGTTAATTAAAGCAAAATCCGAAACTTGGTAGCAAAAACACATTATCAAATAAATGAACACTCCCAGCAGGCAAAGAGGACATAACAATCATTGAAAATGTGACAAGTCTAGGAAAAGAAACCAGAAGAGAAGAAAAATGAAAATCTTCTGTATTCCCATATTTGATTTTTCCTTCTTACAGCTGATAAACTATCCAGTCTAAAGGCAGTGTCATTGTTAGTGCATTAAAATACTGTAATCTCAGCACTTTGGGAGGCCAAGGTGGGTGGATCACCTGAGGTCAGGAGTTCAAGACCAGCCTAGCCAATGTGGTGAAACCCTGTCTCTACTAAAAATACAAAAATTAGCTGGGTGTGGTGGTGGGCGCCTGTAATCCCAGCTACGTGGGAGGCTGAGGCAGGAGAATCATTTGAATCCAGGAGGTAGAGCTTCCAGTGAGCTGAGGAGTGCCATTGCACTCCAGCCTGGGCGACAAGAGCAAAACTCCACCTCAAACAAACAAACAAACAAACAAACAAAAACATAAAATAAGGCTGAGGACTTTATCTATCTTATTTAACATATAAAATATATTAATGTGAAGTTGTACATAATAACTTGTGATTTTTTAATACCGAAGCATCTGTATCAGGTTACTTTGTTCTACTTCTTTTTCCTTTATTAGTTTCACCAGTAGTATATCACTGTTATGAGTCTTTTTGAATAATCAAATTTTTACTTTGATTCTTTCTATTGTATGTTTATTAATAACTCATTAACTTTAGTTCTTATTTCCTTCCATTTTCTTTGAATTAAATTTGTTGCTATACTTTCAATTTTTGAGACAAATACATAGAACATTCCATTACGGCATTTCTTCTTTACTAAAATACATATTTAAGTCTAGAAAAATTCCTCTGAGCACAGACTTAGCTGCATCCACAGGTTTTGGTTCAGTTTTAAAATTTCCCTTTTTTCATCCACATGTATTTGGATGTACATTTTAAATTATAAACCACTGGCTACTTTCTAGCTAGTTATATTGAGTTTGAGCTTAATTCTAACATAGCCAGAGAACACAACCTTTTTAGTTAACTCTTGGAAATCTGTTGACACTTGCTTTTTTCTTTCCAATTTTCTTATGTGATTTCTTGAAAAGATTGTGTAATGTAGTCTTTGAGTGTTTAAAGGTTTAATGTAGGTTAGGTCAAAACTGATTTATATTCTTATTGATTTTTTTGTTTGCTTGTTCTGTCAGTTACTGATAAAAAGCATGTTATCATTTTCCTTTATGATTATGGTTTTGTCTATTATTTTTCTTAATGCTTTCAAATTTTAATATTATTAGAACTGTGTGATACATATATAATTAGAACTGTGTGATAATTTTCTGGCTGACTGATGACTTCATCATTATGAAATGTTTTTATTTGCTTTTCATAATGATTTTTGCTTTGAATTCTTCTTTGATGCAAGTATAGCTAGGCTAGCATTTTTTGTTGTTTGCTTGTGGTTAGTATTTGCATAGTATATCATTTTTTATCTTTCCATATCCTTATATTAAAGGTGTATACCTCATAAACAAAGCTGAGGGCTTTTTTGGTGTTTGTCTTTGTAATGAGCTGAATTGTCTCAATAAAATTCATGTTGAAGCCCTAACCCCCAGTACCTCAAAATGTGACTGTATTTGGAGATAGGGTCTTTAAAAAGGTAATTAAGTCAAAATGAGGTTATTAGGCTGGGCCTTAATCCAATATGACTTGTGCGCCTATAGTAAGAGAAAATTTGGGCACAGACAAAGGGAAGACCATGTGAAGACACAGAGAGAAGGCAACTGTCTACCAGCTGTGGAGAGAGGCTTTAGAAGAAGTCTAAGTCTAAGCCTCTCTCCATAGCTTGTATCTTGATCTTGGACTTCTAGCTGCCAGAACTGTGAGAAATAAATTTGTGTTGTATAAACCACCCAGTCTGTGGCGCTTTGTCATGGCAGCCTTAGCAGACTAATAAAGTCTTCTAATTGGATTATTTGTTTTTCATTCAGAATGTGTAGACTAAGATAATCACTAATCTATTGGTATGAATTTGCTATCTTATTTGTTTTCTATATTTCATAGACTTTTTCTATGTTTCTTTGAGTTAATAATGTTTATTTCACTTTTCTCCTCTATTAGGTTATTAATTACATATCGCTTCACTATTTGTTTACTGACTACCCAAAAAAGCGTGTCTTCTTGACTTAAGTCTTCTTGACTTAAAGTCTAACATAGTAATACTTTTATAACCTACCAACAATGCTAGGACCTTAGAAGCTCTCTCACCTTTTATGATGTTACTGCTATACATTTTACTTCTCAATTTATTTAAACCCCTCTATTAGTGTTGTTTTAAAAAGTCAATATTCTTTTAGATTTGCTCACATATTTACACTCTCCTTTATTCCTTATTTTTTCTGCTCCACTGTTATTTTTGGAAACATTTTCATTTTCTGTATGAGCTTCTATTGCCTGAACTGCTGTAATTGTTTTCTAACTGAGCTGTCTCCTTACATCCTTTGCCCCATACTCCCCATAGCTTATTTTCAGCATAGGAGTCAGGATGATTTCCATAAAACTTAAAATCATGTCACTCCTCTGCCTATTTCACTCAGAGTAAAAATTTAAGTTCTTCTTTGGCCTACAGGGCCTTCATGTTTTAGAATCCTTTTGTGTCCCTGACCTTGTATGCCTTTCTGATTTTTATGCATTGGGCAATCTGTTTTATATCTAACAGTCATGCTCCTACTTCAAGGCTGTTGCACTGCCTGGAATGCTTTCCCTTAGTGAATCTGCAAATCTCTCCCCTTCATCTTCTTGTTCTGCTTGTAATCATTTTAGGGAAATACATAGACTAAATGTATTACCTACTCTTTAGTAAAAAACAATTAAAAGCTGATATCAGAATATTTAGAGCACTATATGTTAGTGTTTTTTATGTTTTGAACTGTTTTCAAAACTCCCATGTCGTAGGTTCATTTATTTTCAATAAATCATTTATTCCTTTTCATCAAATTCCAAGATAAAGAATTCATAATTGTTATAAATTTGCCACATTTAGATACTTTCCTGAATACTATTTGAATTTTGGTGCTCGGTGGGCACAAAACAGGAAAGTAGTATTTCTTACTTAGTAAATATAGATAAAGTTTATTTTTGCCAGGGTAAATTGATGTTGTATTTATAGCCCTGGCACCAATTGTCTGTAATTAAGGTTGGAACATTAATTGAGCAACTTCTATGAACCACACATTGCTTCAAGTATTTTTATTTAAATAATTCTATTTAATTATGTTAACAACTCTTTGATATGTTTATTCCTCTTTGAGAAATACTATTTCTGCTTTATAGATGAGAAATTCTGACTTAATAATTAACTATCTGTGCCTTCTGGCATGTCTACTTCTTATTTTTCTGTTCTGTACATGAAAGTTGGTTGTTAACCTATCAGATTCTGAGTTTAGAGGATAGAAAATCAACCGCTTGCCATAAAAGTAACTTTGGCCTGGTCGATTTATCTCCTCAGGCCAGGGTTTCCTCTTCTGCAAACAGTAAGGACTGTAATAACTGTAACTTTTATACAGCGATCTTTCTGATTCCACTGAACCAGATCAGAGTAGAGGCAAAAGCATTCAGACTTTGCCTTAATGTTTCATCAAACCTTACTTTTTTCTTCGCTAACTTTCTCTGGCTGCTATGAGCCTTCCAATTGCCCCTAAAGGCCAGAGGAAAAATTGGTGGAGAATGGGCAACAAATGATTGTATTTGGAGTTTCCATACACAGGAAATTCATTTTTTTGATTCAGAAGTAATTATTCTATTGAATATCAGACTGCCATAACTTGAATAATTATAGCAAAAAATTCCAGCACTTTTAACCATTTAAAAATATTTTTGCCCACCACAATGTTTTATTTTAGCCTTTAAGCAATTCTATGAGGTAGAAATCATCATTACTGTCATATTGTAGATGAGCAAACAGGTTCAGTAAAATATCTGTGCAAAACTTCACTGTTGCAAAACTCCAAATATAGCATTTTTCTTATACCACCTGGCTACTAATAAAAAAAATGAGAGACTGCTGTTAATTTGTCTGATTGTAGTTGACATGGAAAGGAAGAAAATAAATAAGGTAACGTAGCAATTTTCTTTAGAGAATATAGAGACTTGATTGAGCTTTCCTAATCTTAACACAAAGCCTTCCCTTTATTTGATATGTATTTAAGGCCAGGGAAAGAAATAACTGATTCATTTTTGCTTCAGAAGTAGCATGAATTAAAAGATGGAAGTATTCTTTCTTGATAACTTTGTTACTGTTTTTCTTATCCAATTTTATGTTTGAAGTAAAAATCAGAACACTTTTCCTTTGCTACGTTGATAAATGATGATTTGTTGATTTTGTTTTTAACCTGGAGAATTTCTTTGTAGATGTACTATTTTATACATCTTTATAGATCATATTTCAGGGAAATGTTGTGGGTGTAATCCTTAAAATTAAACTCACATGTTTTTCAGCACATGTGCTTGTTTTGGTCAATTTGGGCTGCTTTAACAAACACCATAGACGGAGTGGTTTAAACAACGGACATTTGCTTTTCACAGTTGTGGAGGCTGAGAAATCCAAGATCAAGGCTCTCCGACAGATTTGGTCTGGTGAGGGTGCACTTCCTGATTTGTAGATGGACACCTCCTTGCTGTATCCTCACATGGATGAAAAGAGACAGAGAGAAGCAAACGCTCTTGTGTCTCTCTTAAAAGGGCACCAAATTCATCATGAAACCTCTACCCTGGTGTTCTAATTACCTTCCAAAGGCCCTGTCTCCAAACGCCATCACACTGGGGATTAGGGTTTCAACATATGAATTTGGGGGAGACATAAATATTCAGTTAAAAAACACACATATGAACAAAAATTAGAAAATAAGATATCCTTTTTTCTTTACTCCAGGCAAAATAACCTATTCTCATGACCATCTTATTATATACAAATTACATGTAATTATCAAAATGGAATCCATCTGTATGTACTATTTTTAATCTTCTTTTTTTACCTAAACATATTTTTAAATTCTTCCTAAGTAATTATATATTTTTTCTACACTTTTTTTGTTATATTTGCATTTATCAGTAATTTTCTTCTATGATATTTTTCTGTTTTGCCATCTTAGGTGATTAGTATGGCGAATTTTGTTTTATTCTATTTTCTACTTTTTTTACAGTGACCTGTTCTTGAGACTAAGAGTTTCTTGGGCCACCCAGCCTCACAGAGGCCAGTAGGAGGTCAACTCCCCGCCTCCCTAAAAAAAAAAAAAAGTGTGAACAGTAACTCCATGTGGCACTGCGTTCCTTGCTAGGGGGAGAGCCGTAGATACTACTGAACTGTGACTTTTGAAAAAACACTTGGATTCATGGAAGCAAGTGGGGGTCCCAAGAGCCCACCCATACTTCTGAGACAGACCCTCTCCTGTATTCTTCTGTCTCCAAGAAGGACAGGCAGCCCTCCCATCACTGGAAATCTGCAGTTGGATTCACTGTCAGTGGAGATAACACTATAAAAGACGTGTGGGCTGGGTGCGGTGGCTCATGCCTGTAATCCCAACACTTTGCGAGGCTGAGGCAGGTGGATCACTTGAGGTCAGGAGTTTGTAACCAGCCTGGGCAACGTGGTGTAACTCGGTCTCTAGTAAAAATACAAAAATTGCCAGGCGCGGTGGCTCACGCCTGTAATCCCAGCACTTTGGGAGGCGGAGGCGGGCGGATCACGAGGTCAGGAGATCGAGACCATCCTGGCTAACATGGTGAAACCCCGTCTCTACTAAAAATACAAAAAATTAGCCGGGCGTGGTGGCGGGCGCCTGTAGTCCCAGCTACTCGGGAGGCTGAGGCAGGAGAATGGCGTGAACCAGGGAGGCGGAGCTTGCAGTGAGCCGAGATTGCGCGACAGAGCGAGACTCCGTCTCAAAAAAAAAAAAAAAAAAAAAAAAAAAAATACAAAAATTAGCTGAGCATAGTGGCACATGCCTGTAATCCCAGCTACTTGGGAGGCTAAGGCAGGAGAATCACTTGAACCTGGGAGACGGAGGTTGCAGTGAGCTGAGATTGTGCCACTGCACTCCAACCTGGGCGACAGAGTGAGATTCCACCTCGTGTGCATGTGTGTGTGGACATAGATGCATGCATGCATGTACACTGCAAAGGTCCAGCTGCATATCCTCTCTGTGGCTGGATAGGGAGACAGATACTGGGGTCTCAATTTCTGCAGCAAATAACAGTTGCACCTGGACCGCTGCTTCTTTTCTAGAAGCTATTTATGTTGTCATTGTGTAACACTCTAACCCGCGTCCCCACCTGGAAACTGATGGTCTCTGTTCTGGGAGGTGGCACCAGGGCACCAGGGATACAACCATGGCCTAAAGAATCAGGGTACTGCCTGGTCAGTACAGCCCTGCCCTGCCCTGCCCTGCCCTGCACGCCCCCACCTCAAGTTGGTTTCACAATTAAAACATTGCCTTGTTTAAAAGAAATGTGCATAGTAACTCAGAAAAATGCATAAAATATAAAGGAACAGCTTAATGTGTTATTTTAATCTCATGAAAACACCAGGTGTAAACCTCACCCTGATGCATGTCTGCTTAACCTCTGGTCCTCCACAGAACATGAAGACATTAACTAAAGGTAACTTGACATGACAGCATAGAAAAGGTGGTTAAAGAAAGAAAGTATGAAAAGAAATCACAAAATTAGAAAAAAGAGGGTAAAAAACGAGGTCATGGGAAGAGTTGTGTCATGCTAGATAAGAAAATAGTTAAAAACAAAGGAGAAAGTAATGCAAAGCTCCAGCATCCTCAAATAATCTCAGAAAATGAAGGCTGAGACTTGTCCAGTGGGTTTGGAAATAAACAGGAAATCAATGACATTTTTTGCATAATAATTTGGTAGATAAAATGAAGGAAGATCCTCGGACTTCAGTGAAGTGAATGGAAAGTGAAGAAATACAGAGTTTCCTTTCAAGAAAAAAGATAAAAAGGTATTTCATGGTTATGGATTGGAAGAATTAATGTCGTCAAAACAATCTCTATCAAAATACCAATTACATTCTTCACAAAAGTGGAAAAAAAAATCCTAAAATTTGTAGGAAACAACAAATGATTCTAGGTAGCCAACACAGTCCTGAACAACAACAACAGAAACACTGGAGGCGTCACACTATCTGACTTCAAAATATACTACAAAAGTATAGTAACAAAAACAGCATGGTACTGGCATAAAAACAGGCATGTAGAACAATGGAACAGAATAAAGAACCCAGAAATTAATCCATGGATTTAGAGCCAACTTATTTTTTATAAAGGCACCATAACACATCCTTCAGTAAGGGTGGGAAAACTGGATATTCATATATGTAGAAGAATGAAACTACAGCCTATCTTTCACCATATATGAAAGTCAAACCAAAATGGATTAAAGCCTTAAATGTAAAACCTGAAACTGAATCTACTAGAGAAAACATTAGGAAAGTACTTCAGGACATTGGCTTATGCAAAAATTTTTTGGGCAAGACCTCAAAAGCAATGGCGACAAAAGCAAAAATAGACAAATGAGATTATATCAAGTTAAAAGCTTCTGCACAGCAAAGAAAACAATAAAGTGAAGAGATAATATATAGAAGAGAAAAAATGTTTGTCTATTCATACAAGGGATTAATATGGGCAAATGATCTGAATAGATATTTCTCACAAGAAGACATGGCCAAGGGTATATGAAGAAATGTTCAACATCACTAGCTGCTGAAATGCAAATTAAAACCACAATGAGATATCTCATCCTAATTAAAATGGCTATTATTGAAAACACAGAAAATAACAAATGCTGGCAAGGATGTAGAAAAAGGGGATCCCTTGTACACTGTTGGCAGGCATGTAAATAAGTACATGATATGGTTTGGCTGTGTCCCCACCCAAACCTCATCTTGAATTGTAGTTTTCATAATCCCCAAGTGTCGTGGAAGGGACCCAGTGGAAGGCAATTGAATCATGGGGGCAGTTACCCTCATGCTGTTCTCATGATAGTGAGTGAATTCTCATGAAAGCTGATGGTTTCATAAGGGGATTTTCCCCTCCCCCTTTGCTCTGCACTTCTCTTTGCTACTGCCATGTGAATAACAACGTGTTTGCTTCGCTTTCTGCCATGATTGTAAGTTTCCTGAGACCTCCCTGGCCCTGCAGAACTGTGAGTCAATTAAACATCTTTCCCTTTATAAATTACCTAGTCTCAGGTATTTCTTCATAGCAGCGTGAGAACGAGTTAATACAGTGTGCCACTGTGGAAGACTGTATGGAGGTTCCTGAAAAAACTAAAAATAGAACTGCCATATGATTCAGCAATTCCACGATTAGAGATATATATATATATATATACAATATAAAAAATAAATATATTGAAGTGATATCAGCACTATGTTTATTGCAGCACTATTCACAAAAGCTAACATATGGAGTCAACCGGTGTCCATCGAGGGATAAATAAATGAAGAAATTTTATTTATACTCAATGACATATTATTTTGTCATAAAAAAGAATGGCACCCTATCATTGTCAGCAACATGAATGGAATGAGAGGACCTTATGTTAAGTGAAGTTAGCCAAGCACAAAAAAACAAACATTGCATGTTCTTACTCATTTTAGGGAGCTAAAAAATTGATCTCATGAAGGTAGTGAATAGAATGATAGTTGCCAGAGGATGGGAAGAGTTCTGAGGAGGAGGAAATGAAGAGGAGTTGGTTAATGGCTATAAAAATATAGTTTGATAGAAGGAATAATTTCTAGTGTCTGATAGCATAGCATGGGGACTATGATTAACACTAATTTATTGTATATTTCAGAATAGCTAGAGGAGATCTGGAATGTTTCTACATAAGGAAATGATAAAATTTTGAGGTGATGATGGATATCCTAATTACCCTAATTTGATTATTATGCATTGTATGTATGTGTATGTGTAATAATCAAAATATCCCATGTACTTCATAAATATGTTCAACTATGATGTATTAATAAAAAAGAGAAGTATAACAGAGAAAAAAAGAAACAGAAATAAATGTCCAGACAGGGATTTTTTTTTTTACAGTTTTTGAACAATTTTTATTTCAATAGCTTTTTGGGTACACGCGTTTTTTTGGTTACATGGATCAATTATGTAGTGGTGAATTGTGCTGCTATAATTATGAGATTTTTAGTGCACCCTTCACTCATGTAGTGTACATTATACCTAATGTGTAAGGTTTTTTTTTTTTAATTTCTAGCTCCCCTCCCCATTATGATGTCCATTGTGTGACACTGTGTACCTTTGCTTATTCATAGCTTAGCTTCCACTTATAAATGAGAACGTAGGGTATTTGGCTTTCCACTTCTGTATTACCTTACGTAGAATAATGGCCTCCAGCACCATCCAAATGGCTCCAGAAGACATTCTTTTGTTCCTTTTCAATGGCTAAGTAGTATTCTGTGGTGGATATAAACACATTTTTTTTATTCATTCATTCCTCGATGGGCACTTAGGCTGGTTCCACATCTTTGCAATTGTCATTGTGCTGCTGTAAATATAGGTGTGCAAATGTATTTTTCATATAATGACGTCTTATCTTTTGGGTAGATACCCAATAGTTAGATTGCTGGATCAAATGGTAGATCTACCTTTAGCTGTTTAAGAAATCTCCATACTGTTTTCCATAGAGGGGATTTACTCACAGAAGTTTATTGTAGTTTTATTGCTTGTTTTCTTAGTTGTTAAAAGAGAGGTTAAGTATCTCTGTAGTTAGAGGGGAGGAGCAAACAAGTAGTGAAGTGTTGCAAGTGAGAACCACAGCAGAGTGTGGAAGACAGGAAACATGCAATCAGGGCATAGAGAGGGAGATAAGTTATGAATAGAGGAAAATGGAGTGAAAGAGGAACCATAAGATATGCAGGATGGAGATCATTTGACGTTAAGGGTGTTTTCTATCTGGCTCCTGTTTTCTCAGTGAAATAATTTGCAAGGACATTTACTAATGTTGATAAGGGCAGCCTCAGAGTTTTGGAATATTTTAACGAGACAGGAGATGATATAATAGAAGTAAGATAAAATGAAACACAAGTGTTGAGAAACCAAAGGAAGTTGGAAAACACGCATTGGTATTTGCACCAATCTGAAGGTTGTGTGACCTTTTTCCTGCAGCACTTAAGCAGATCAGGGTAGGGAAATGTGGAGTTCTTTGTGGTGTATGGGGCAAATGGGCAAGGGAGATAGGGAGTATTCTTACTTCACATGATCAGTTATGGAGTCTAAACAGGGTAGGGAGGAAAGTAAGACAAGAGGTATATTGAGGAGAGGGAAGGACCAAGGGATTTGAGATTTGTGTGTGGTCAGAAATCAAAGTATCCTGAGTGAAGTGCTGAAACACTGAAACCAGATGAGCTTGTGGTTAGAGTTTAGGTTTTTTTTTTTTTTGGAGACGGAGTTTCACTCTTGTTGCCCAGGCTGGAGTGCAATGGCGTGATCTCGGCTCACTGCAACCTCTACCTCCTGGGTTCAAACTATTCTCCTGCCTCAGCCTCCCAAGTAGCTGGGATTACAGGCATGCACCACCACGCTCAGCTAGTAGAGACGGGGTTCCCCCATGTTGGTCAGGCTGGTCTCGAACTCCCCACCTCAGTGATCCGCCTGCCTCGGCCTCCCAAAGTGCTGGGATTCCAGGCATGAGCCACCATAAGCTTTCACATACAAGAAGATAAAAGTATTGGTGTGTGTTTTAGTTCATTCTGGCTGTTATAACTAAATATGATAAACTAGGTCCTTATAAACAAGAGAAATTTATTTCTCACAGTTCTGGAGGCTAAGTCCCAGATCAAGGGACCAGCAGAGACTGTCAGCTGAAGGCCAGATTTCTGGTTCAAAGGTAGAAACTTTCCACAGTCTACTCACATAGTGGGAGGAGCTAGGGATTTTTCTGGGGCCTCTTCTATATGGACACTAATCCCATTCATGAGAGTTCCACCCTATTGAGTTAATCTCCTCCCAAAGTCTCCACCTCCTAATACTATCACCTTGGAGGTTAGGATTTCACCATATGAATTTTAGGAGGACATAAGTATTCAGTTCATTGCACTGTTACTACACAAGAAAAAAATATATTGACTTTTCTCTAACATTGTTTAAAAACCTGTTTTAAAGAGGAATTAGGCTAAAATTGTGTTTAGAGATGAAGCACTGATTGATGCCTGTAGATTTATAGTACATTTACCTGAACAGTAGTAAGTTCTTAAGCTATCAGAAATTTGGTAATAAGGTTGATATGCTGATTACTTGTAATCAGCATTACAAGCGATAATGCTGATTATTTGAAAGCCAGATTCTTATGGAATTCTTAGGGAAATCCTAAGCTTAAAGAAATTAATAAAACAAAAAATCAGCTGAGATTTTGTCTTGTTAATTTAGAAAGCACTTTCTATGCTGTCTTTCTAAAAATCTCTGGAGTTATCTCACGGGAATATGTATGTTGCAACTATACATTTGTAGCATGCATAACACAGAAGGAAAAAGAGAAGGAAATGTAGTTTTTGAAATTGCTAATTCAAGTTGAGCATAAAAATATCCAGTGACCTGGCACCATTCTGTCAATTTTCCTCTCACTTCCTGTGTTGCTAGAGATATGTACACCCTAAATGGATGGGTGAAAGCTATTAGTAATCTGTCATAAAAAGAAATTGATTTTTTTAATTTTAAAAATGCATCTTACCCAGGAGCTCTTTGGTGCTTTACAGAGATGGAAAGACTCAATAATTTATTTATAGTGAGTTCAGAGCTAGGCAAGGGCAATCAAAAAATTTCTTGCACAGTACAGGGATGATTTACTAAGAGAAAACTAAGAGAATACTGGAAGTAGTTATCACATGCAAATCCTCTCGTTTGTTTAATATAAATATATATCTAACTTATCTGTGGCTGATTATCCATGTATTTAAGTCACTTTAGCAAAAATGTCAAACATAAAAAATGTAAAGTGTTATTGCAGATACTTATTGTTATAAATTATAAAGGCAATAGACTACACAACTAAGATCAAATACATATTAGCAAATGGTGTTAAAATTTGGTGTGCTCTGGCATTTTAACTGTTTGATTTATTAAGAGTCTTTTTTACTCTTAGTAGTGTAATTTCTTAAAGATAGATACATTCTTTGCATTTTAATTTTTGAACTTGAAACCCGTGTTAACAGCACATTGCTTGGGCTTCCTGCCTGTATGCTTGCCTTCTTTTTTCATTATTCCTCTTTTTTATTCATTTCTTTCTGAATAATTTAGTCTAAAAGCCAGACGATGAGGCCAAGGAAGGTAGATTTCCAGGTCCAGTGGGTGGCTCTCCTGTCAGAGTTTAGAGCTCGAGCAAAGAAAGTGCCAGGGGTTGAAGCCCAAGTGAGGAAAGTGGTCATCTTGGGTTGTAGCCTAGTGAGGTCAAAAGAATGGTTACATAAGTGATATTGATAAAATTGGTACATGTGTTTAGAACAGTGGGAGTTAGGTTTCTCACTGACAGAGAAAAAGTTACAAATATGGAAAGATGAAAAATACAATAAGCCTGCTGTGCTATATTGGAGTTGGAAGCGTCAGAGGGAACATATAATTTTAATATGTATAGATAAGTGTAGAAAAGCATAGGGGTGTGTGTGTGTGTGTGTTTTCTAGCGTGGCTCACTAACAGGGCCTGGTAGCATTGACATTTCAATCACAATGAACACACATAGTGCCAGATCTTGGTTTCTAAAGATCATTCTCCACTAAGAGAAATCAGAGCTTCTTGGAGAAATGGTAACTTCAGGGTAGTGGTAGGGAAAATACAAAATGCCCAGAATCTGTTGTGTTGGGAAGTGAGAGAGTGAACTAAGAATGATGGAGGTATGTTAAAAGAATACAAAACCAGTTTGAAGGGATCACCACTGGCCACAATGGGGAAAATTTGAGGATTAAAATAAATAATCATAAATTATTTTCCTGAAGGATTGTATCTATTTATAACTTCAGCTTTGATTTTTATATATCATATTTAAAATATCTTTGTGAATTTGATGTGCAAAAATAAATTTTTAAATGTATACCAAGACCCTTAAAGAGTGTATATTTTTGAGCCAGAAATTCTATACACCAGATGAATTTAATTATTTATTTAAATGAACTCCTGTATTCTTTAGTGTGTATTTCCTCCCAAAAGGCCATTTGCCCGCTATAACCACAATAAAACCTTCAGAATCATGAAATTAACATTGCTGTATTACTATCACCTAATCTTCAGAACCCATTAAAATTTTATCAGATGTTAAAAGAATGTTTTTTAAATAACAAAAGATCAAACTCAGTTTCACATAACACATTTTCTTTTTTATATTTTTAGTTTCTTTGAATATCAAAGAGTTCCTGTCTTTTCTTGACTTCATGGCACCAACATTCAACAAAATTATAGGCCAGTTATTTGGGGCTTTGCCTGATGTCTTCATATAATTATATTCAGGTGTAATTATTGAAACTGTAACATATAAGAGTTCTCATTCTTGGGTCTACCAGACAGTATTAAACAGCTTAATTGAAGTATAATGTGCATAAAACAAGATTCACTCATTTTCAGTGTGCAGTTCAATGAGTTTTGGCAAATGTATGCAGTCACATAACCACAACCACAATCAAATGATACAGCACCGTATTGTCCCATGTGCATATTGAAAGTTAATTAAAACTAGTTAAAATTAAAAATTCATTTTCTTATTTTAACTAGTTACATTTCAAATGCTCAATAGCCATTTTATGTGACTAGTAGCTCCCAGATAGGACAGAGAAGATTATGGAATATGTCCATCAAAATGTTCTATTGGACAGTGCTGAAACAGAATATTTTCATCAACCCTCGAACATTCTACTGTTCCCTTTTGCAATCAATTCCCTACCCTCACCTCCAGCCTCAAGTAATCACTGATCTTCATTCTGTCACTATATTTTGGCCTTTTCTGGAATTACACGCAAACAGACTCATACCTCAGGTATGTCTGGTTTCTTTTGATGAGCATGATGTCGTGGAGATTCTCCATGCTGTTCTGTATTTAGTGGTCTGTTTCTGTTTTTTGTTGGGTAGTGTTCCACTGAATGGATATGCCACAATTTATTTATCTATTCATTAGATTTAAAATATCTGTGCTATTTCCAGGTTTGACTTTTAAGAATAATGCTGATACAAATATTTACTTGTCAGTTTCGGAGTGGTATATGTTACATTCATTTTAGATTGCTTTATAACAAATTACCACAGATGTATAAGTTGTAAAAAGCACTCAATTATTATTTCACAATTTCTCTGGGTCAGGAATCCTGGCATGACTTAGCTGGGGGTCCCCTGCTATGCTATAATCAAAGTGCTGGCCAAAACTGGGTACTCATTACTAGGCCCAACTTGGGAAGAATCTGTTTCCAAGCTTACTCAAGGAGTAGCGGTATTTCTTTGCAGTTTTGAAACTGAGGGCCCTGACTTCTTGCTGTTCAATAACAAAAGGCTGCCTTTAGATCCTAAGAAGCTGAACCTGAAGTTCCTTGCTACATAATATGCTTCTCCAAAATGGCCATTTACTTCATCATGCCAGCAAGGAGAGGCTATAGCATGAGTCGGGTAGAAATAGGGTGGAGTCTTAGATAATGTTACACAATCACAAGTGATTGACATCCTGTCACCTTTGCCATGTCCTATTGATTAGAAGCCAGTCATGGGCTCTACCTTCACTCAAGGAAAGAGAGTTCTATAAATACATGAATTCCAGGGGTGAAGTTCATGGAGCAGACATTGTGGATTCTGTCTGCCTCACGCGTTTTCATTTTTCTTAATACCTATAAGTGCAATTACTGGGTCACATGGCAGGTATATGTATAATTTTATAAAAAAGTGCCAAATTGTTTTCCAAGACGGCCATATTATTTTGCATTCTTGTGAGCAAGGTTCTATCGCTTTTAATTTATATGTGTTTTTTTTTTTTTTTTATTTTTGTTGTTTGAGATGGAATCTCACTCTTTCACTCAGGCTGGAGTCCAGTGATGCGATCTTGGCTCACTGCAACCTCTACCTCCTGAGTTCAAGCCATTCTCCTGCCTCAGTCTCCCAAGTAAGTGGGATTATAGACGCATGCCATCATGCCCAGCTAATTTTTGTATTTTTAGTAGTGACGGGGTTTCACCATATTGGCCAGGCTGGTCTTGAACTCCTGACCTCAGGTGATCTGCCTGCCTTGGCGCCCCAAATTGCTGGGATTACAGGCATGAGCCACCGCGCCTGGCCCTATATGTGTTTTTTAAAGCAATAAATACATTTTGCTAACCCAGAGAATCTTTCTCTCTTAAAAGAGTAATGTATTCTGTTTGAGTCCATATATTTTTTCACAAATAAAAAAACGAAAATCAATTTGGGTAGAGATGTGGAGGAAAAGCCATGTAGGGCTAAGTTCATGAGAGAACACAGGAGACAGAAATGTTAGTAGCAGGAACAGACAACATTCCCTGAGGATTTTGCATAAGAAAGCAGAAAAATGGTGCTGTGGCAGGGGTCATATTTTGTTATGTTCAGTAGACGAGAGATTTTATAACATGTTTGTCCACTGATCTGAATAATCCAATAAAGACGGTCAGGGGCAGATGATCGTGCAGGAGGAAGAGTTCATGCATTGCCACAGGAAGAAATGCAATGTATATCCCTTCAAATGCAGATAGCTTAGCAGAGTTTTGTGGTGGAAAGATGTGTTCACAGCTGGAGTGTGGCTGAGCCAGGATGCAAATGCAGGCCCTCTAGCTCCTGAGTCCACGCTCCAAACTACTTCACTGTTCTGCCAACTATACATTTCCACAGCTATGCATCTCTTAACTTGTTAAATAACAGAAACACTGCAATACAACACATTAATTCTGCTAAAGGCTTTATTTCCTTTAATAGGAAAAACAGACTTTAAGAACAATAGACTCAATTCTTTTACTTTTTAACCTTCTTTTGGGTGAATTCAATTTTATGAACTGTGAAGGTTTTTTATGTTTTTAAAAAAGCCTCTTGACAATCCTTCACCTACAAACTTCTACCCTATTCGTCCTCCTCCATCAAAGACATATTTTTTGCAATTGTATTTAACAGTCATGGCCTCACTTTTCATTCACTCATCAGTTCACTGCATTATGGATTTATGGGCTTAGAATCCGCTTCTCCTCTTATACTCATCTCTAAAACACTACTGAGATTTTTAAAAGGTCAACCCTCTCGGGTTCATCCTGTTTAACCTTTCTTCAGCTCTTGACTTTGTTGAAAATATGTTCTTTCTGAAGATATCTTTTATCTTAGATTATATCACACAACTTACTCTTGCTTGTTTCCACTTTCTTCTTCATAAATTAAAGATTTGTACATCACGAGCTTTTTGTACTTAGCTCTAGAGATTTAAATGTCACATACACACCAAAACTTCTAACTCCACAACTCCAATGTCAGCATTTCCTCTGGTATAGTCACATAGATCAAACTGCCTAATCTTTTAGGTGGTTTTCATAAGACCTCAAAGTTTGCATGTGAAAATCTAAATCACTATCTCCCATCTTCAACAACAAAAGGTATATAGCCACAACTTGAACCCAGACCCTTATGACCTCTGGCATTTGTGCAATAATATCGTGTATTCACTGCTTTAACACTTTTGCTATAAAAACAAAAAATGCAAATTTACTACATTGAAAATTTCATTGAAAAATTGAGTGACATAACATTGAGTGACATTAAAGTTATTGTGAAAATGTGGTAGGAATTTTACTAATTATGGTTGATTGGATAGAAATGAAATATCCACTCAGTGGTCCATTCATATTTTACGTCTAGAATAGAGAAAACCTGGCCATAGAAATGTATTTTTCATCATCTCTGGGCCACTGTCTGACTCTTAAATAAGAAAAAGAAAAAAGGACCGTTCGAAATAGAAAACTTGGCAGCCTTTCTTCTATTGCATGATGAAGGTTTCTGTGGGTAGTTAGAGGGCTGTTCATCATCTGCGCATCTCTCTCTCTTTCCAGAAAACGAGTGTGCAAGATGTTTTAATTGAAGTGGCATACTGCCTGCCACCCAAGAGGTTGCTCTGTAAGTGGTGAGTTTTGAGGAAATAAGAGTTTTATGTATTGTATCTTTCGTGGTGTCACAGCACTAGGAAACGTGTAGAAAATGATCTCAAGTAGTAAATGAAAGCTTTCCAGACATTAGGAATTAAAATAGAAACTATTTACATGTATGCTTTCATATATCTAAAAGAGGGATCCAGAAAGCACCACCTTGGCAGTAAGGAAAATCCAAAGACACAGCAGAAAAAGAAAAACAGCAAAGAAAAATGCTCCCAAACAAAGAAGTTAAAATATCATCAAACATCAGAGAAAAAGCAATCCCCAGGAAATAATTATCTCAGGGTTCAAAAGAAAGCTTAGAAAAATTGTTGATTGTTACCAGTGAAAAACAATGAAGCTTTTTATTAAATAGTGGCAGAAATTCTCAAGGCTGAGAAAAACGGACAAGAGCATGAGAAATGAAGTTATGCAAGGGAGATAAAGAAGAATAACAATAAAGAAACAATAAAGAAGAATGACAAGGAAAATAAAACCATAATGACAGAATTTAAAAATCTATATCAGAGACATACAAATTAGAATTGACATGGAGAGTAACAGGATGAGATCTGAGGAGCTGTTCTGGAACGCAGAAGAAAAGTTCAAAAGATAAAATGTATGATCTGGCTGGACACAGTGGCTCATGCTTGTAATCCCAGCACTTTGGGAGGCCCAGGCAGCGGGTCACATGAGGCCAGGAGTTCGAGGCCAATATGGCCAACATGGTGAAACCCCAACTCCACCAAAAATACAAAAATTACCCAGGCATGGTGGTGCACATCTGTAACCCCAGCTGCTCAGGAGTCTGAGACATTAGAATCACTTGAACTCAGGAGGTGGAGGTTGCAGTGAGCTAACATGTTGCTACTGCACTCCAGCCTTGGTGACAGAGTGAGACTCTGTCTCAAAAAAAAAAAGAAGGAAAACATAAGATATGAGAAAAACGGAAAATGAAAATACAACTTAAGCATTATAGATTGGTTTAAAGAAGACTTTTTAAGCAATAGGGAAAGAACAACAAAATATAATTCAAATAGATTTTTCTGAAGTAAAAATGTATCAAAAATATTGAGAACATTTGAGACAATCTCATCAAAAGCATCCTGGCACATCTTATATTAAACGTTAAATTCTAAGGTTAAATAAAATCAGAATTATCCATCAAACACATCTTTTCCTCAAATACATATCTTAACTCAGTGAAGATGCATGTAAATACATCTTAAAGTTTGTATTTTTAAGTTTGTATCTTAAGAATTTTATATCTACTAAGTTGTCTTTTATGAGTAAAGAAAACACACACCTTTGATATGTAGACTGTAAAGTATACCACCTACATGCTACTTTTAAAAGATTTTTTAAGACTTGCCTTCAAAACGTGATTCCAGTCACAACACAAAAATATCTTAAAAAGTGCATACGTCAATTTAAAAAATATTTTGTACTGAGACTATTGCTGGAAAAGGTAACAGCAAAACCATCTAGCTAGCTAGCTAGATGGATAAAATAAACAAACAAAGAACAATAAGCAGACAGTAATAGGAAATTCTGAAAACTATAAAGCATGAACAAAAAGACAGAAGTGACATTAGATATAATTTTTGTGGCCCTTTTACTCTACCTCCTTACTGCCCTTAAAAGGTCTATATAAGAAACCCACAGAGCTTGTGGTGCTTCTGTCAATACACTCTATCTTTTCCCAATACTACCAGACCCCCATTGCAAACGTGCCGAAAGATCAACCCTGTAAGTTTATAATTTGTATTTATATCCACATTCCTTATAGAAACTACCAGGACTAACAATAATCACGCCTTATATTCCTATTCTCCTTAGCCACTACATGCAACACAAGCTTTCCAGGTTATCTCTGTGTTAGAAAAGACATACCTGTGAAGGCAAAATGTTGACCTCATAAGCTCCAAGAAGGTTCAATCCTGCCATTGCCATTGTATTTAGTGGCTCTTGACCTTATTAGGCCCAATGTCCTGCTCATATAACAAATATTTTGTAGTGCTTTACTCTCCTTACAGACAATATAATAAAACTTACAGACAATATAATGAACGTGCATGAATAATTTTTAAAATTGTACAAGAATAATAAAATAGAAAAATATAGAAGCAATTATTTATTACAAAATGATATATGTATGTATATTAGTGTTCAGGCATGACAACACAAGAAGAGACAACAAAGCAGTTAGATTCTTATGATATACAAAATTAACAGAATGTGATGGCTATGAAGACAGAGTGAGAGAGAAAACATTTCATTAGTGACTCAAATATAGATTGGTGGTGTGATTTGTAATGTGGTTTTCCAACACATTGAATAACACCTAATAAAGTTTCAAACAAAATACCAAAAATCTTCCTTCAAGTTGGAAAGAGTTCCTATTCTTAGAAAATTTACTATTAGTTAAAGTCATGTAGAAAATCTTTGTGTTATATGTTAATGTTATGTTATATGTAAGAGGCCAAAATTCCGAGCAGGTTTTTCATATATATTAAAGCTCAGTGGGATATTTTAAGGTTGTGTATAGGTGCTGGTGTGTGATAAAGAATCTTTTTATATCTATTTATTTATTTTAAATACTATGATGTGCTATTCATTATTTAGCACCTTTAGCATTCTCCCATTAATTAAGTGTTGCTTCCCTAATCATTGTGACAACCAAAAAACACAAATTTCCACAACACCCCCTAGGAGCAAAGTACTACTTTTCCTGAGAAATTTTCATTTAGAATTAGCTTGAGAAGTGTATTAAAACCAGGAAGGGGAGAGGAGGTGGAGCCAAATGGTTAAATAGAAGCTTTCACTGATCGTCTGCCCCTCAAAAACACCAAATTGAGCAACCACACACAAAAACATTTTCATAAGAACAAAACACTGGGTGAGTGATCACAGTACTTGGTTTTCACTTCACATCACTGAAAGCTGCACTGAAGCGGGTGGGAAACACAGTCATGAATTGCTGACGCCATACCTCCCCACCCCCAGCAGAGGCTGTGTGGCCTGGAGAGAGAATCTGTGCACTTTGGGGAGTGAGACCACAGTGATCATGGGAACTTGCATTGGAACTTAGTGTTGCTTCTCTGTCATAACAGCAAGAAGCACTGGGCAGAACTCAGATGTTGGCCAGAAGGGAGCATTCAGACCATCCCTAGCCAGATGGTAATTGCCCATCCCAGCAGTCAGAACCTAAGTTCCAGGAAGCCTCAGCACCACAGGTCAAACAGCTCTGGAGTTCTAAATAAACTTAAAAGGCAGTATAAGCCACAAAGACTGCAATTCCTGGGCAAATCCTGGTGCTGTGCTGAGCTCAGAGCCAGTGGACTTGGAGGAACACACGACCTAATGAGACACCAGCTGCGACAGCCACTCCTTCCCCAGCCACAGGGAGCACAGCCATAGCACTGGGAGACACTTCTTCTCTCCACCTGAGAAGTGGAGAGAGGAGGGTAAAGAGGACTTTGTCTTGCAACTGGGATACCAACTCAGCCATAGTAGAATAGGGTACTAGACAAGAGTCCAGAGGTCCAACTCCTTTACAACATTTCTAGATAAGACTACCTCAAGACATTAAATGATCCCTCAAAATTCAAGGACAAAGAAAGAATCCTAAAAGCAGCAAGAGAAAATAAACAAATTACACCAAATGGAGCTCCAATATGTCTGGCAGTAGACTTCTCGGCAGTAATCTTACAGGTCAGGAGAGAGTGGCATGACATATGTAAAGTGCTGAAGGAAAAAAAGAAAAACCTTTATCCTGGAATAGCATATCCAGCAAAAATATCCTTCAAACGTAAAGAAAAAAATAAATATTTTTCTAGACAAACAAAAGCTGAAGGATTTTATCAACACCAGAACTGTCCTACAAGAGATGCTAAAGGGACCTCTTCAATCTGAAAGGAAAGGATGTTAATACGCGGTTGGAACTCATCAGAAAGTACGGTACTCACTGGTAGGAGCAAGTACACAGAAAACATAGAATATGATAACACCATAATTGTGGTTTGTGAACTACTCATATATTTTGAGTAGGAAGACTGAAAGGTGAACTGATAAAAATAACGACCACAACAAATTTTCAACATATAGAGAGTATCATAAATTATAAATAGAAAAAAGTTAAAAAGCAGGGGAACAAATTTAAAGTATAAAATTTTTTTTAGTTTTCTCTTTGTTTATGCAATCAATGCTAAGTCATCATCAGCTTAAAATAATGGGCTATAAGATATTGTTTGCAAGCCTCATGGCAATCTCAAATCAAAATAACTTACGACAGGTACAGAGAAAATAAAAAGCAAGAAATGAAAACATTACCACAAGAGAAAATCATCTTCTCTGAAAGGAAGACAGGAAGGAAGAAAAGAAAGAAGAGAAGACCACAAAGCAACCAGGAAACAAATAACAAAATGGCAAGAGTAAGTCCTTACATATCAGTAATAACATTGAATGTAAATGAACTGAACACTCCAGTGAAAGGACGAGTGACTGAATCATTAAAATTACAAGACCCAGTGATCTGTTGCCTGCAAGAAAAACACTTCACCTATGAAGACAGACTTAGATGCAGGAATAGCTATATTTTTATCAGCCAAAATAGATTTCAAAATGAAAACTATAAAAAGAGACAAAGATGGCCATTATATAATGATAAAGGGGTCAATTGAGCAAGAGGATATGACAACTGTAAATATATATATGCTCCCCACACCAAAGCCCCTAGATACATAAAGCAAATATTATTAGGACTAAAGAGACAGATAGACTCCAATAATAGCTGGAGATTTCAACACTCCACTTTCAGTATTGGGCAGATCACCCAGACAGAAAATCAACCAAAAAAAATTGAACTTAATCTGCACTATAGACTAAATGGACCTAACAGATATTTACAGAACATTTCACTCAACAGCTGCAGAATACACATTCTTCTCCTAAGCACATAGATCATTCTCAATAATAGACCATATATTAGGCCACAAAACATGTCTGAAAAGGCTCAAAAAATAAATTATATTAAGTATGTTCTCTAACCACAATAAAATAAAAGTAGAAATCAAAAACAAGAGGAATTTTGGAAATGATACAAACACATGGAAATTATCAATATGCTTCTGAATGACTGATGAATCAATGAAGAGATAAAGGAAGAAATTAAAAAATTTTGTGGAACAAAACAAAGGACAGAACATACCACAACCAATGTAATACAGTGAAAGCAGTTATTAATAGGAAAAATTATAGGTATAAGTACCTATATTTAAAAAGTAGGAAAAGTTCTACTAAAAATAAACAACCTAATGATGCATCTTAAAGAACTAGAAAAGCAAGAGCAAATAAATCAACCCAAAGTTAGTAGAAAAAAAGAAATAATAAAGATCAGAGTAGAAATAAATAAAATTGAAATGAAGAGAACAATACAAAAGATTAATGACATGAAAAGTTGGTTTTCTGGAAACATAAACAAAATTGACATTTAGCCAGACTTAACTAAGAAACAAAAAAGAAGATCCAAGTAAATGAAATCAGAGATGAAAAAAGAGACATTAAATCAAATACTGCAGAAATCCAAAGGATCATTAGAGGCTACTATGAGCAACTACATGCCAAGAAATTGGAAAATCTAGAGGAAATGGATAAATTCTTAGATATATGCAACCTACAAACATTGAACCATGAATAATTTCAAAACTGGAATAGACCAATAGCAAGTAATGAGATCAAATAAAAAGTCTTCCAGCAAAGAAAAGCTCAGGACCTGATGGCCTCACTGCTGAATTTTACCAAAAATTTAAAGAACTAATAGCAATCCTACTCAAACTGTTCTGAAAAACAGAGAAGGAAGGAATACTTCCAAACTCATTCTCATTCTATGAGGCCAGTATTACCCTGATACTAAAATGAGACAGACACATCAAAAATCCAAAAAAAAAAAAAAAAAGGCCACGATATTCGATGAACATTGATGCAAAAATACTCAACAAAATACTAGCAAACCAAATTCAACAATAAAAAGATCATTCATCATAACAAAGTGGGATTTACTTCAGAAATGCAAGCATGATTCGACATACACAAATAGTAAAGGTAATACATCATTATTGACAGAATGAAGACAACAAAATGCTTGAAAAAGTATTTTTATTGTGAAGGGATGTCGATGAAATTCAACATCCTAGTCTTGTGCCAGCTTTTAAGGGAAATGCTTCCAGCTTTTGCCTATTCAGCATGGTACTGGTACAAGAACAGACACATAGAACAATGGAATAGAATAAAGAACCCAGAAATAAGGCCGCACACCTACAACCATCTGATCTTCAACAAACCTGACAACAACAAGCAATGGGGAAATGATTCCTTATTCAATAAATGGTGCTGTGATAACTAGCTAGTCATGTGCAGAAGATTGAAAGTGGACTGCTTCCTTACACTATATACAAAAATCAACTCAAGATGGATTAAAGACTTAAATGTAAAATCCAAAACTATAAAGACCCTGGAAGACAACCTAGGCAATACCATTCAGGACATAGGCACAAGCAAAGATTTCATGACAAAGACGCCAAAAAAAATTGCAGTAGTAGAAATATTTGCCCACTCCAATGTCCTGGAGAATTTCCTCAATGTTTTCTTGTAGTAATTTTATAGTTTGAGGTCTTAGATTTAGGTCTTTAATCCATTTTGATTTGATTTTTGTGTATGGTGAGAGATCGTGGTCTAGTCTCATTCTTCTGCATATAAATATCCAGCTTTCCCAGCATCATTTATTGAAGAGACTATCTTTTATCTAATGATGTTCTTGACATCTTAGTTGAGAAGACTACTATAAGGTCTAACTTTGGCTTTACTTGCAAACATATATAAACATATTGATACTAATGGAAGCAGTTTGAGATGTTTCCAGAAAAAAAATTTAACCACCAAGTTTAATATGTTTAAACTTAGTTTTCAAAATTGGTTCTGTTCTTTCAAGAAGTACTTCTATGTTAGAAATAATTATCCTTAAATTCTAGAAAGGCCGATCATCAAAATTGTGTAGCTGTTAAGATAGAATTTATTCTAACATTTCTAGCAGAAAGAAAAATTAGCTCATTTTTAAATGCAATGCCTTTGTTTTATAATACTAAATAATTATGATATGCTTTGACTGTGTCTCACCCAAATCTCAACTTGAGTTGTATCTCCCAGAATTCCCACATGTTGTGGGAGGGAGCCGGGGGAGGTAATTGAACCATGGGGGCCAGTCTTTCCCGTGCTATTCTCGTTATAGTGAATAAGTCTTACGAGATCTGATGGGTTTATCAGGGGTTTCTGCTTTTGCTTCTTCCTCATTTTCCCTTGCTGTCGCCATGTAAGAATTGCCTTTCATCTCCTGCCATGATTCTGAGGCCTCCAGCCATGTGGAACTGTAAGTCCAATTAAATCTCTTTTTGTTCCCAGTTTCGGGTATGTTTTCATCAGCAGTGTGAAAACGAACTGATACAAATTATTAATAAGCATGTGTGTTTTAAATAGTAAATAATAAAAAATAATTCTTTAGTGATTTAGTAGATTTGCTAATTAAGAACAATTTTAAAACACATTAGTATATGTAAAGTAACATGGAATGTAAATGCTGAATGAAGTGAGACATCAGAATGGGCCAAAATTAATTGGGAAGGTATTTTTATGTGGCGATTTAAAAATTATGTTGAAAACTATAGAATGCCAGAAAAGACAGGATTGTATTTGACCAAGAGCTCATGGAACATGAAAAGACATAAAGTAGAAAAGAGTTAATGAGGTTATCGAAGTTAGAAAGTGAAGCAATGCTTCAATTACTAAGGTCTAAAGAGTAGGTAGAATTCAATTATTTCTCCTTTGTATAGGGTTGATTTTTCCTTTACTTTGATGTTTTTCATTTATTTTAATAAGACATACTAAAAAAGCAGGGTCTTGATCATACTAACTAGACCTTTTGAGTGATTTAACTGCTTAACTGTGGGCATTGATTCCATTCTTGACTTTTCCACCCTAGTTTCCTATTTCATAGCAGTATTTGAACATAGGATTTTTTCTGAGAAATAGCAAGTATTATCTGATTATTAAATGAAAAATTCAGAACATTATTCTATACCACAGCAAAAAGCTATGTTTCCTCCCCGAAACACCAATGATTCAATTTGTAATCTTGGACAACTTACAAACACCTAAACAGCTCACTGCTGAAATTCTCACCTTGGACTTTGTGTAGTCAACATTTGCGTTTCCATTAATTTACATTTTTTATGTCCAATTATTCACTCTCCATACTTATTCAAATTCCCAAGCAACATAGATGTTTGGTTACACTCAATACATATATGTGTATTTATGTTATGCATATGTGTATACATGTATGTGTATTTATGTACATGTATGAGTGTATACATATATGTGATACATGTCATGCACACATATACATATACTATATACACAAGTATGAGTGTATACATGTGTATTATACATGTTATGCACACATATACACATACTATATACATGTGTACATGTATATATAGTGAATATGATTTAAATTTAGCAAGAAAAATAACTACATCTATACATTAGTTTAATAAAGCATCTACTACTGGAATTGTAAAATTTCTTTTAAAATATTTCAGTTGATTGCTAGTTTTTAATAATATAAACTGAAGGAATATAAAGGAAGGGGCCACATCAAAACACCACTTATGCTTCATTTCAAATCAATTATATCACTCAAGTTTTCTAAAATTATAAGTAAAATGAAAAAGACTGGAAAATACATCAAATGTAAAAGAACATTTTCAATTCAAGGACAAAATTAATTATCTAAATTATCCCAGCAGGTTTGGTGGTCTTCTTTGAATGAGCCACCTGCTTTTCCTTTTCTTGTCGCCCTGGCTTTTTACAGTCGTGCCCGTAACCCTGTCATTGACCATGTTATCGTTTAAGAGCTTTGTGATTTTAGAAGGATGTGTGTGGGTCATGTTTAAGCCATTGTCAGTTGCTATTATAATTACAGTGATTGTTATCTAGTGAAAGCTTTTCTGGCAGAATTCCACCAGAAGGCTAAAACTTGCATCCAAGTTTTCATTAAGCTATCGGGGTTTGTCATTCTATTTAAAATGAGATTGAATTCTATTTTTATTAAAGTGTAAGCATTATTGAATTCCATAACTATCAAAAAGGGCTTTCAAATTTATTTAAAAATCAGTTAACTGATTAAAGACCATCACAAACCAGGACATTAAATTACACATGATGCATATTTGTGATATCAGTTCTTAAAACAGATATATACATAAAATACGGTATTATTTTTCTGAACCAAATCTTTTTATGAAGGAGAAAATTTCTGAAACCATAGACTATTTGGTTTAAAAAAAATCATGTTATATAACCCAGCAATTGAACTCCTTTGTATTTACCCAAAAGAGTTGAAAACTGACATCCACACAGAGGGATCCACTGCACAGGGAGGTTTATAGCCTTGGGAAGCAGTGGTTGCCAGGGTATTGGAGGAGGAAGCAATAAATAGGTGAAACACAGTGGAGTTCCAGGGCAAGGAAACTGCTTTATAAGATACTGTATTGCTGGATACTCATTATACATTTGCCCAAACCCATGAAAGGTACAAGATCAATAGTCAGCCCTATGTAAACTATGGACTTCAGGTGATTATGAAATATCAGTGTAGGTTTGTTGATTGTAACAAATGTACCACTCTTTTTTTTTTTTTTGAGACAGAGTCTCGTATTACTCTTAATGGGGGTTGTTAGTAAGAGGGGAGGCTGCGCATATGTGGGGTAGGCAATATGTGGGGTAGGCAATATGTGGGGTAGGCAATATGTGGGGTAGGCAATATGTGGGGTAGGCAATATGTGGGAAATCTCTATGTCTTCCTCTTAATTTTGCTGTGAACTTAAAACTTCTCTTAAAACTAATGTCTTTTAATAAAAAACCATGTTTTACCTTGTGATCAGTAAAAATTATGCCCAAGATTATACTTAGATACATAACTAGTTACAAATCATTACAATAATTCCCCTGAGAAAGTTTACTTTTGTTCACTGTTGATTACATACAAGAAAAAGTTAATCGGTTTATAAGGAAGATATTTAGTAATCAGAGTTGAATATGTGTATACTACATTTGATCAGAAAATACCTAAAATTATTACCTGGGAATATTGGTTAATTCATTCTATTGTGTATGCACCCATGTGTGATGAAAGGAGAAGGGAGATGAAGTAATACCAGCATCCTGAACCTGAATGTCCAGCTTCGACTTGTTCTTCATGGATTATAAGACCATTGATTAAATAAATCCTTTCATGAAAATTATCTTGCAAGTAAGAGTTCAACAAATAACTTCCTTCACATGTGAAGACACAAAAATAAGACAAATCAAAACCAAGAAACCTAAGGCTACCTGATGGCAAGATAACACTTGGACAGCTAGAAATGCAAGGTTTTTATTTTTCTATATCCAGCATTTATATCGACTTCCAAAATTGGTTGTTTGTATCCTAGCCTGTAAAATGGTGCTGATAGAAATTAAACTTAGGAGAGTGTTGTGATGTTTTCACCAGTAAACACTAGGTCCAAGAATTAAGGAGAGCTAATACCTATTCACTGTCTAATATATACCAACACTAAGCATATATGTGATGATATTTAATGTCCTTGGCCACTCCTCAGACTTCCTGGACATGTCTCCTCTCACAAGTGGAATTTATAAATAGCAAGGGATGGTTGATTTTTAACCCCAGTTCAAGAAAGCTAAGTTAAATGCTTTGTAAAGACTCTAAAGGTGAGTCATTAATAAAACAATTGCTGATACATTAGAAGAGTACAAACTAGGATCACCTAGTCAAGAGTGAATTATTTTTATAGGCAATTGATGTTTAGGTTTTGTAAAATTACAAACAATTTATTTCATATTCTATCCTTGTTATAAAATGAACAAAACATAATCTTTAATTATTAAACAAATTTAGAGATCAAATAGATAAGCTTTACATTTAGCAACTGCACCAACTGGCAGACATTTGGGCTATACTGACAATATGTGAAATATGTGCTCAAGTGTATATTTAATAAAACCCAAGGATTTTATGGTATAGTGCATTGTGTTAATGCATTTGATTGGTTCCAGAGTGAACTACATATACTGTATTCATTTCAAAAGTAAACTTCCTAAATAAAACACACAAACATTTAAGCAATATATAGAATTATAATGCTATCCTTAAAATAATCTCTAATATAATATTTTAAATCCATATTCCAGAAAAAAGAAACTACCATCTAAATCCAGTAATTCCATCTGACTTGGTAGCAGTGATGTTTGGAGTTTAGGACCTAAAGCTGAAATGGTAGGTAAGGAATGTCCTTTCAGAATTTTAGGGTTCTCTTTAAAATAGGGATCTATAAGCCAGTATTAACCGATGCATTTATGGGTTATTAGTAACTCCATTTTTAGATTTTTCTATTTCAGTGAGTCTGAAATATTTGCTCATTGTTAAAGTATATGATGGTTCTTGCTCAACAGTGAAAAAGATATAAAGGAAAATCAGACAAATGTCTTTTTTCTTTTTTCCGGTTGATGTCATTAGGTTGAATTTAAATTGCATATGATGTTGAGAAACCACACACTTAACTTTTTTGAAAATTGTAGGGTGCAATGACTGTCTTCTACTTGAATGGGAATGATTATAAATATGCTTTAAAATTTGACAAGTGCTAGTGAATATGAAATATTATTGCTATATTATTTTTCATTAAGTTGTAATCTCAAAGACGCTTCTCAGCAATACATTTTTTGTGAAGAGATTTAATTATCTTTTAAATTGTTCTTTTAAAAGTATTTATTAAAAACATCAACATTATTTTTTAAATTCTTAAGTATAATTCTTATGGAAAACTACTGTATGAAATATTCTAATATGCAAATTCTTTATCTTTTCATTTACTAAAAAATAATTTGTTTCTATTTCCTTTTTCCAGTGTCAGTTTGGCCCGATCTGTACATATTTTGCAGTTAGAAAAAAGTATTTGATATGTATTTGATAAATTGATTAAATGCTAAATGGTTTTGAGATGATTCTTGTATGGAATCTCTATCTTTTAAATACACACTAAGTAGATTGACAAATAGAACAAAATTGCTAGAAGAATCAAGTTCATTCTCTGCTTATTGCAATGTAACTAATTAAATATGAAGGAGAGACAAAATGCTAGTACAACAAATCAAAGAAACAGAGAGAGAGAGAGAATCAGTTCATTTTTCAATATGTCATTGTTTCTTAGACAAGAACAATGAATCACTGACCACAAATGGCTTAATCTCCAGGCACAGCCTCTAGTGTTGCTCCAGATTCAAACTGACATTTGATGACAATACAAGACATTCATCTCTTGTGAATCTATTGTTTAGTGTGGGCTTTAATTTGTTGCAATAGTTATAAGACACAACAAATGCAGATTTTCAGAGAATCAGAAATGGAGTAAGAATGGAACACTGTATGTTCTAGATCACAGGCCATTTCTATATGTATGTATCCCTAGTATACTGTTGATGATGCTTATATAATTTCTTTATATGTAGAAAAGATACTTCAAATTTCAGATAAATGATCACACCAACAAATGGCAAATGTTGTATTTCTGTCAAAACATTAAATTTGGCATGCTTGATGTTTCTACAACATGGAATGACCATCAAGTTAAACGGCTGGAAAGCTTAAGCTGAGAATAGTGTTGTTTACATTTCTTCACAGAAGAAGCATGAGAAATACCATATTATGTGTGCATGCATATATGTAAATCACAGCACACAAAAAAAAGAGAGAAGATGTCTTTCACTGATATTAAAACTGGGTGAAGATAAGCCAAAATAATTTTTCATTTCAGCTGTTTCTTAAATGCTTAACAATTATCTTTTCTAACTATAAATCATGTCATTGAATACAAGATTCACCAGCTATATTTTGGACAAAGGATGTCAAAAATGTTTTTATTCTTTTAGTCAACATCTGTCCATACCAAGAAAATGATAGACATACAGTAAGCACTCAACATGTTTGCTGAATGGAGAGCTATGAAGCTTTGAGGAAACTGCATGACCTGATATTTCAAGGAATATCCTTTGGCTACAGATATTCTGATAAATATACAATTTTAGGTGTTGGGAGATAAAGTACAGATCTGTAAGGTGGTCAAAATAATGTTTGCCTTTTCCGCTTTCTTACTTTTGTAGATATATGTACATATATACATATGTACTCACACAGACACAGACACACACACACACACACGTGTATGTGTGTTGCCTGGAAAGCAAGCGGGTAGAAATTGTGGGATTAGGATTAGTATTCTGGGGATCTAACTGCGTCCATGTCATTCTAGGAGAAACAGTTCTAAGAACAAATGCTGAAGGTAAACAAATGATGCATTCTCGAATGAGACAGAGGTCTGAACTGAGATTGTGCCCATCAATTTCTGAGAAGAGAATTTTAACAAAACGCAGCTGAAAGAGATGCAAGCTAAAGCCAGGCCACAAATTTTATTTACTTAAAAATATCAGGGAGCATCCATTTTTCCTCTTTCAACATGACATGTAAGACAAAGCATACTGTTGAAAAGAAAAATAAAATGATGTTTTAATAACTCAAAGAAGGAACACGTACATGAAAGTGGTTTCTCACTGGAACCTGCAATAGTTACAAAGGAGACAGTGAGCATCAGACATCTGGGTTGTGGGCTCCCCTACACTTCCGTGAGATTATCCAGACAACCATGAATTCTTGGGTGAATGGGCAATTTTCCTGATAAGAGTGGATGGCTACAAGAAATGAATCACCCCAACACTGGCCAGACTTTCACCTATAATCTTGGGTTAGTTGTCTCATTGAGTAGAATAGAAAAATAGCATCAATACGAATTATTTTTTAAGGAGGTAACTTTAGGATTTTTTTTCTGAGCAATACACAAGCAAAAAAGAAAAAAAAAGGAAAAAGACAAAAGCCACTGACCATAAATGGCTTAATCTCCAAGCACAGCCTCCAGTGTTGCTCCAGATTCAAACTGACATTTGATGACAATATAAGACATTCATCTCTTGTGAATCTATTGTGAGAAATAGGGAATCTATTTCTCTATGGTTTTTTAGTAGTATGGGCTGAACTGTGTCTCTTCTCCCCAAAGTTAACATGCTGAAACACTAACCTTCAGTACTTCAGAATGTGATATTACTGGAAACAGGGCCTCTAAAGAGGCAATTAAGTTAAAATGAGGCAATGAAGGTGGCCCCTAATTCAATTTTAATGGTGTTCTCATACAAAGGGGAAAATCTGGGTGCTCGGAAAGACACCAGAAGCACATACACAGAAGAAAGATCATATGAAGACACAACAAGAAGGTGACTAGCTGCAAGCCAAGAAGAGAGGCCTCAGAAGAAACCAAATGTACCAGCACCTTGATCTTGGAATTCCAGTCTCCAAAGCTGCGAGAAAATAAAATTCTGTTGCTTAAGCTGCCAAGACTATGG
This sequence comes from Hylobates moloch, assembly GCF_009828535.3. NCBI lineage: Eukaryota > Metazoa > Chordata > Mammalia > Primates > Hylobatidae > Hylobates > Hylobates moloch. Next base: position 205,316,917 of record NW_026652276.1, read on the forward strand.
TATTTTCTTATGGCAATCTTAGCAAAATAACCCTATTAGCAAACAAATGCATACAAAATCTCTGTAAATGCAGCAGGTTTCTTTTTAAAAAAAACTCTTTATTTTGAAAAATTATAGTTCTACAACAAATAATAAAAAAGATACACAGGATGGTCCTATTTACTCTTGGCTCAGTTTCCCTCATAGTAACATGTTATATAACTACTAGGAAAATGATGTTGATACATTCCACATATCTTGTTAAAATTTAACCAGTTTTACATGTATTAATTTGTTTGTTCTATGCAATTTTCTTACATGTGTAGACCCATGTTACCACTACCATAGAGAAAATACAGAATCATTCCATCACCAGAGGCTCCTTCATGCTATCTCTTTATACTCATTCTTACCGCTTTCTGTAGCTCATCCCTAACCTCTCACAACCATTAATCTGTTCTCCATCTCTACAACCCTGTTATTTCAAGAATGCCATATAATGAGAATCAAAATTAAGTGAACTTTTGGGACTGCCTATTTTCACTCAGAATAATTCTCTTGAAATTCAGCCAAGTTATTGTGTGCAACAATAACTCATTCCTTCTTATTGCAGAGTAGTAGTCCATGATATGGATGCACTACAGGTTCCTTAACCACTTACTAGGATATTACAGTTGTTTACAGTTTGAAGCTATTATGACTAAAGCTGATGCTTACATTTGTGTATAAGTTTTGATACAGAAATATGTCTCCATTTCTCTGGAAAAAAAATCCCAAGGGTACAATTGCTGAGTCAAATGTTAAATGAATGTTTACTTTAAAAGTGTTATATTGTTTTTTAGAGTGGGTGTACCATTTTACATTACCATCAGCAATGTATAAGAGGTCCTGTTTCTCAGTATCAGGCAATAGATAATGTATGTGCCATGTATACCTTTCCAGAACATGAAAGTATAGGAATCTTCTTTTATTTTATTATGTCAGCATACCCTTCACACTCAAACCTAGCTGTGTGCTGAAAAGGTGATTCTCTGGAATTTAAGCAACTTAAAACCCCTGATTTGCCAGTTGTGGCTATTTCCCACCATGGCTTTCAAACTACCCACAGGATTTAATTGAAAGTGAATTAAGGAAAAAAATACTCACAAGTAGTTCTCACACAGTTCTCACTGGCACAAGCCAGTTCCAGCACACTGCTGCACATACACAAACATATGCACACATGCATACACGTATATATACACACATGCATATTCATAGACACGTAAAAACACAGATGCATAGAGACACCAAATTTATCTCCTTCATTCGTATAGATGGACAATTAAATAAGATGACAAGATGAATTTAATAGCATGACATAATCAAATGTAGAGACAGATATAAAATACGTGGAGTATGAAACTATGAAACAATTTTGGAAATAAAAGTGTATATTAATGTGCAAATATATGTATAGAATATGAGACTGAAAACACCAAAATGTTGATACTGTTTATTTCTGGGTAGTTGGATGACAAGTGAATTTAGTTTTTCTGATTGTGCTTTTCTGTATCTTTAAGGAACATGTTTTCTTTTAATCAGAAAGAAATAATTACTATATATGTAATTAACATATATTGTATAATATATATCACATATATTCCACATATATGGAATATATATTGTGTTTTAAAGTTTAAAATCTGAGGAGACCACGTCAATGAGGAACTTGGAACCAAGTAAAACATGGATAAGTGACAATATTGTGGAATACAGTAAAAATTCAGCTCAGAAATAGTGAAGCTTATTTTAAATGGAAACTAAAATAAGATAATGTGGATTAAATTAGAGATATTTCCAGGAGAAGATATGTTTGAGCATAACTTTCCTCTCCTCCCTATCTGAGGAAAATTCTGGAAGAGACTTCATACATATCTATATTTGTATCTATGTCAGAAAAGGAGAGAAGTAAGGCCTGGGAGGCAGCTTGCTGTTGTGAAAGGAAAATGAAGTCAGATGATCCTTAATTTGGATACTCTTTCTTACCATTTGGGGCAAGTTACTTCCTCAAAGCCTCAATTTCTTCTTCTCTAGCATGAGATTAATATTTGTGATTCATTAGAAGGTTAAACAAAGCAATTTTTACAAAGTAAAAAGCAAATTTTACAAAGAAGGCTTTCATTTTGTTCTGTCCTATTTTATTCTAAATTATGGTATGTCACCCAAATCCCAGTGGGAGCTTTTGTAAGTGAATGGCATTAAAAAGTTACTGGAACAGGAAATATTTCACTTTAATGAACTAGATGAGTTTTTTTTAAAAAACACTATATGTTTTACATTATGGAAAGAGAGATTATATAATGATAAAAAGATGTGTATTATATTTAAAAAAAATAGTTACAAAAAGTAAATCTTTTGTTTTCATGTGATCCATTCATTTGTCCATTAGTCAACAGATATTTATACAATACTAATTCAGTGAAAACCAGCATTAGCTTAGGAGAAAGTATTAGGAAGTACAAGATTAATGACATCTGGGACCAAGAAATTTTCAGTAACATCAATAAATGGCATTTTGCTTATTTCGGAAGAGCAAAGTAGAAATAGTCAATACTATAGTCTCTGCATCTAGTCCTTCTGTGTGAATATATATCTAGAGGCTTATGCCAAATAATGCCTAAGGTTAGGATAAGCACTTTTATTCAGCTGATAATAAAATGTATGAAGTGTACAATGAATATCCAAATGTATGATAATCTAATCCAGAAATACTCAATTTATGAATTATTAAGATATGGTAAGGACAAGATTAAAACTATGTTTTTCTGCCTGACTGTCTTTAAACTATTGTTACGTGGCAACACTTTAACAACCCAGTAGTTAGCCATGATCATTGTATTAGGCTGCTTGGGTTGCTATAACAAAATGTTAATACCATAGACCAGGTGGCTTAAATAACAGACCTTTATTTCTCATAGTTCTGGAGGTTGGGAAGTCCAAGATCAAGGTGCCAACCAATTCTGTTGCTGGCTGTCTTTTCTGGCTTATGTATTTCTGCCTTTTTGCCGTGTCCTTGCAAGGCAGAGAAGTATCTTCCCCTATTCCAATTCTTCCTTCTTCTCCTTCTTTTTCTTCATAAGCTGCTAATCCTATCATGACAGCCCTATTCTCATTACCTCATTCAACCTTAATTATCTCCCAAAAGGCCCACATCCAAATACCATCATATTGAGGGTTAAGGCTTCAACATCTGAGTTTCGGGGGAGACACAATTTGGTCCAGAGCAACCATCATTTTGCTAATGCCATCTGGCTTCTGAAATATTAATAGCAAGTCTAAGACTTTTCTCAATATTCAAAGAGGAAGGCTCAAAGAGATTTTGACAGTTTTTGGTTGTTTGTGAATATATACAAGCTGAATAGAAGTTTTAGTGTAAGGATGATATCACACCCTTTCTCACCACCTACTCCCAAATTTTGAAAGCCATTATTTGAGAAACAAACATCCTCTTGGTGTTGTCAATGCTCCTGAATACACAATAATTGTTAATACATCTTGCAAAGAGAATATGCACCATTGAAAGGGAATATTACTTATTTATTCATTCAAAAAATTATTGAGTGCTGCTGTTTTCCAAGCACTTTTCTGAATGCTAAGAACATAGGAATAATCAAAAAAGAAAAAGTCTCTTCTCTCAAAGAGCATATTGTCTTGTGTCAGAGACAAACCATAATTAAACAGACAAGTGAATATCTAGTTTTTCAGATAATGATTAGTCCTATGGAGAAGTATAAAGCAGGATACAGGAAATGGGGAGTGCTGGTAGGTGGGGAAAAGAGTGGTTATTTTATATAGGTAAACAGGGAACCTGAAGTAAATAAGGGAGTGAGCCATGCTGATGTCAGGAGAAAAGTTTCAGAAGGTGAGGAGAACAAATGCAGAGGCCACAAGGTGAGAGAATGCTTAGGTGCATGAAAGACAGCAAGGAGCCCAGTGTATTTAGATCAACTGAACCAGAGGAAGAATCATAGGAGATAAGAACGGCAATGTAGGGGAAGATTATGCTAAACCCTGTATGTTATTGTAAGAATTTTACCTTTTGCTGAGTATGAGATAAGCTACTGAAGGTTTATGAGCAGAGGAATTTTATCAGATTTAGGTTTTAAAAGTGCAATGTGTTGGTTGTAGAAACAGCTGACTTTATTTATTTATTTTTTATTTTTTATTTTTTTAATTTTGTTATTATACTTTAGGTTTTAGGGTACATGTGCACAATGTGCAGGTTTGTTACATATGTATCCATGTGCCATTTGGTTTGCTGCACCCATTAATTCGTCATTTAGCATTAGGTATATCTCCTAATGCTCTCCCTCTCCCCTCCCCCCACCCCACAACAGTCCCCAGAGTGTGATGTTCCCCTTCCTGCTTCCGTGAGTTCTCATTGTTCAATTCTCACCTACGAGTGAGAACATGCGGTGTTTGGTTTTTTGTCCTTGCGATAGTTTACTGAGAATGATGGTTTCCAGTTTCATCCATGTCCCTACAAAGGACATGAACTCATCATTTTTTATGGCTGCATAGTATTCCATGGTGTATATGTGCCACATTTTCTTAATCCAGTCTATCATTGTTGGACATTTGGGTTGGCTCCAACTCTTTGCTATTGTGAATAGTGCCGCAATAAACATACATGTGCATGTGTCTTTACAGCAGCATGATTTATAGTCCTTTGGGTATATACCCAGTAATGGGATGGCTGGGTCAAATGGTATTTCTAGTTCGAGATCCCTGAGGAATCACCACACTGACTTCCACAATGGTTGAACTAGTTTACAGTCCCACCAACAGTGTAAAAGTGTTCCTATTTCTCCACATCCTCTCCAGCACCTGTTGTTTCCTGACTTTTTAATGATGGCCATTCTAACTGGTGTGAGATGGTATCTCATTGTGGTTTTGATTTGCATTTCTCTGATGGCCAGTGATGATGAGCATTTTTTCATGTGTTTTTTGGCTGCATAAATGTCTTCTTTTGAGAAGTGTCTGTTCATGTCCTTTGCCCACTTTTTGATGGGGTTGTTTTTTTCTTGTAAATTTGTTTGAGTTCATTGTAGATTCTGGATATTAGCCCTTTGTCAGATGAGTAGGTTGCAAAAATTTTCTCCCATTTTGTAGGTTGCCTGTTCACTCTGATGGTAGTTTCTTTTGCTGTGCAGAAGCTCTTTAGTTTAATTAGATCCCATTTGTCAATTTTGGCTTTTGTTACCATTGCTTTTGGTGTTTTAGACATGAAGTCCTTGCCCATGCCTATGTCCTGGATGGTATTGCCTAGGTTTTCTTCTAGGGTTTTTATGGTTTTAGGTCTAACATTTAAGTCTTTAATCCATCTTGAATTAATTTTTGTGTGAGGTGTAAGGAAGGGATCCAGTTTCAGCTTTCTACATATGGCTAGCCAGTTTTCCCAGCACCATTTATTAAACAGGGAATCCTTTCCCCATTTCTTGTTTTTGTCAGGTTTGTCAAAGATCAGATAGTTGTAGATATGCGGCATTATTTCTGAGGGCTCTGTTCTGTTCCATTGATCTATGTCTCTGTTGTGGTACCAGTACCATGCTGTTTTGGTTACTGTAGCCTTGTAGTATAGTTTGAAGTCAGGTAGCGTGATGCCTCCAGCTTTGTTCTTTTGGCTTAGGATTGACTTGGCGATGCAGGCTCTTTTTTGGTTCCATATGAACTTTAAAGTAGTTTTTCCAATTCTGTGAAGAAAGTCATTGGTAGCTTGATGGGGTTGGCATTGAATCTATAAATTACCTTGGGCAGTATGGCCATTTTCATGATATTGATTCTTCCAACCCATGAGCATGGAATGTTCTTCCATTTGTTTGTATTCTCTTTTATTTCATTGAGCAGTGGTTTGTAGTTCTCCTTGAAGAGGTCCTTCACATCCCTTATAAGTTGGATTCCTAGGTATTTTATTCTCTTTGAAGCAATTGTGAATGGGAGTTCACTCATGATTGTATATCTAGAAAACCCCATTGTCTCAGCCCAAAATCTCCTTAAGCTGATTAGCAACTTCAGCAAAGTCTCAGGATACAAAATCAATGTACAAGGCCGGGCACGGTGGCTCACGCTTGTAATCCCAGCACTTTGGGAGGCTGAGGTGGGTGAATCACAAGGTCAGGAGATTGAGACCACAGTGAAACCCCATCTCTGCTAAAAAATACAAAAAATTAGCCAGGTGTGGTGGCGGGCGCCTGTAGTCCCAGCTACTTGGAGAGGCTGAGGCAGGAGAATGGAGTGAACCTGGGAGGCGGAGCTTGCAGTGAGCCGAGATTGAGCCACTGCACTCCAGCCTGGGCAACAGAGCGAGACTCCGTCTCAAAAAAAAAAAACAACAACAACAACAACAAAAAAAATCAATGTACAAAAATCACAAGCATTCTTGTACACCAGTCACAGACAAACAGAGAGCCCAATCATGAGAAACAGCTGACTTTACATGGATAAGGCAGAAAAAGTGAGATTAATTGCAAGATCATTGCAATAATCTAGGAGTTAAATGGAGGTTGAATGAATAAGGGAGAATGGAAGGGTGAGTGAGAAGGAATCAGGTTTTAGATATATTTAGAAGAAAGAGCTAGAGCCAGCTGACAGCATTTGCTAATGGATTGCATATGAAAGAAAGAAGTCAAGGATAATCCAAGTTATTTGGTATGAACAACGGAGAAACAAAGTTGCCATTTGTAAAATAAGACTGAGGAAGGAGCAGGTTTGGGGAAAATGGGAAATTGAAGTCAATTCCAGATCAGTTATGTTTGAGAAGCCAATTAGATACACACAAGGAAATTCTGAGGAAGGAGTTAGTATTATTAATTTCACTTTAGGAGAGAGATATGGGATTGAGTTTGATGGTGAGTAGTTGTCACTTACAGATGATACATCAAATCATGTGACAGGATGAGATCTAGGAACTGAATGCAATTACAAAAGGAATGAGGTCCAAGAAAACCTGCTTGGGGCATTCTAAAGTCAGTGGTCTGAGCGGTCAGAAGGAATTTACAAAGGAACTGAGAAGAAGAGCCAATGAGAAGGGGAACTTTTTTTTTTCACAGTGAGTGCCTGTGAACTTCAAAGGAATGTGTGATAACGAGATATTTTTTTAAAATAACTGGAATTATATCTTTCTTTTCTAATGGTCTAGTAGGAAAAACTGTTTCTTTAGGGGAGAGGACAATTGCTGGAGTAATATCCTTAAGTAATATCACAATTTATTTATAGTAACAGGAGAGAATGTCAGCTATTCAGGTGCATAGGCAGATAGATGGGTACATGTGGTTGTGGGAGCATGAGGAAGTTCTCTCTTCTTTCTTTTTAATTCTCACTGAAATAGGAAGTAGAGTCTTTGCTGGCATAACTAAGAAGGCAGAAGATTAAAGGTTTTTTCTTTTTTTATTTAAAATTTTTAATTTTTGTGAGTGCATGGAAGATTAAAATTTGAAGAAGACAGCTTAGAAATGTGGGAAAATAGACCATCCTGGCTAACACGGTGAAATCCTGTCTGTATTAAAAACGCAAAAAATTAGCTGGGCATGGTGGTGGGCGCCTGTAGTCCCATCTACTCGGAGAGGCTGAGGCAGGAGAATGGCGTGAACCCAAGAAGTGGAGCTTGCAGTGAGCCAAGATTGCGCCACTGCACTCCAGCCTGCACGACAGAGCAAGACTCCGTCTCAAAAAAGAAAGAAAGAAGTGTGGAAAATAGGCGAGGTGCAGTGACTCACGTCTGTAATCCCAGCACTTTGGGAGGCTGAGGTGGGCGGATCCCATGAGGCCAGGAGTTCGAGACCAGCTTGGCCAACATGGCAAAACCCCATCTCTACTAAAAATACAAAAATTAGCTGGGTGTGGTGGTGCGTGCCTGTAATCCCAGTTACTCAGGAGGCTAAGGCAGGAGAGAGGAGAATCGCTTGAACCAGGAAAGCAGAGGTTGCAGTGAGCCAAGATAGCACCACTGCACTCCAGCTTGAGTGACACAGCAAGACTCTGTCAAAAAAAGAAAGAAAGAGAAGAGAAAAAGAAAGGAAAGAAAGAAAAGAAAGAGAAAGAAAGAAAGAAAGAAAGAAAGAAAGAAAAGAAGGAAAGAGAGAAAGGAAGGAAGAAAGAAAGAAGGAAGGGAAGGAAAGAAAAAAAAGAAACGTGGGAAAATAAATGGAAAAGGGAAATCTTATGTGATACTATATTCATTTTCTATTACTGTCATTAAAAATTACCATAAACTTTGTGGCTTAAAACAACACAAATTTATTATCTTACAGTTCTATATAGGCCAGAAGTTCAACACAGGTCTCACTTGGTTAAGATCAAGGTGCTAACAGAGCTGGTTTTCTTTCTGAAGGTTTTAGTGTAAAATCCCTTTCCCTGTCTTTTCCATCTCCTAGAGGTCACCTGCATTTCTTTGTGCCTGGCCCTCTTCCTCCATCTTCAAAGCCAGCAATGGTGGGTGGGGTCAAGTTTTCAGATCACATCTCTCTGACCCACTCTTCTTCCTTTTTCTTTCATTTTTAAGAACTGATGTGATTAGATTGAGTACAGCTAGGTAATCCAAAACTATCTCCCTACCTTAAGGTCCTTAATCACATCTGTGAAGCCCTTTTCGCCCTGTAAGGCAATATATTTACTGGTTCTGGGGATAAGTATACAGATCTCTTTAAGGGACCATTTTTCTTCTACCACAAATGCCTTGTCAGCACTATGGAGCCACTTAAAATCAATGGTCATCAATACAAAGTGGGAAACAACCTCATTATTTGTTTTTCCCAGAAAAGTCTAGTAGCCTATGGGCAAAATCTGTGGAAAGTTAGATATAATGAAGTGTGGAGTTTTACCAGAGATGTACAGTCATGTGCTGCTTGATAACGGGATATGCTCTGAGAAATGTATCATTAGGTCATTTGGTCATTGTGCAAACATCGTAGAGTATACTTACACAAACCTAGATGGTATAGCTTACTACACACCTAGGCTATATGGTATAGTCTATTACTCCTTGGCTGCCAGCCTCCACTTCATGTTACTATAATGAATACTGTAGGCAATTGTAACACAATGGTAAGTATTTGTGTACCTAAATATATCTAAGCATCAAAAAGGTAGAGTAAAAATAAATTTTTATAATCTGTGGGCTACCATTGTATTGGCCATCATTGATCTTTGACCTAAACATTGTTATGCACTGCATGACTGTGTAAGAAAAGAGAGAGGGACAAAAGCTTGATGATATAAGCAAGGGAGTAATTTTATGATAGATTCCCATACCTTCTGTGGATACTGAGTGAAGTAGAGATAGGAGGTGGTAAGGGATAGGGAAAATAATTGAACTGAAACGATGGATGTTAGAGTCAGGTAAGAGTAAAATATTTTTAAGTCAGAGAATAAGAGATGATGGTCAGAGAATGGGAAATCAGGCTATGGAGGGGTACAGGAATTGCTGAAGAACAAGGATATTGGAGGTAATAAATCCAAAAACTGAGGGGGGCAGAGGATTCAAAGAACCATTCATGAAGATATTAAATTAATCAAGAAAGATACAAGAAGAATTTTTTGAGTGACAGTGAGTCAACAGCTAGAATCTCCAAGGTATGGAGGGAAGTCACCCACTGGCATCTAAACACCTGCAATGAGAAGGGTAAGAACAATAGAGTATGCAACATGAGCTTCACATATGCTGGGGATTTCCAGGAAGAGGGAGGAGTAACTGTCTAGAGATAGAAATTAAAAGCAAGGAGGGCCTGCCAAATAAGGCATGGGTGAGAAAGCCACCATTTGAAAAGGTTACAGAAGAATGCATATATCCTGGAGAGGGGCAGATTTCAATTAAAGAAAGAAGGTGAATTGAACTTGCAAAGAATTGATAGAGAACATGGAGAAATTTGCTGACAACCAATTGTGAGTTCTAGAGGTTCCTGTCCAGAATGGATTTTAAGGGTTGGGAAGAGATGGGACCTGTGTTTAAATACGAGATATGCAGAAGTTTGCAGGCATGGATTTTTAGTTGTAAGAGACAGCCAGGGAGCATCTGCCTTCTCTCTTAGGCCTGTCAAAGAATAAAAGGTAAACAGGAATAAATGGAGCGATGACAAAGTTCTGATGGTTAGGCCAGAATCCCAGAGAGGGATAGAAAGGCTGTGAATGTCAGAGAGGGAGGGGTAAGGATTGTACTGTGAGTGTGTGGAGCTACCAAACAAGACATGCAGGCCACAGGCAGGTCAAAGTTACCAGAAACATGTAGAATTTAGGCAAAATGCATATCAGCTGGAGATTTTTGATACTGGCTTTAAAACATGACCAGTAAATGGGTAGTTCTGCTGTAACCTTTTTAAAGTGGGTAAATAATACCAGGGCTAAATACTGTTACGAACACACAGTTATAAATGTATGTGTGATATAACTAATTCCTAAATTTACATTTAATGGAAGTGCATAAGGATAATTTCCTTTGTAAAGAAAAAACTTAATTGTGAAAAATTTCAACCTACTCAGAAAGTGTATGAATTTGATAAACTTGCCTATACTACCATCTGAAATTCATAATGTTAGCATTTCACAGAATTTGCCTCTGAGCATATTTTAACTAAGAAAACTCAGCAATACTCTGATCTATATTTTGCCAGACCCATTTCTCTTCTTTCCTTTCTAGAGGCAATCACTATCATGAAGTTTATTTATTATTCATATTTACTTTTTTATATGTTTTAACATAGGTATATGTCCATGAGAGGAGACAATATTATTTTGTGGGTTTTAAAATTTAATGTGATGCATTTTTATCACATTATCAAAATTATATTATTTTTACTTGCCAACATAGAACTAACTTCTTTTCAGTTAGCATTATACTTGATATATCTATTCCATCATATAAATATGTCATAATTTATTTACCCATTCATCTGTTGATAACATGTAGATTGCTTTTAGTTTTTAAAATCCCAAAAATGCCACAACGAATATTTGTGAATATGTCTCCCTGAACATATGTTCAAAAGTTTCTCAAGGCTGATATACTTAGAAGAGAAATGATGAGTTGTAGGGTATGGAAATTTCCAACTTTACTTGTTGGAAAATTTACTGCTAAATTGCTGTGAAAAGAGATAATACCAATTTCTACTCCAACCAGCAAAATTTGAGAATACCTATTTACCAGTACTTTTGTCTACACTTGGGATTGTTAAACTAATACATTTGCCAGTTTTATTGGGAAGATATTGTATCTCATTCTTAATTTGCATTTCCCTGGTTATTAGTGAAACTGAACATCTTACCATTTGTTAATTGACCATTCATGCATTATCTTTTGTGAATTTCCAGTTTATATACCTTTACTATGGACTGTTTTCATATATATATATAATGTAGTACTATAAGTATGTTCTCAATATTGGTTTTTGTCTGCTATACATTTTTCAAATATCTTTAGTACCTAGTTTTAGCTTTGTTTATGATATTACTTTAAGCTTTTTCAGTGTGATATAATTGAATTAATTAAACTTTTCTGCTTAAAATCTTTGTGTTTTTTCTTGTCTGATTTGGTTTAAGGTCATTAGTAATTTAATTTTTAATAGAATCCATGGAAATAGCTCATACTATTATTTCATGGGTAGAGCTAGCTCAGCACTGAAGACACAATGATCAAAATTGTATGACCAGATTCAGAATAGTCATTTTCCAGATCGAGTACTAGCCCTCATATGTGAAATATGTCACCGATTACAAAATACTGCTAAGTAGGCAGGACTGTAAGTTCTGAAAAGAGTAAGGATTTCCTATTTACTTTGCCTTGTACATGTTTTATGTATAGGGTAAGATTTGATTGATGAGCTTTAAAGTTGTTACAGGAAATGTTTGGAGCAGATACAGACAACAAAATCAATAGTACCAGGATAGACTGGGTTCGTGTAAGCGGATTTATTATCCTGACCTTTCATTCCGAATTCCCTGTCTTATTTCTTTATAACAACAGCTAAATGTACTTATTTGTAAAGTAACAGAAAACAGATCACTTTAATGTGGCAACATTAACTGTTAAAATCTGAAGGCCTGAATATACAATAATTTATGATCCCAAAACTATTTTTGGCTTCTTTTAGATTATGTTCCCGGACGAAGAGCATTCCATTGTTTTCTCTATCCAACTGCCTTGAGTACTCAGGACAACCAAATTCTGCTCTATTTTTTAAGGAGCAGCTAAATTATTTTCAGTTCCAAATGAATTCAGAAGCAGGTTAAGGTAAATTTGGGTATGATAGAGTTAGTTGAGCTTATCTGGACTGTTAAGTATGAATGAATTTGTTACAAGTCAGAATCAATATAACCAAAGTCTCTTTTTTCAATAAGCATAGATAACTGTTTATGTGTGTACTTTGCTATGAATTTACTACTTTTGTATGTACTTAAACACGCCGTATTTTTAAAATTGTCAACTCCCTTTACTCAGTATATTTGTCAGTTTCATGGCTCAAAAATATCATCTATTTGGGGTGATTGACTCAAAATTATTTCTCTAGTCTTATCAAAAATTTTTCACAACTAAACACCAAACATACATTCAATGCCATACTCAGCATCTCTGGTTGTATGTTGAGTAGGCTTCTCAAAGTTAATATTTTTAAGACTGAGTTTCTAACTTCTCCTACTTCACTCTCAAACCTGCAGTTCTCATTATCTTTCCTGACTCAGTGTAGTTGTTCCATTCTCTTAGTCATCCAGGAAAATAGTAGTGTCATTCTTTATTTTACTCTTTCATACGTCACACTCCCACCTATGAAAGGCATCCCATCGCTTCTGTTATTATATTATGTTTGGAGCCAAATACTTCTTGCCACCTTTCTGATACCGTCCTAGCCCAAGCAGCCATCAGATAATCCATATATGAATTATTGCTCTAATTTTCTAGCTACATCTGGAGTTTAGCAGTGTTTTGGGAGGTGAAGAGGTAAAGTCATGCTGACTCGAGGTGCAAAGTGTCTGGAAGTCATGTCTGTTTAATGTTCAGAATACTAAACTGGTCAGGGAAGTGACAAAAGTATTCCATAATATTGGAAGGAACTGTTATATTTTAGCAAATTAGATGTCATCTCTGGCTCTAGGGATCAGTTCAAAGACAGCATGATATTAAAGGGGCATATTTCTGTTCAATGTGAGGAACAGATTATTTAGAATTAGAATATCTCCATTAAAAGGAGGGTAGTTAATGAGGTAGTGAGCAACTGGTAACATTATTTTTTAATTAAAACAGGATGTTCATGTTTCACAGGGATATGGCAAATGGGAACCTATATATGACTAATTGGCAGCTGAGAAAATGGAGCTATGAAATTATATTCTGTCTTCAGAATATGTGCTGAAAATACAACACCCACTGAACAAACAAAAAGAGACAGCATAGTGCTGTGCACATAACAGATGGCCAATAAATCTATGTAGATTAATAGATTAAAAAATGGAATATGTCACATCATTCAAAGGATCATGGAGACATTTTCTCCATCATCTATGAAGGATTTAGTTGTTTGGGCTTACCAAATTCTTTATTTGGAGATTATAATTTCTGCCCATGTACTTTTGGAGCTAAGTTATTTAAATTTCTGTGCTACTGACTTCATGCAAACAATTACTTGATAAGTTCCAAAGCCCTAGCATTGTATTCACCCTGTAGTTTTATGTTCTATCCAATAGTCGTTAGTACAACTTACACAAAATAGACTCGAATGCTACTGTCTTTAAGCTCAGAAGATATGCTATGGAATTTACTATTTAGCTTTGTACATTTTTTAGAGAAAGAAATTTCACATAACAGCTGGTGAAATCCATGGAGCTAGCTACATAGGGGATCCTCCATGGCTCCTTGAAAATATGTGTAGCATAAATAAGATCTTTGTTTTTTTACATTGCTATCTGCACAGACTTTGAAAGTCTTAAAATGCTAAAAATTGAACCTTGTTTTCGAAACACTATAAAAGTGGCTAAAGAATCTCTTAAGACTAGGTATTAGTTGATATCAAGCTTCTAACAGCAAAATTGCTCTTGAGAATTATGTATTAAATAATCAACCTTTTCTTCTTTTTCGTATTGGCATTTATAAATAGGTTGAATGACTACGTAAAACATAAAAATTAATTCAAACAATTTGCTACAAAGTAGCTCTATGGCCTCACAACTGAACATTTGATACTTCTCAAACCCTGCTTAATGACATGGAGACAGTCTCTGACCAATTCATTTTATCAAAATTATTATTAATGAGTTTCTGTGAGTGTTCTCCTACAGTAAACAAGTGATACATGATCATTTTTGGGATTATAGCTACTTATCTTTATTTGATCTTTTTTCTTTTATCCTCTAATTTTATCTGTTCTTTTCTTAACATCTTTAGTTTTTATAACCATCAGAATACCATATAATCTAACAACTAAAATAAATTAATTTTATGTTTGATTGAGAAATTGTACAATTGTTGAAAGGATTATAATGTTCTGAGGTACTGTCAAATGGGATTAGTAATTCCTATCAGTTGGTGTAATGTTTAAATAGTACTCTCACGGGCATTCGTCCTTTTCAGATATATAGAGGTCAACTCAACAAGCCCCTTGAACAAAGTTCTTGCTGAATTTCTCCCCAGAGAATATGTGATTGAAAGTATTTGAAAATTCACTGGACATTAGAAGATTATAAAGGACCATCTTCACTTCTAGGCTTTGACAAATCTTAATAAAATCTAAAGAAACACATCGAAGAAGGATGTTTTAGGACTAGCTCATCTCTGATGTAATTTTATTGATAAAGCAATTAAGGAGAGTCCTAAGTCATTCCAGTTTTCATTAATCTCTTTCAGCTAAGCATCCCAATCAGTAACTGAGCTCCTGAGAAATTTTAAACCAATCTTCTTTCTACCTTTTCCTTTGCCACTTTACACTGTCTTTCTCAGCATATAGAAAAAAAAAAAATCCAAAACTTGGTGGAGTGGAACAGAAACACAGTAATGCCATGTCAACATTTATTTATGGCCTGCCAGTTAAGATGGACAATTTTTTTTTAAAGCCTGAAAGATTTTAAAAACAGTACTTGCCAAGGATTCCATGATGAGGTGGTATATCTCACGTGTCAAGCTGGAAATGGAGACAGTACAATCTATATCTGTGATTATTTGCTTGGGTACACCATCCATTTTCTCAGATCCTACATTAATCATTTTATTTCTCCTTGCCTATGGTGACATTCTAACTTCAGAATAGAAAACACTTTGCATTTATTTATCTTTTGAAATTCATAATTTCTATAGACCTTAGTAGTTTTACTTCATGATGCACCAAAAGTGTATATCTAGAGGTAATGTTTCTTTTGCTAACCATCATTTGTAATTTTGTTCTCACAGGCATAGAACTTTTCCAAGCATCCATCCAACCATCTATTCATTAATTAATTTAAAAATATTGAACCAATCCATAATAAGTGCTAGGTATTAGGATTTAATAGTGTTTATAACATTATTCTTGTTACTCAAACACATATGGCCTAGCACAAGTAACTGACAAAGCACTAGGCAAAAACAACAGTGTAATAACTGTCATCCCCCTTCATGGCAGGGTGATTCAGTCATTGGTCAAGGGCAAGGCAGGACACAGAAACATCAGTGTTAGGGGTGGTTACGATAATTCAGGAGAGAGATGGTGTTGACAGATGAGGCTAAAATTAGCAAATGTTAAGGAGGACAGGAGTCCAAGATGACACCCAAGATCTTGGCTTTGGCAACTGCTGGATAGTAGATTGGGAAGAAAGAGTTTATAGTCTAGCTACATTTTCAGAAGAGTAGGCAACTGAGCTCAAAAATACTAGTTTTCTGGTTGGGATAGACATTTAAAGTGGACTTTTCCTCATTGTGGTCAAGTTTTTCCTAATCTCTCGATTACTAGTTTCACTAATTTATATAGCCAATTATTAAATGATGATAGGATTTTTTTTTTCTGATGGAATTCAGAGTTATTATCAGGTTGAGATCGCTGCATTCATTTTAAGGTATTATCTTCTCTCTAACCTAAGACCAATGAAATATTCATCATAGTCTTCATCTGCTCAAGGTGTTGAACATGGTTCATATTTATTAACTGCCAAAGCAATGGAGTGGCTCAACTCAGCTAATGAAGCAATATGTAGCTTTTATTTCCCTAGAATACCAAATATATGAGGAATTTGTGCAATAAAAAAAAAACTTGATATTTCAGAACGATTTTACTGTCATGTGTTTCAATGCAATATTCTTCCTTATAATGTATTGCAAGTAGCCAACCTCAACATGTGACATTGAGTACTAAATCATAACCTATTTACTTAATAAGTCTTCAAATAAATGGTTCACAACTCTCTTTGGGTGCAAAATTGCAGTTATCTTTTCAGAATTTTTGGCAGGCTAAAATTTTTTTGGGAAATAAACATCCATCCATTTTATTAGGCTCAAATTTACATAGGTTCAACATCAATAATTGCTTAAATTTCATATAAGATTGGGCTCATGCATTTTGGTGGACATTATCAAATATCCTTTCCTGTAAAGCTGACTTTCAGTGCCAATTTCACACCTTTAAATTGTTAAATAATCAGATAACTCTTTCAGTTTTATTTCGGGTATTATTCTTTTGGTAATGCATTTCTATCTTTATCTTTCAGAGTCTGAATAACTTTCATTCCCTTGCAGATTTGACACATGACTTGCTCAAACATACAATCGCTTCACTTCCTGGTACATTTCATCTACCCAACTGTCACTCCAATCCTTTCAGCTCTTTGGGATATATTTCTTTTGTTCATTTTCACATTTTGCCTTTGGTTAAGTATGTTGTCAGTCAAAACATGATTCACTGAATTTGTTTATCCAGTGCAGTGTAATTTGACACAGAATTGTGTGTTTCTAACTCTTATCCTTTTATTAATGTTTCCTTGTTACCTCATTTATCATTTATATTTTCATGACAGTTCTCTAAAAGAAAACCATTTTACCCACATTTATTATCACTTTTTTCAAACATTGTCAACTTAAATTAGTGCACAAGACTCAGAGAAACTTAGTTTTGTTAATAGTAATAATACAAATTGAATGAACTGATTTTCTTAAATTCTTCTGAGAAAAAATAATAGCAATTTAAGGGAAATGACTATTCACGTGTTCATTTCCTCTCTTTTAATGACAAGATTCAACTTGAATATGAAACTTTATGTAGCAAGTGCATTAAAACCACTTATAGTTATTGCTTTTCAAAAGCAATAACAACAAAAACAACAACAAATATGTATTTTTAACTATCTGAGACGGCTGAGCTTATGAGGGGAATGTTTTAAATTTGGTTAGGAGTTTATGATGGTCGGGAAATGAGCCATCAATGTTAACAGGAGCTTTTTTTTTAAATCTCCAGTGCTGGACATTTCCCACATTAAATAAGCACACCTGTCTGTTTTGATCTCATAAAATACAGAAGAAAAAAAGGCTAATTAAAATGTTAACATACTTATGGTTACACTTGCTAGAGTATGTTTACCATATCTTGAATTAGATATTGTCTTGCTAAGTGACATTACTAAGTGAGTTTATCATGGTGATTAGGTCAGGAAACAAAATTTCTCATGATCTACACAGCCAACATGAGTAGTCCCACTTACCACTACCTAAAATCTGTGAAAAACCCATTTTATACTGAGGGTTGCTTCATCTTTATGGAAAAAAGCATGTGACAATTTGATTGCAGAGCTCAATTGGTAATATCCTTGTCTGCATCCAGAATGGTAATAAGACTACAATGACATGAAAGTAGCGCTGAACCTAGAGTAAGAGGTTTGGAGTTTGAGTCTCTGCTTCACCAAATACTAACTATGCAACCTGAAACAATATAATCAACTTTTAGGAATCATTGTTTTTCATTAATAGCAAGAGAATAACTGCTATATTTAACACAAAGGACTTAAAAAATAATTATATAAAATCATATATATATATATAAATCTATGAACTTCCACATTAATGTTAAACTTATTCTATTAACCTTGCCGCCCAAAGTCCCCCACTCAATATGATAGGAAACAAATTTTTGTCTTTGTGATGTATTGATTTCTTTTCCTTTGGGTAGATATTCAGTACTGGGATTGCTGGATCAAATGGTAGTTCTACTTTTAGTTTGTTTAGAAATCTCCGTACTGTTTTCCATAGAGGTTGTACTAATTTACATTCTCACCAAAAATGTGTGAGATTTCCCTTTTCTCCACATCCTCACCAACATCTGTTATTTTTTGTCTTTTCAATAACAGACATTCTGACTAGGGTAAGATATTATCTCATTGTGGTTTTAAATTTTTATTTATGTGATGATTAGTGATGTTGAGCACTTTTGAATATACTTGGTGGCCATTTGTATGTTTTCATTTTTAAAATGTCTGTTCATATCATTTTCCCACTTTTTAATGACATTTTTTGTTTGGGGGGAATCTTAGACATAAATTCTTTGCCCAGACTAATTAGGCTAGATTTTCACATGTTTTTAAACAAGATCATATTATATGGAAAAATATATTAAAGTGCAATTTTTCTGGTTAAAGCAGAAGTATGGGTCTTTGGTACCTTCTCCATCAGCCCCTGAGATACTTCCAAGGAATGCTGGGATTGTATAACAGCTTGAAAGTCGCTGTTACCCCAAAGAGGGCTGCTCTTTGGGGAAATTTCCGCCTCCTAAAAAACAAAATCTGTATATATTTCCTTCAGTAGGAAAAATAGACACCAGCATTATGAAACATTATGAAATAAGTTGTCTTTGATACTTTGAGCAGAAGTTTTATTATATAAATGTGTTGACTGAAATGGCCTTTATAGTATAATTCTTCAAAATCCAGGAAACTTTATGAAATTTCAATATACTGTAATTTGTTCAATATATATTGGACACTGGCCTAAATAATGAATTCTGTTTGCATTCCAGAAGATATAAAAATAAAGAAAAATAAGCCTCACATTGAAGGAACTTAATTTTTCTTGTAGGCTAAAAAAACAGTAACAGTAACTAAGGAATAATATTTCTTGATGATTTAATTATTAATAGAATTTCTCAGTTAATGTTATCTCTGTCAATATTGTATTAACATGTATTTTGTTTTTCCTTGAGATGCTTATTCTGAGGAAAATTCTACAAAAGACTTTATAAATCTAGGAAAAACCCACTCACTCTGAAAGTGCCCATTCCTTCCAGGTTTCCTTTACTGTTAGTGCCACTTGAGCTGTGCAAGTGCTTTTAGGAAGTCTTCAAGACAATGAGGAAGTTCACTGAAATGCACAGGAGAAAGAATAAGAAATTCCAGTACATCATCCAAAGATGCTAGCTCTTAAGAACTTTTCTGAATTTTTAAATGCTTTATGTTAAATTTATACTTGTTCTAAAAAAAAGTTTGTCAGTTTTTATTGGCAAGATAGAGTAGTTCTTAAAAAGAAGCAATTTTATGATGTTTTCGGGTTACATTTTAACTTACAGATGCTTGTCTTTAGAGAGACAGTAGCAATGTTAGTATCCGAAATGCCAGTTTTGTCTTTCTTTTTGTTTCAGTCCATATTGATTTAGTAATGGCACACAGGCATTCAACTAGTCACATTTTTTCATGAAATTTAACTGTAGGATTTTATTCTTTTCTGAGCATAGTTATATGGGTTTGCTATCAGATCATTTAAAAAATAGAGTTTTTTTTACCTGCTCTTGGAAAATACTGAAATAGGACAGAATGATAAATCTCTCTGCAACCGACCCATCTTTTGTAGCAAGGTGTCACAGTTCAGTCTACATTCTAATTCCTCTGTGTTAAGGACAATTTGCAAGTATTAAATGATCCTTATCATTTCCTATAAATAGGATGTTGCTACGCAGTTGAGTGGAGTTTTGAAGTAACTAACATATGGGGTAATGTCTTATTGGTGAGTTCTACCCAATCATAAAGAGTGGGAAGATATAAGTTGTGTGTTGTAATTTTAGTTCACCCCATATTTTAATCTGCTTTGTAAGTTTTAGCTCTTGTGTATCTATTTGTTTTGCATATATGTTCATATTGCATGTAAGTATGAAGTGGATTGAATAATATCCAAATATATATTATAGAGATTCTAGAGGAATAGGGATCCTGCAATATTATTCAAAGGACAGAATAAACTCCTCTAGAAATAAAACAAGAACTACAAACCATTAAAAACCAATAATATATCTTCTCAATCTATTAAAATTATCGCAAATCTTGAGAAGTCACTTTTATACATTATAAATCAAAAATAATTGGTAATATATTCATATGAATGTCAAAGAAAATAAATCATAGCTTACTACTATGATGAATGTGCAAAAGAACCCATTTTTTTCAGAACAGATACCACAGATTCTCACACACACCTTCCTGAACACTAATGAAGTGAACTGTGGACATTAGCTATAGAAACTGACAAATGAATGGAGTATGATCTCTACATCTCCACTGACAATCATATACAGTAGAACTCCAACCCATGGTACCATTGTGGAAGTAGCAAAACAAATTGATTTTGAATATGAAAGGAGAATTTAGGGCACACTTTAAATTAAGGAGACTTTTTAGAGCATTCTTTTTTATGACTCCAACAAGTTTTCATTTTTGCATTGTTTTGTATTGTCAGCAGGCAACACTATCATCATCCCTATGTATGTGTGTGTGTGTGTGTGTGTGTGTGTGTGTGTGTACATATATATACACATACAGTCATGTGTCACTTAACAATGGGGGGGATACATTCTGAGAATTGCATTGTTAAATGATTTGCTCATTGTGCAAACATTATAGAATGTACTTACACAAACTTAGATGGCATATATATTTTTATTTATATCTATTATATGGAAAACCAAATGTCCTAGCACCATTACTGAATATCAACAATTCTTTTATTTAATCTGCAATGCCAATATCAAGTGCCATATATCAGGTTTCTATATGTGCACCATTATAATCTACGAGACCACTGTCATACATGTGGTCTGTCTTTGACAAAAACATTGTTATGTGGTGCATGGCTGTATAGATGCAAGATGATAAAGATGATATATGCAAAAACTGTATAGTTACTCCTGAGGAACCAATTCAACCAGAAAAGCCCAACCTCTTTAGAAGAGTAATGTATTTTATCATAGCACATGAAATTAATCCTAAATATTTCATTTTCTAAAAGTTTTCTTTGAATAGTATAACTTCTACTTCAATGGATAAGACAATTTATTCCATTTAAGAGCATTGCTTACTGAGCAGAGAGCATTTTAGATAAAAAATACAGTAACATAGGAGCTTTTATAAAGAACACAGAGAGCAAGGATATATAAATGATACCATTATAACTTTGATGAATATGCTTTTCATAACTAACAACCTAGCTGTGATATTAAAGAAAATGTTTTTAAATAGTAATGCTTTTTTTAATGTAGGGACTTGGCTTCAATTCTTGCTTGCTTTCATTTTTGCATAAAACGTCTTTAGAAGGGAGTGAAGCGTGGAACTCTGGAACCACGCAGACTTGCCCATGAGAGCTCTGGTGCTGCAGCTCTGACCTCTGCCCTGCCAGGGTCAGGAACCATCTCCTCCTCCCTTACTGCCTGCCGGGTTCAGTGATCTCACCAGCTGTCTCAGATTCTCTTTGAAAGCAGCCGTCTGTCCTCTGTCACTTTCCAGCAGATATGCTACACAAAGGAAATCAAGGTCACCAAGAACATGGATTCCAAAACCAAACTTTCCAACCCCTGGATGAACAACCCTTAGACATTCCTGAATTGCTTCCCTTATTTAACTTCTCTGTCATTGACCATCAATTCTCACATTTTTGTTGAGGCAATTTTAAATATTACTTTTTCAGGTGAACTTATAACTCTACATAAGTCTTTCAATTTGAGATCAAATATGTGTATACACTATTCGGTCTAATTACTATGGCTTTCTCTCCTTCTTCCATTATAAGACTGTGGATATGAATTCATCACACATACCTCTTGGACATTGTTGATGCTGACGCACATTCCTCTGTATTCATCCTATTCTACTTTCTGGCAATTTTAGCAATGAAAATTTTTTAGAAACTGAAAGCAAAAGCAGACTCCTAATTATTTTACTTTAGATACTAGGACTATTTATAAACTATCACTAAAAAAGCAGCTCTTGCCTGTGAATGTTCTCTTTCTGGAGTTACTCCATTTTTTTTTTAAACGTCAGGTATTCTAGGACTGAGAAAGTTGTAACTCTTTCTTCGTTCTTCTCACAACTTAAACCCTCTTCAGTATGAGTGTTCATCTGCTTTTCAGTTAACTTACAGACTTCTTGACCCTACCAGCAGTTTTGCCCTGACTTAGACACTCCAAACTGACTGCTGACCATTACTCATCAAATTCAGAGTATAAACTATTAATACAATTGTGTATTTTTACTTGTTTTATTTTATTAATTCATCTTTCTTCTTTGAATATAGGAAGTCTGCCTGGACTACATTTATCTTTTCTCATCGGCCAGTTCAGAGATAATTCTTGGAAGCTTTTCATGTAGCAAGTACCTAACAAATATAGTTTACTTCTGGAGTTATTGACTAACTGAAATTAATCCCTTTCCATTGATGCACTGCATAAGCCTAAGATATTTTATCTAAGCTTTAGTCAAACCTGGAATACCCTTATGGCAAATGTTATCTTTGAGAGAATGTATTAAGATCAACTAAATGCTGTAGCAAACAAAACCAAAACCTAGTGGTATAAAACCACAGAGATTTGTTTCTCGTCCATGTAATAGTCTCATGCAGGTGTTTGACAGGCAGCCTTCGTAGTGGCAATGCAAGAACTTGTACTCCTTTCATTTTGTCACCTAGGGTCCTAAGGTCCTTTGCTCAAGGTCTGCATCCAGTAGGCAGACAGGGGAGAGAGATTGTGTGAGCATATTTTTGGACCAGAGCACTTCTTCCTGCATTGAATTGGCCGAACCTAATCATGTGACACTGTCTACTTAGTTCATTTAGTTATAATGAACTCTTTTATATGTAATATTTCAGTACACAGGTAGAATAGGAGACAGGTTTTGATAATTCATTGTTGTCCCTGTAGCACACAGTGAGCACCATGGGTCAGAACTGTGAGATGCTTCCTGTGTTGCTGGCAGCCACAGGGATTCAGAGAGACCACAAGAAGCTTACCTTTTGAACATCAGAGCTACAGACATTAATATTTAAAGTTTGAGGGAACAGAAAAGTGAAGGCTGGTTTTTCTTGCCACAAGTTGTAAGAAGAATAAAATGCTTTCTTTGTAGTGAATACCCTCAGGGTGGAAAAAAGGCACGGCTCATTTAATTTCATCATCCAATATAAGGAAAATGAACAGAAACAGATGCCTTTCCATTAATTTTGCAATGGCTGGATTGGGAATAAGGTCCTCATGGCTCCCTGTGTGTTTAAGGACATCCCAATCCATCATTACACACATACCAGAGTTTCTGCCAGCATCAGAAGCTACCTCTAGAGCAAAGATCCCAAGTTCCCAGAAAATATTCCCTCATCTATCGTATTGAAAAATTTGAAAGTCTCTTCCTTCAAACTATCAATTTTCCATCAATGAGAGATACAAATTTCTCCCTTTTTATTATCTGTATTGACTCAGTTTTACTTTTTTGGCTATCTTAAATAATTTTTCTTTAGATTTATATTTGATAGTAAAAAAGAAAGTTTAATTGTAGTACATTATTAACTTATTTACCATTTATAAGTATCTTTACCTATGTTGTATTATTTGACTGTTTCCTAAAAATGTTGTAAGATATTTGCTATTTTTTTAGTTTCTAGATGATAAAATTGAAGCTTAAAGACTTGCAGGAACTTGTCTAAAATATCATAGTGTCTCAGAACACAGGCTTCAGAATCAGGACCCAAACTTAGATTTTTTGATTGGTCTTTCTGGCTCTAAGTTCTATGCTTAAAATCTTTTACTAAGAGGATCACTTACACTTACTTTTACTAAGAGGATGCCCTTACACCTATACAAAAATTAATCTTTCTGTTTAGATGACATTGAAGAGATCCAGTCTTCGACTCTCTGAAATGAAAAAAGTCAAAACATCTCATAATAAGAGCAGAAATGTATTGATACCCACTGAAAAAACCCAATGCAAAGAATATATGGTGAAAGTGATGGATAAATATGAGTTCTTTAATTGATAAAATTATTTTTTGTTATGTCAATATTCCGTTGAAATATATATTAATCAGTATGTTTTCCAGAATAATAACCATGATGAATAGCTAGGGATCAAAATAACAGCTGTCATTAAACAGGTATTACATATGCACCAAATACCCATGTTTCATATAGTCTTTATAGAAAATTATACTGAGGCTCTAGAAGGCTCATGAACTTGACCTGGTATCAATTGAGATGAAAACCCAGATCTGTTTGATTCCAAAGTGAAAACAACGCCTACATTCTTAAAACAAGAATGTTTTTCCAATGAGTTATATATATAATCTACAAATAAAGACAGAAAAATATAGCTTTGTTTTTATCAATATTTGATATTTTCAAAATATAAAATACTAAACAGGGGAAGACAACTCCAATATTTAAATTTCTTATTGGATGGAATAGTTTCTACATTATAACATGAACAAGAATTGAATCACACAGAGATGTATTATAGTGGGAAGCATCAAAGTTGACCCACTCTTATGTAGAGGAGAGAGCCAACGACTGGCTTGTAGAGAAGGGGTGACAGCTGTCCTCACTAGCGGTGTTCTGTAATTATTTACAGGAGGAAGAAAGGCAGGCAAAGCACAGACACAAGAGATCTGGAAGCATAGGCTGTTTTGGAGTCTAGGAGAGCGGTCGGCCATAGATTAACTCTATCTGCTATTTCTGAGATCCAGGCCCAAGGCTGAGGTTCAGGAGTGCAATTCCAAAGTCTAGCAAATGTAGCAAAATTACTAGTAAAATGGAGGTGGACTCTCAGTTTTATGGGAACCAGGCAGATTATCAAATAGGAATTAGACACTGACACCAAGGCAGCGCCTCAACTTTTCAGAACTGTAGAAGGACTCACAGCTAAGGTACCTGCCAGAATTGGGATAAAGGATGCGAAGTGGCTAGAAGCAAGGACGACTTTCTTCTGGATACTCAAGGTGTTGAACTAGAGAGCCTTAAGTATCTCTGGGTTAGGTTCACCTCCAGATCTGGAACAGGCGTGACTTCCCATGGGATTCAAATGGCCCTACTTGAGGACAAAAGAAAGTAAAGGGTCAGAAAATGTAGATTCTGATTAATGTAATGCTAAGTATGCCAAGGGCTGTTTTTGAAATAAGGCTGATCAGAAATTTGTAATGGTAATGGGCAAATATGACTCATTATAGTTAAACTATTGTGTATGACTATGCAGCAAAATATTGATTGCATTAATTGAAGTTAAATTTTCTTAAACTATCAATAAAGCAGTTTTTTTAAAAAGCTATTTAAAGTCGGCACAGTGGCTCACACCTGTAATCCCTGCACTTTTGGAGGCTGAGGCAGGGGGATCACTTGAGGTCAAGAGTTGGGGACCAGCCTGGCCAACATGGTGAAACTCTGTCTCTACTAAAAATACAAAATATTAGCTGGGCATGGTGATGTGTGCCTGTAATCACAGCTACTTGGGAGGCTGAGGCGAGAAAATCACTTGAACCCGGGAAGTGGCAGTTGCAGTGAGCTGAGGTCACTGCACTCCAGCCTGGGCTACAGAGAGAAACTCCATCTCAGAAAAAAAAAAAAAAAAAATTTCTTTCTTTGTGTTTCCAAAATGGAAAAGAGAAAGTAGTGGGTGGAGTAGAGGGCCCATCCAGAAGAAAGCCCAGGAGTCTTATTCTCCATGACTGTAGAGGACAGAGGAAGGACAATTTGTTTCCATTTGTTTTGAAGTCATTGTTTTTAAAAGAGAAGGGGCGTGTTATATGGGGTGGGGGAAAAGGGAGCTGAGGAAGCATCAGGATCACTCAGGAAAATATAGATGAGAACAGGAACAAGAGCATTTATTGTGGTTTCAGTGGGAAAGAATGAGTGAGACAGGGGAGTGAGATTTAGGATTGGCTGCTTGGAATAATTGCAGTGGGCTTTACGACCTAGGGGCTCTTCCTAGTTGTCTAATATCTGCCCTGTGGTGATTAAGGCAGGGAAATAGTCGCTCAGAGTACAAAAGCTTGATAAAGGAGGTAGTTGGAGGTATCCACTCCGGATTGGTTGCTTTGCATATAAAAGGCATGCTTACTGGCAAGTGTAACTCTAGGATTTGGCTAGCTCTGAGGAGGTGGAGCGATTTTTCCAGGATAAGCAAGGCCCCAAGATGTCAAAGCATCAACGATACAGAATTTAAAAACATGATTTATACAATCACTTAGGAATCTCGCTGGCTTATGTTTTCCTGAAATACCTTCTAAATGCAGAAGAGCTCTCTCTGTTGTCACCACCTTCTCGAGAAGAACTTAGGACCTATCCCAATCTCTTCTTGCTTTGGTTAAATATTTCTCAACCTGGAGATTTCTCCTGAGTAGTGGAGTGAGACCCAGTCCCACCATTTCTTGCATCTAAGTTCTCAAATAAATAAAAAGATTTACTAAAACATTGTCATTGTGGCTTTTATTTTTATTTATTTTTATTTTTTTGCTACTGGGAATAGACACAAAGTAATAAATCGGGCAAGTTACAAATTCATTAGAAATCTTAAAAACATTTTTCTAATTATTATTGCTGGATTTCATTAGACTAAATCTAAAGACGGACTTCATCTTTCTCAACACCTTTCTCAGTTCCTCTCCTAGGGGTTCTTCTGTATGTCAACCTTGTTCCATTTCTCTAAAGTGCCTCTAGAATGTGAAATAAAAGCAATCCATCACCATGAGGGAATGAATAAAATTCATGAGATACTCAAAGATATTTATTTGTAATACAGAAGAATCAGTAAATTTATCTTCTACTTTGATTTCTTGCAAGGTATTGGAAAATTCTCAGGACTTAGAAACATATGCCTTGTCTTTCAATGTAGATGGATACTACTTGTTTCCAAGGTTAATCTCAGGGGACTCTGGGTATGAACCTCACTGGAAGCTTCAAAAGGATGAACCAGGGCTCCTGAAATGATTCTATGAGCTATTGGTAGGGGCTAGAGATGCTTCCAAGAGACACTGCAAGAAAACACCCCTTCTAGTGGGGAAGCAGGGAGCTGTGAACATATAAATGAGAGCTCAAAGGTGTTTTTAGTATGTCATTAAAGTCAACCAGCTGTCTAGAAGGCTGGGAGTTCAAAGCCTCAAGGAATGATCAAAAAGACATCATCTAAAAGCCTAAATTCAAGAAACCATTAATTCAGAAGACATTAATTGAATGCTTCCTATTTATCTTTATATCCCCAGTATTTAGATGGTATCTGATATATCCTGACTAGCCTGAGTGAATTAAAATGCACTGGATTGGCAGAACAAAATGCTGAGCAAGTGAGGTACTTCAAAAACGTTAAATCTGACTCCAGCCAGACTTATATTTACATATCCTGCTTATAATTTTTATGTCTGCATCTATATGATGCTCCAAAATGTCACTGGCATTAAAATAAACAAACAAAGAAACAGAAGGGTCATGCTTGGGGATCTGCAACTAAACGTATGTATGGAGTAAGCTGAAGAAATGATTCAGCAGAGTATTTCTCCTGAAAAGGACATTGACAAGAACAAGACTGTTGTTCCTATTGAATATCTCTTCTGAAGTTTTCTTGATCAGCCACTCCAAAATATAACACTTGCATAATTAATTGATGCCCAAGAGTCAATGTTTGAGCCATTGAGAGGTTAGCTCTTTCAGGTAAACCATTCTTTTGTATTGGGGAACCATGAATATTTTTCATCCTACTGTGTCATTTGCCATTTAAATGCTTTAAAAGGTAGGGAGTGAGAGTACTGGTGCTACGGTCTGAATGTTGTGTTGTCCCCTCTCAAAATTTATATGTTAAAATCCTAATTCCCAAAGTGATGGTATTTGGAGATGGGGTCTTTTGGGAGGTGATTAGTTTATAAGGGCAAAGCCCTTATGAATGGGATTAGTGCCCTTTTAAAATAGGCTAAAGGGATTCTGTTTGCCTCTTCCTATCATATGAGATCACAGCAAGAAGTTGCTAAAAAGGGCCCTCACTAGAACCTTGCCATGCTGGCACCCTGATCTTGGACATCCCAGCCATCAGAATTGTAAGAAATAAGTTTCTGGTTTTATAAGCTGCCCAGTTTATGGTATTTTGTTGCATCAGTCCAAGTGGACTAAGATAACTTGGGTGGAGTTTAGGGAAAAAAATCATAGAATTCAGTAATAATCTGTCAGGCTCTAGCTCAAATCCTGTAGTTTCTAGGAGAACTTCTTTTATTTCTCTAATACTTAGCACATTCTCTGTGTTTTGAAATGCAAGAAAATATTTTCTACTTAGCACTTAATTATTTTGTTCATAAACATTTTTTATTTTCTAAATTATCTATTTGGGTCAGGGACAGCGTTTTATTCTGTTTGGCACAACACCCTTCCACCCTCTATCCACCCCGCCCTCCACCCCCCACCCATACACATAGATACAGGTAAAATCCCACCACCACAAAACATTCAGGGGCATTGCTATCCTCTCCTTCTGCCTCCCCCCACAAAATTTACACACTTCATGTTTCTCACTCAGCTCCCTGAATTGTGTGCAGTTAGCTAGCAGAGAAGCCAGTACTGATTGATTGTTAGGGTTGCCTAGAGTTTCAATGAAATGTGGAATTTTATTGCCACATTTTGTTGCAAAATTAATAATTTTGCGAACTTGAATGATTTTTTTTCTTACAAACAGCAATTAAGTAGTCATATCCCATATCATTGTGCTGTAATTAACTCTCATTCTTATTTTGTATGATCTTGGGAAATAAGAAAAAAAGAAAATTTGCTATTCCTATGTAGAAATATCTTCTTTTAAGATTATATTGTGAAATGAGCTTTGGTTTGTATTTTAAGATTAGAACTCAAATTGCTAATGCAAAGTATGGCAAAACAGAAATAATCCTCTGACTTCCATCGAAGAACCAAAAACTCCAAACAGGGCTATCTATTCAAGTCTGCAAGACTTCAAGGTTCAGAAGCACCAAGATAACCCATGTATAAAGCAAAAACCAAGATAATATTCCACAGAAAGTTGACCCTAGATGGTTGGAAGCCCATACATCTGAGTACGTGTGGGGCATTGGAGAGACAGTGGGGGCGAGTGTTTGTATGTATATGTGTGTATCTGCTAGGGGGTGAAGGCTATGTAAGAGAGGCCTGTGTAAGAGACTATGTAAGCTATAAGCTTGCTTGTTAGCCTCATGGACTCTGGAACTCACCGGAATGAGTTTAAATTACAGCTTGGTCATTTATTAATTATGTGACTTTGGGCAAAACAAACGCAAAATGGTAACTACCTCTTAAGACTGGTGTCAGGATTACTTGGGTTAATACATGAAACGCACTTAGAACAGTGCCTAGCAAGTGATGAGCACTCAATAAATATTAGCAACCGTCATTACACCA
This sequence comes from Hylobates moloch, assembly GCF_009828535.3. Classification (NCBI taxonomy): domain Eukaryota; kingdom Metazoa; phylum Chordata; class Mammalia; order Primates; family Hylobatidae; genus Hylobates; species Hylobates moloch. The sequence continues at coordinate 205,346,526 of NW_026652276.1, forward strand.
AATAGAGGAGTGTGATGCATCTAATACAAACTTCACCATTTTCAAAAGGAAGCCTAGATTCACCTGAAGTTTGAAATATGAGCCACAAAGAATGAGGAACGTGACATTAAATATAAGAATTTTAAAATGAGTTTCTCTAAGCCATTGAAAAGATCTGGCAAAGTGTAGCTAAGTTATTTAGATAGGCTAAACAAATTGCTTCTCCCAAATCTCCACTTATGTGAGTGCTCACATCACTAGACGGCAGTGTAAAATTCTCAATAATATCTAAATAAATTAATTCTATCAGATATCCAGATGCTGCAAAAATAGAAAAAAATCCCAAAAAACACATTAAAAAGTCTCAGAAATTTTTATCATTAACGTCCCTTACGTGATTAACGATATACTCATTTAGAGCAGAATAATGGATATCTAATGATACACAATACGTAAAACAAAATACATTTACAAATGTTAAATGTACATATATATTCTGTCAGAAAATTGAAATGTATTAAGATGATTTTAGTTTACTTTTATTATTCAGTCTGTTTACTATATTTAGATAATAAAATTCCATTAGCATTATACATGACTTATGAGTTCAAAACAACTTTTTAGTAGCAGCACAGGAAATGTGCGGGTGGGGCAGGGTTGATAAATGGGCTCTATGAGAAGAATAATGGTAGGCCTCTCACTCTTTTCATAAGGAATATTTCAAATGTATCATATAAAGTGGGTTCCTGCAAATATGATGACAACCTGGGGGAAGAATAAAGGACCTACTCCTAATAATGAACAGAATTAAAATAGAATTGGAGAATATTCAGGCATGAGAGAGTATGTACCATGTAATCAAGTTCATATTGATCAAATATTGAGGGAAAAAAATGACATCCAAGGTTTTCTCCTAGGATGCTTCCATACTCAAATATAGCCACATGGCTAAGGTAATCTTGCATTATATGCTCAGCTATAAGGCTCTAGACTTCAATGGAAAATGATCATTTTCATAATGTTAAATTCCCTTTGTGAGTGTGGATCCCATTTACTTGCTACCAGTCAGCATTCCCATCACTTTACTCCAAGCTGAACAGCTTGGTTATAGCAGGAACCGGGAGCTGTCTTGCCCATCTCCATCAGGTGTATGTGTAGCACAGGGGATCCCAACATCATGGTTGAAGCTCTTTAGATGACTTGTCATGCCCAGGATTTACCCTTTAATTACCAAAGTGAGGTGAAAAGAGAGAAAATGATTGTCTCCTTGGGTTTTAGAGTCACTTTATTCTCCGAGTTTCTAGGTGCTGATGAGAAAGTTAGAGCTGGGAAAGAGAAAAGGGATCCCCATGACTCATCCTTTTATCCCGAGGGGTAACCCAATACTGCTTTTCTCCTTTTGTTCCATGGCAACTGTGCAAGAGACTTTAGTAGATGTCCCTCAGTTGGGGTTTATATGATGTTGATTAGCCTGAGTCATGAGTTTTTGGGAGGAAGAGCACAGAGGTAAATGCCATTTTCAGCATATTATATCAGGAGCACAAACTATCGACGTGATTTATCACTGTTGATGTTAACCCTGAACACTTGCCTAAGATAGTGTTTGTCAAGTTTCTTCACTGTAAAGTTACTCTTTCTTCCTTTCTCCATACAGTCCTCTTTGGTAAGAACTTTCTGTGTACAACCCACACTTAAAAATTAGAGTTGTTCTTCACCTCCTTGAGGATGAATTATCTACATGGAATAGTTGAAATTCTTCTGCATGGGAGATTGGTTTTTATTTATTCATTCATTCTTTCAATTATTCATTCATTTATGGCAATATGGACTCATGAATATTTATTTTATATTTTGAGTTATAAACCAATTATTACTTTATTTTGTTGCCCAAATTGTTCCAGCTTTGGTTATTGAGGACACTTTCAGTTGGTTGGCCATGACCTTGCAAAAAGTCAAATTCCTCAAAAACAAAAAAGGTCTAAGAAACTGTTACAATCAACTAAATGTGATGCAATATTCTGGATGGAATCTTGAAACAGGGAAAAGTTATTAGGAAAAAGTAAGGGAAATCTGAATAAAGGATGGGCTTTAGTTAATAATAACAAATCAATAATGGTCTGCTAACAAATGTACCATACTAATGTAAGATGTTAATAATAAGAGATACTGGGTATAGGGTTTGTGGGGACTTTTTGTATTACTTTTGCAATTTTTTGGTAAATCTAAGTCTAAAATAAAATGTTAAAAAGAAACCATAATGCCTTAGTTTCCACTCAGTAGATTCTTTTAAATAATTTCAACTCTTATTTTAGAGTCAGGGGGTACATGTTCATGGGTGTATTGCATGATGCTGAGGTTTGAGGTACAATTGAACCCATCACCCAGGAAGTAAGCCTAATACCTAACAATTTTGCAACCCTTGCACTCAGCAGAATTTCAAGGAGTTGAAGATCTAATTTGAGCAGAGCTCCTGCCTGCCACAAAGACCTCAAGAGCCAGCTGAGTTCTCACCATAAACTGAAATATTCAAGATCCCTTATTCTAAATTGATTTTCAAACCTCTCAAAGGAACTTTTTCTGCTTACTAGAAAGTTAATTCAATAATGGTGATCTGAAACTTCTCATGTGCAGACAAGCAACCGACAAATTAAATTAGGGCCACTGTATATAACTAAACTCTCTCAGAGGACCTAATGCCACTTGACTGGGTTGGGGCTGCTGTGTAGCTTTGGAGTCATCTTGCACATCGCTAATTATCTGTGCTTGATTCCAAAGGTGGCTTAGCATCTATGGTCAATTCCACCTTGACAGCCATGTAAATAGTTCCCCGGGTGAAGCCCAGATCATAGGGAACATTATCTCTCCTCTTCTGGAAATGATGACTCTGCATAGCCAGACTCAAATTATACTGACCTTTTTGATAGCCATGTCACATCCTACAGTGACAGTCAATTAGGTTGCCCAGCTCACTCTAAGGTTTTTTTAAGCACTGGAAATTAACAACATTTTGTGTGTGTTTTATTAAATGTCTGTATTTCTGATTTGTGTCTCAATGCATTGATGTTTATTTCTTGGCCCATTTATTTCTGAATTTACAGCTTTTCCTTTTCTATTCACTTTTCTCTTTGATGCAACACTTAATTTGTGTTAGGAAGAAATAAATAAGTTACTGCTTTTAAGATGCAAAAGACCCAAAATAGCTCTGAGATTTGCTGTTTTATGAATGATTGAAAATCAAAGTCATACTTAAGGTGAGATCAAAAGACACATAATGCTTTCCAGCCTAAAATATGCATTTGAGATTTAGGGGTAGCTACAAATATAATTATTATAATCATGAAATAATTGCTGCTTTCCTTCAGTATTTTCAGGAGGAGGCATTTCACTCAGAAAGTCAGGATAGGGGGCTGGGCATGGTGGCTTACGCTTATAATCCCAGCACTTTGGGAGGCTGAGGTGGGTGGATCACTTGAGGTCAGGAGTTGGAGACCAGCCTGGCCAGTATGGTGAAACCCTGTCTCTACCAAAAACACAAAAATTAGCTGGGCATGGTGATGCATGCCTGTAATCACAGCTACTCAGCAGGCTGAGGCAGGAGAATTACTTGAATCCGGGAGGCAAAGGTTGCCGTGAGCCGAGATTTTGCCACTGTACTCCAGCCTGGGCACAGAGCAAGACCCTGCCTAAAAAAAAAAAAAGAAAGAAAAGAAAGAAAGAAAGAAAGTCAGGGTAGGCTTGCCACCAGAAAAGCCTTCAAAAGGGAGGTACTTGTTTCTCCAAGGGCTAGTCTTTCTGGAAGGGGATTTCATGACAAGTATATTGAAACAGCCATAAAGATAAGGTATCTACCTGGTAAGTTCTCAGGGCCTACCATTAAACCACTGGAAGCCTTTCTTCAGAAAACACAGAGGTAACACTCCTTCACTGAAGCAAACATATTAAATTGAGTTTTGCTTAATTTGCCTTTATTGTTAAAATCATTACCACCATGGAAAAGCATGCATTAGTTACCAATGGTTCAGATTGTACTTCTGAGTACCTTACAAAGATAACTGCATACACCTGTACTGATAGTCTTGCAGTCAACACTGCACAAGGTATCAAATGAGACAGGTGCACCCAGGTAAAGCTCCTGGATGGTAAGAATTATTTTACTTATCCCTCTACTTCCCGACATACTCAGCATACTGTCTTGTTGGTAAGTGCTTTAGAAATATTTGTTGCATCAAGCCGAATTATAGTGAGAAGAGGCAAAGTGTGTATCATGCCAAATCCCTTAATTCCCCAAATCCGCATACTGCCAACAACAAACTGTAAATCAGAACTGCTACAGATATATTTGAACTTCTGTTTAAATTCCTCACTAAGTTAGTGCTTTTAAGTTTAACACTCTAGTCACATTCCTGGCAGGAAGAGAAGCACCGAGAAGGAAAATTAGAGAAGTCTAGTCTAGTGCTCATCTTGGCATTGCCATCTGGCTGCAGAAGCCCCAGGGCAAGAGGCATAATGCTTCTCACCCTCAGTTTTCTTACTTGGGTGGTAAGGGTGAAAGAAGGAGTAAAAGCCAACTTTTTAAACTTTTTTGTCACTTAAAAAATAGAAATTTTACACATAACCATATTTAACTGTCATTTGATGACTTTCTATCATTAGCACCATCTTAATGACCAAACAGCAACTTTCAAAAGGAATGTAGCAGTTATGCATCTTAAAGAGTCCAGAGTCTGATGCTTAGAAAGGAAAGGACACTTGCTCATTGCCCGTATTTTAGGTTGCATGCCTGGTATTTAAGAACCAGCATCATATGAAAACAACACTGGGAGTTCACTCTGGGTTGCCTGGCCACACCCTAGCTGGTCCTGGTGATTCTTCTTTTCTCAAATAGGGTAGGGGGCAGCACCCAATTTCAGTTTAATATGGAATTGAAGACTGCTTCTCTGAGCAGGACTCTGCAACCCAAGAATGGGCCCCAATATTTCCAAGCTGCTCAGAATTTCTGTGTCAGGCAACTGATAGTCCCAGAAAATGCTTGTAAATATTTAACACTAAAAATCTGGACAGTCTTGGGCCAAACAGCCTATGTATCTCATCTTAATGAAGTTATTTTCTTATATGAATAAAAAGAGATATCCATGGGCCTCCTTAGTGGAATAAAGTCCACACTATATATGATGCAGATTTCCTGACCTCGTGTGCCTCTCCACAGACAGATGGGAACACCAGGGGATTTTCAGTATCTCTGTCTTGTTTGCCCTGGCCTCATCAGTGCTTCCTTTCCCCTACAAATATTCTTCAGTGAATTTCAAGTGATGTTTTGCTTGCCCCCTTCCTCCACCAATAGAAATCTTTAAGGGATCATCTGGCACAAAAGTATCATAAAGTATGGACTTCGGGTTTGAAATGTATTGCTTACTGTCATATATTAGTTCATAGATTAGTATTTAAGTTTTCTTAGTCTTAGCTTCCTCTACTCTACAGTAAGACTGATCATCCCCTCAATTTTATTTAGATATTAAATAAAATGATGAATGTACGTCATTTATCACAGGCTCTGCTACAAACTATGAACTCTGTCTTTCAGTTCTTTTCCATGACTTTTCCAATGTCTTCCATAATCTTCCATCACACGTACCTTTTAGTTCTAAAATTAAGAGGAAAAAATGAAGGAATAAGGGAGAGAATTAAAGGACACTTATCAGATAAAGGACTAGAAGTGGACAGCAGCAAGGTAAGGAAGCAAACTTGAAAGAAGGGTGGTTTCAGAACAATAGAATAAGACTTCTGGGAAGCTTTTTTTCTGACTTTAGGTATGTTTCGGTATCACCATTGACTCTAGGCCTAAGCAGAGAGCAGCTGCAAATAATTATTCTATTCTTATTTATTTGTCCTCATATAAAGATTGATATATATGAGTTCTCTACATTTTGAGGTACTTGTGAGGTCTGCCTGGTATTCAAATTACACCCTAATATGTACCAAAGGATGCAGTAGCACTTCACAATACCATGGTCTGTGCTTTGGAAAAGCATCATTATAAACCTTCCTGCAAGCCAAGTGGTAACTGTTCCCAAAGACAGACTGTGCTATACAGAGGCTGTCATCATGTGCTTTCATTTATGACCACATGATTTATATTGGGCAGCGACAACAGCATCATGATAATCACTATGGAATTCAACTTAGACAGACTTATAACTCTTTAAATGGATATAGTAGCTTTCAAGCTGTCAAAAAAGAGAAATAGTTTATAACAGCAGTATTTTAGCAGGATAAAAAAACAGAGTCCTGTAAATATCAGAATGAGATTATTAATCTGCCATTAATATGAACTGCAGTGTTTTCTAAGCATGAAAATAAAGCAATTTTCATTTTTGTTTCTCTTTTTTAAGTCAGTCTGACCTCTTGACTTGAAATATTCATTTATAAATGAATCACAATCAGAAAGATAGGGAGATCAGACCAAATTCTGGACCGAAAGGGAAGGGCTCCATTATTATTGGTATTTATCCTCAAAGCTGGATGAATATTGTGATTTTTAAATTATATTAACTTTGCCCCTGTACACCCCAGTCAACAAAGTATAAATTCCTGTCTTATACTTTTCAAGGTGGTTTTATCCTGTTCAAGGAATTTTTATGGTGAGTGCAGAAGAACTCTGCAAAGCATCTTCCAAATGGGAATTGCTGATCCAAATGGGAGAAAAAAAATTTGTCTCTTTCTCCTGAAGCCAGTTTTATATGAAGGCAGATAATTATTGAAAAATATATCTTGAACTTGAATTATATATGGACTTTGCAGTTTATAAAATACTTTCACATATTTCACCTGGGAAGTTCATGTCCATGTGCACTTGGTGGCATTTTAGCTTTCTTGAGCCTCTTCAGCCCCAGATTTCTTATCCGTTGACTATGTCGCAGTGCATGAAATTTCCATCCAATTCACTATGGCAAAGTGCAGAAAGTGCTGCATTTGGAATCAGAAGTCATGTGTATATGCCTCATCTTTGCCATTTACCTGTTGTATTAGGTCGGTGCAAAAGTAATTGCGTTTTTGCCAATGGCAGCCTAATAGTTTACCATTAGGCAAATCATTTATCTCTGAAGTGTTTGTCCATCCCTAAAATAAAATTACCTGAACTTGACGCTCACAAGAACCCCTTTTATCTCTATCATTCTATGATCACATATTCTCTTCTTTTTATTCACACCTAAGTAATGAGTATATGTTACATACTAGCTTTCTATTTTTAAGCCAGGAAGAGAGGCAGCCACAGCAGAAGTATTTTAGATTGCAGACTCAAAAGCAGAGGCAGGTTCTAAGGGCACCTCTTCATACCAAGAGAAGGACATCAAGGATTTAGAGTTCAGAATGGATTCAAGGCAGAACTCCCAAATATCTGAGGCTTGAAGGGCAGCTGATGTGGCTAAGAGCAGAGGCACGCCTTGTACTATTGTTTATATAAAAGTGTCGCACAATAAGTCACATTAGGAAAGTCTAGGCAAGCCTTATAACAAGTGGCCCAGGAAATGTGCCCTGTACACACTTAACACTAGTCACATCATCCAAGAGAAGGTCTTAAATAAGGGGCTGGAAGCATCAGTGTAGACGATATTTGCCTACTTTTCAAATTTTATTCATCTCAGAAGACTGCCTGATGGGTGAAGATAAGGATATCATGGGAATGAAGAAAGATGATTTCTATATTCTTATTTTTTTAATTGCTGTATCACTTCACAGTGGCAAGCCTGTTAAAGATCCATAGGCAATCAGATAAAATGAAAAATTTGGCAGAAAATTGGAAGAACAATGTAGGAAGAAAGGAATCTGTGTTTACATTGAGAATACTAATTTGAGTAATAAAAATTCACAAAAATGAGAGAGAATTTTAGTATTGTTTTTACTCTTTCTTTAAAAAAATGCCTTTGAGATTTTTTTCAAGGCTAACCTTGAATCTGTAGATTACTTTGGGTAATTCGGACATTTTGACAGTATTATTTCTTCCAATCCATGAACATGTGATGTCTTTCCATTTATTAGTGTCTCCTTCAATTTCTTTCATCAGTGTTTCATAGTGTCTAGCGTACAAATATTTCGTCTCCTTGGTCAAGTTGATTCCTAAGTATTTTATTCTTTTTGATGCTATCGTGAACAAAAACGCTTCCTTAATGTCCTTTTTGGATGGTTTGTTGTTAGTATATAGAAACACAACCTATTTTTATATGTTGATTTTGTATCCTGCAACTTTACTGAATTCATTTATTAGTTCTAACAGGTTTTTTTTTTTTTTTGTAAAGAACATTACTTGCAAGAAAGAGCTTTTGTGGAGTCAAGGTCTCGTGACACATAGTGGTTAAAAACCTTAATTGAGGTGTCATGGCTTAAGCATAAAACTAGTCCTAGAAAGAGTAGTCTGTGGTTAATGGAATTTAAAGTCTTGATCTTCTACCAAAAAAAAAAAAAAAATCAGCATTCTTTCTGTTACCCAGCACGGACTTCCCTACAGTTGTCTTATTCCAGAGAACATCAGAAACCTTAAGAGTACAGCACCTGAGTTCAAAGAAAGGTAGATTAAAAGAAATAAAAATATTTCCTGATTTCAATGACCACAGAATATAAATGAATAAGAAAACAGAGAGAAAATGTCCCTGATGTGTTAGATGTATTTACCTTCGACATCATAATGTTTTAAGTGACATAATGCATAAAAGGAAAGAATGGATTTCATGATGTTATTACTTTACTGAAGAGGTAATTCTTAACTAAAAAGATCTGATCTCTTGTGATGATGAGTCATTTACTTTTTCCAGAAAAAAAATTAGACTTTAAAAATACCTTAAAATCCCCTACACCCCCGACACACCCAGGCACTCATTTAGATGAATCTGAGCATCCAGAGAGAATAGATGCCAGGTGAGATTGGAAGAGATGCCCCTGGGACTGGGCTTCTTTACTTAGAATCCAGATATCTTTTATTTTGCTTTTTAAAGTGTCAGAAAACCAGTTTTATTACTTTGCAGTGCCATTTCTCTTCCCTGTTTTCTTACTTTTTTCTCTTCCTCTTTTTCTCTTCTTATCCTTCTAATTATGATCATTGTTTATAGTTTTAAAATTCCTTGTTAATGGAATTTCAATCCCAACAATTCACATTATTTTACTAAAGGCTGAATGTAATAGTTTCTTTTTGAGTTAATTCTATTTTATATTGTTTCCTTTCCCAGTGATTCTGTCATATCAATCAATGGCAGATTTTTACATTTCTGTAAGAAATTGTCAGGATTAAAAAAAGATAATATGATACCTGCTGTGGGGATTTAGAACATTTCAGTTAGTAAGTCAATGAAGTTATCAAAAATAGATCTGAAGAGATTACAGCAACAGCAGCTCTTGAAATAGTGTGAAATTAATCATCTGGGAAATAACATAAAGCAAGAAGTATCCAGGGAGAGAGTCTGCAGTAGGCCTCTAAAGCTTTAGAGATTGATTCCTGGATATTGCAGCCCTTGTGTGCTACTACAAGGAATTCCTGGAAATAGTATTAACCCAAATCCCAGCAGTGCATAAAGAGCCCTGGGTGTAGGCTCTGGACACAGAACTACAGTTTGTGTGGGTAACAGCATGGTATATTATAAGAAGACAAATGTCATATACAAATTTTAGTTGTCTTAATTATAGTCTGCAGCTGTTATGCAGAGCTAAAAATAATGTAACTGTCACTGTCAAAATGTATTTTTTTCAAAGGGGAATGTCTTTACAAATGGCACTGTAGTGAATATAGCTACTAAATTTAAAGACTCCCAATTTAAAGTGGATGACTAGGTTCTCTCATGCAGTTGGTGAAATTTGTTAAGATCTTCATTTCTTTCAAGACCAGGAAATATGCTTTCAACATGAATCAAGTCCTCTGTTTGAGTGCTCATAGACCTCTATTTAGGTGTAGCTTCTCATAGAATTGATAGCATATTTGCTATGAATTTTCTGGCTTCTATTAAAGGTTTCCTTCTGCTGGGGGACTTTAAGCATATAATAATTTTTTTCATTTTTTTTCTTTCAAAATGATAGTTTTATTTAGAAACAAGAGGTTAATAAAGAAATAGAGAAAAGTAAAAATTACTGTCTTAATGGTTTTTATTTTAATTGTCAAGTACTTAACAATAGCCTTAGATAATTGTCACAGCAAGATATATAAATGTCCATGAGAAAAATACCACAGATAATTTCAATTATGTAAGACTTCATTATACTCATTTAGTGGAAACTGCAGTATTAGTTGGTACATTCAAAAATTCATATAACTATCATTTCTTTTTCAGTATTTAGATTACCATATGCTATTTCTTCTCCTTAAAGTGTAGAAATAGATCTATGCTTTAAAATGTTTTCAACATCAAAAGAATTACTAGATGATAAAAAAATTCCACTAACCAGGGAGCTTTCTTTTTTCTTTCTTTCATTTTAGTGATTGTTAGGAGATGATTTGATTTTTTTATTCTGAAATTTTTGTATCTCTCAATCAGGTTTTTACTGGACTGCAGTCAATGCCGAACTATTCATATGTGCTTGGTACTTATCATATCATATTATAACAACCAGAAGTCACAATAATTGGGCCATTTGGGAGTAACATCTGAATAAATAATTTCATCTTGTATTGTTTAGAAATATAATCAATTCAGAGCTGAAAACCATAGAAAAATTTTAAAATATGAGATTGTACCTTATTTATGATAAATTGAATTGTGAAGAAAAAGGAGTTTGTCTTTTAAATATTTTAAAATGCTATATTTGTAAGATTTGCACATTTTTTGAGACAAATCAATAAAATACAGATAAGCAAGCAACGTGAAGGTATTCCCCCATATCCTATAATCCTAGCCTGTTGGTTTAACACCACAGTCATTAGATCTGTCTGCCTGAGAAATATCTTCCTTTATATATTTCCAATTTCATGGTTAAAAAACTGTCATGAAAGAGTAGACCAATTTTTAGATAATAAAAATAAATGTCTCTATAGAACTCATCATGGTAAAGAAAGACCCATATTTCTCTTGGCTAGCATTGAAGCAGAGAACTATTTTTAATCACAGATTTACTTGGGAGTCTATTAACAAACTAAAATCGATGGCCACTTAGGAGTAATCCTAAATCTGTACATTTTAAAACGCAAATGAGAATAGGTCCATGGAAAAATGATTATAGGGTCAGACCTTAAAAATAGGAATACCAGGGTGGGATTAGAAATGAAGATGCATTGTCTTCAGATTTACTAGAAATGTATGGCTTTTCCAATATCCTAAATGAACTAACACAGAAGCAGAAAACCAAATATCACAAGTTCTTACTTACAAGCGGTGGTTAAACAAAGAATACACATGGACATAAAAATGGAGAAAGTAGCCTCTGGGAACTCCAAAAGGGGAAAGGGTGGGAGGGGAATGAGGGTTGAAAAAATACATATTGTGTACAGTGTCCAATATTTGGGTGATGGGTACAATAGAAGCCCAACCACCAGCATTATACATGCATTACTCATGTAACAAAGAAGGACATATACCCCCTGAATCTAGAATTTAAAACAAGAAATTTATGGCCTTTAAAGAGCAGTTTCAATCACCCCGGGAAGGTGAAGCAATTAAATGTCCAGGAGCGGAAGCTTTTAGATTTGTTTAGCATCATGAGATTCAGTCCACTGTGTGATAAAGCTTCCCAAATTTGTTTCCGTAAACTTGTTCTCTGTCTGAGGTACACCCTACTCAGTCATCAGTAAAGTCTCCTGCTGAGAACTTGCACAAGGGATTGTGTCTCAGGCACCAGCTGGAAACATCATTTGTGTTGTACTGATCTTCCTGGCAAGAGACCCAAGCCTCCATGGACACAGGGAACCTGGGAGCCTGTCTCTCTGCTTTGCGTTAAAAGAAAGCATTCCTCTTTCCTCCCATAATCAACTAAGTTCAAACCCAATCACATAAGTTCAACTCTGTAAACTGTATAGGTTATACAATTCAAAACCACACTGGGCCCTAAATAGGAGATATCTAATCCACCTAAGGTTTTCTCTATACAAATACAGAGAAAACGTTAATATTTGGAGTTGAATTTATTATAAATGAAAAACAGTTCTTAGAGGGAGCCAGAGATTCTGATGAGAAATCGGACTTCTGACTTCTTTTTTTTCCTTGAAAATCACTACTCTTTCTTTTTTCCTTTTTAATCACAGAATATACTGTCATTCTAGGTAAGGACGAAAACCTAAACAAATGACTGTTTATTGAATTCCTACTAAACTCCAGGTACTATGATAGGCATTTTACATTTTATATTTAATATGTCAAATTCGTTTATAAATTTTATATGGGAAAAATTTGTAATAATAGGAGAAAGAAATTCAGGATTGGAAAGAAAGATGTTGATGAGAAAAACTCATGGTTTTGCACTACAGCTTTAGAGGAAGGGAGCTGAGTCAAAACCCATCAGAACTGTCCGGTCTGAATGGGAAAGAAGGTCAGCTGTTCTCTAGTGGTGGGATGGAACCCCACCAAAAAAACCTACTGAGCTTCACTCTCCTCTGGCTAAAATTATACAAATAGAAACAGGGGCATGACTTTTCTTTATGGGATTCTCCCTAAAGTTGCCCTAAGACTTTTCCTTTCTGGAATATCAGGAGATAAGAAAAAATGGTGGATATCATTATTATTTAATAAATGTGAAATATTATGACGGAGAAAAATTAGGAAACTTGCCCAAGGCACAACTTCTCATTATTGGGGAATATAAATCAGTATACTTGTCCAGACTTAATTAGTGAGCTTCCTTAAATCATTCCAAACACTGTTATAGTCCTCCTTACACTGAATGTCGATTAAATGTATGCAAATCTGTTGCCTTTCCTAAGTTTTGAACTACTTTACTAAATGTGTTCATTTTTACATTCCTCCCACCCCCTTTGTGCTTAGTACTGTTCACCCATCCTTTCAATCGATATTTACTGAGTTGTGTGGCACTCTGCCAGGTTATAGTCTGTGTCTCATGGAATGTTGAATGTAGTTGGTGCTACAGACAATAATAAATGCCAACAATAATTATTATAAAACCATTTGTAATTAGGACAAAGCATGGCAACCAGTTGTTGACTATGAGTGTAACTGCACACCTCTTCTCTCTTAATGGTGAAATTCTCAAAGAATTATTAGCAAGAAGAAGGTCTGAAGTGAGATCTCTGCTGCAAGCTTAGACTTGCCATCAGCCAGAGTGCTGGGTGGTGGATCAGGACCACCAGGCATCCTTGGATCCTTTTCAGCCTGGCAAGCTTCTGCATTTGGCCATTATCAGTCTGTTTATCAGGTCTCAGATGAGGAGAAACAAGTAAAGAATAGAATCAATGATACTTGTATTAGATTTTAAAAATAGTTCCTGGACAAATAAATTTTGAAAAAAAAGTCAGTGAAGGTTTTTTTTATCTTTTCCCATTATCTAATGTCCTTCATGGGCCTTACAAATGTCTAGTGATAGAAACATTCTTGATAAAATTGAAGATAATGGTAATCTAGTCGTTCTATTTGCTGAAATTGATAATAATTTAATTCTTTTTACATTTAAAATTGTATAATTCTGTATTATAACAGCAACACATTTTTATATTATAAAAATCAAACATCAGAAGTAAGCATTTTCTTTCTTTCTTTAATATCTCTCATTATCTACAATTATATTCCCTTCCATAAGTATATAATCTCTGGTATATACTTCAAATGTACTCTTCACAGTTAATGATAAACACATGTATGCACAAAATAAACAGAGATTCTGTTTTTACGTAAATGGAATTGTACTTTACACGTGTCTTTCAACCAAAGATAATTTTGTCCCCAGGAGACATTTGGCAATACCTGGAGACATTTTTGATTTTCACAGTTTGGGGTGGTAGGTGGTTTTACTGGCATTTATAGAGGCCAAAGACGCTGGAAATCACTCTACAAAGTACAGGATGGCACCCTACAGCAAATAATTACTCAGTCCCAAATAGCAATAGAACCGATGCTGAGAAACAGCTCTATAAAATGTTCTGTAACCTGCTTTTTTACTCTAAATGTCTATACACACAGATCTACTTCATCGCTTAAGCAATGGCATAGTATTTGCTTTTACCATATGAATTTTCCATAATGTATTTTTATTTTAAATTATGATCTGTTTCAAACGTAGTACATGTACTCATGTAATCATCATCCATATAACATTTTAGATATTTTTAAAATGAAAATATTATACTGTACAGTCTCCTGCCATCTAATCATTCTCTTACTCTGACTCAAAAGTCAACCTCTATCCAGAAGCAGTTATGTTTCCTGTACATCTATATATTGTGCTTTTGCTACATATGTATAAATCCAGAAATAATACAGTATTGATTTTTATGCATTTAGAAGTCACATGAATGATAACAAACATTATGCAACCTTTAGCAACTTGCTTTTTTTCTAACATAACTTTGATATATATGTACATGGTTCATTCATTTTAGCTACTAGTTATTACTCCATTTTATAAATGTACCATGATTTATCAATTTCTTTCTTAAAATAAGAAATTTATTTTATGTTCAGTTTTTTACTGATACAAGCAATGCTGTGATGAATATCCTTGTTTCTCCTTGCCAACATAAACCAGGGTTTGTAATACTTAATCATAGAACCATTGGTCACAGGGTATAATGGCTTCAATTTATCAGATACTACCTAATTGTATTTCAAATGTATTAAATTAATTCATATTTCCAGCAACCATATGTGAAAATTCTTGTTTTCCTGTATCCTTATCAACATCAATACTTGTTATTATCAGATTTTAAATCATTGCCATTTATGAATATGAGTTTCCTGTCTTGTTAGTGTGCCTTTCCCTAGCTACTAGTAAAGTTGATGATTGTATCAGTTAGCTATCGCCCCACTAATGCTACATCACAAGTCACTCACAATTCAATGGCTTAAAACTACTCTTGTTGATTACTCATTCTTAGACTGTTGTTTGGCTGGCAGTCAGCTGATCTAGACTGGGCTTGGCAGGGCAACTCGGCTGGGCTTGTCTTCCTGCTGAGGCTTGGACTTGTGCTTATTTATTCAGTTGCTCAATTAATTAATTGGGCATGTGTGGTCATTCAGGGCCACAAGCCAGCAACATGAAAGATCTCTTACGGCTGATACTTGCATAATTTCTTATGGCTTCGTCTTGGAACTGGCATGTGTTCACTTTTGCCACACTCTTTTGGCCAAAGCAAATGGCCAACCATAAGTCAAAGGGTGAGAAAATATATTCTTTCCATTTAGTGGGAGGAACTGCAAAGTCATGTGGAAAAGGGCTTAGATGCAGGGAGCAATGAAAAATTTGGCCAGTAATGCAATCCTCTACAGGGTTGTTCAGGCTTCTTTTTCTATGAATTGCCTATTCACAGGCTTTAACAATTTTCCTTTTTTGGATATTTGTCATTTTTTTATTGATATGTAAAAATATTTGTATATTTTAACTACTAATTTTGTATCACCGATTTTTTCAGCCATGCCTTTTTACTTCTTTTATTCTGCTATTGTTGATATAGAAAGTTTTAATGTAAATAAATTTTTCAAACTTTTCTCCCATTGATTAATAATGATTTTTAAGTTTTCTATGCAAAGCTCCCAAATTACTGTTCTGTTCCCCTCGTTCATTTGCATTTCCCACACAGGTTAAATTACCATGACTATATAAAAATTCAACATATAGAGTAGTATGAGCCTATACTCATCCCATTCTTTTTTTCCAAAATTTTCTTAACCACTTTTACTCTTTCCTCTTCCACGTGCATGTTAGGACAAGCTTCTCATCTTAAAATGTTTCCTATTGCAAATTAAAATAAAGTATATTAAGTTTATAGACTAAATTGGAGAAGAAATACAATCACTAATAAAGTAGTTACTCAATTATTTAAAACCCTTTTTCTCATATGTTTTGTTCTAATGTGAATAAGGATCTATTTTTTAAAATTATGGTTTAGAATTGGCTGTTGCTCCTGTATAGGAAAGTGATTTTTATAGATGGATCTCAAATACTGCAAATTTGTGAGACTGTAATTTTCACAATGTGTCAATAGATTCTTTTAGAATTTTCTATGTTGATAATTTTTTTGTCTGTGAGTAATGATTTTGTATATTCCTTTCAAATTTATATGTCTCTTGTTCTTTTCCTAATCCAATTTTGTGTCAATAAGTTTCAATAAAGTGTTAAATAGAACAATGATTGAAGGAATCTTGTTATGGCCTCTTACACCAAAGGAAATAATCCTAATGGATATTTTTATTGTAGGTTTTTGGTAAGAATCCATCATCAAGTAAAGGAAGCTATCTTTCACTTCTAGTTTTCTGAGACTTTATGATTTGATTAGAAATATTACTCTATTTCTTCTTGAATCAATTTTGCTGTTGTGACATATTTTATCCGTGTTTTAACATTTATTATGTTTGGACTATAGTTAATTATAAATTTCTCTATTTGTAATTATGGTCCCTTTTTATTCTTGATTAACAATGTCAGCAAATTAGGTATTTCATTAGTCTTCTCAAAGAAAGAATATTTGATTCTGGTGATTCTACAATTTCTTTAGTTTTTTTAAGTGCTTTTCTTATTTTAATAATTAATATTACATTCATTCTACCTTCCCTAGATTTACTATTTTGAATTGTTTAGTGCTTGGATTTGGTTAATAGCTTAACTTAACATGTTGATTTTTCTCTTTTTTCCCTATCAGCATTTCAGGAAATTTTTCTATGTATTATTTTATGGCTTTCCACATATATACTACTTCTGTTGTCTTGTGTTCTAATTATTTCATAGTATCTATTAAGACTAATTCTTTGGCACAGAAATTATTTTAAGTATGTTTTCCATTTTTCAAATGCATAATATTTTTGCTCTTTTGTTACTTGTTTCTAGTTTTATTGCATTGTGATCAGAAAACAGTGTATACTATATCGATTTTTTGATAGTTTGAGAATTTGTGAACTAATAATTTTTACCAATGTGCTGTTTATAAGTCATAGAATGTCATATTTATCATCATGCAATCCCACATAATATTGCCTTATACTAAAAGCTCATTTACTCTGAAGCAGGTGCAGCAATGAGCAAGTAACAATGAGATGCATTGGCTCTACCATAAACTGCATCACCCAGGAGCTGCCAGATTGAGTAGATGAAATTGCCTTTTGATGGAACAGCAAAGGGGCCAGCTTGGAGATGACACCCATGAAAGCCTATTAGCTAGAGTACAGTTCTTCAACATGTGGTTATGCATTATTTTTTCTCCTAAAAGAGTTTTACTTCTCATAAAGTACTGTAGTCTGCAGAGCGGCCATTCTGACAGGCTAGGAAGCATAGTCTCCAGACAGAGCAAAAGCAAACACTTCCAGGGAGGGAAAAAGGTAACAGGAATTTATGCTGAGCAGAGTGGCTGAATATATGTACTTAATAAGCTATAGGAGGCATAATGAATATTTATGAAAGGAGAAACATGCCCACGCACAATTGTGCTTGATGCTTCTCCATCTTCACCAAAAAAGGTGGTAATCCAAGGATGGAGTTTTTGTCCTTCTGACATCCAAAGGTGAGGCAGGTAACAAGAAAATCTTTAGAGCACTTTCTCCATAGACCAGCCAGAACAACTCCATGGTTGTTGGTCTCTTAACAGGCAAAAAAGGAGTGGCAGGACCAAGGGATTAGTTGATATTAATGGTGGAGTCTTTTGAAAAGGGTATTTTCTGTTTAGCCCTTACAGAAGAAAACGTAATCAGGGTTAATGAGGGAGGGAATATAAGGAGGTGAGTCTGAACCACATGTCCTGTCATGGTTGAGAACTCAGTTTTCAGGTTTACTCTGGGGTCTCCTTGGCCAAGAGATGGTCTGTTCTGTCAGTTGTGGGGCTTAGAATTTTATATTTAGTTTACATTCTTCCTCTTTTTGTCGAGATCTGTCGGAGGCTCTATCCACCAAAAGCCTCTATCACCAGGTATCTTGATATCCTCTTGGTAATTCTCTTTTAATCTTTGGGAAGCAGGAAATTTTTTATGGTGAAAATAGAATGGAAAGGGGCTACACAATGGCCCAGGAGGCAAAGTCCTTCAATTTGCTGGCAGCTGTGTAAGCACCTGTGTGCCCACTCTTGACTTGGAGGATCTGAACTACCTGTATTCCTCAAAACTACTCCTCACACTCTCAGGCACCAACCTCTTCTACAATAGTCCCTGGACCTAGAGGGAGGGTGCCTCTATAGTTTTTGCAACAGGGTGGTAGAAAGAAAAGAGATCACACACCATGGGATTCCAAATGAGAGAGATTTGCAGGCCTTGCCCAATCATGTCTGGTCTGCAGAATAACATGTATATTAATCTGTTTTCATACTGCTACAAAGAACTGCCCAAGACTGGGTAACTTATAAAGGAAAGAGGTTTAATTGACTCACAGTTCAGCATGACTGGGGAGGCCTCAGGAAACTTAACAATCATGGAGAAAGTTTAAGGGGAAGCAAAGTACCTTCTTTACAAGGCAGAAGGAAGGAGAAGTGCTGAGCGAAGGGGGAAGAGCCCCTTATAAAACCATTAGATCTCGTGAGAAATCACTCACTATTACAAGAACAGCAAGGGAAAACTGCCTCCATGATCCAATTCCCTCCACCTGGTCTCTATCTTGATACGTGGGGATTATGGGGGTTATGGGGATTACAATTCAAGATGAGATTTGGGTGGGTACACAAAGCCTAATCTTATCACCATGATTCTAGTTTTCTCAGAAGAAGTAAAACAACAGGAAATAAATAGCAGTAATAATTTGACATTCAAAAGAGAATCTGTGTGTCAGAATGGAAAAGAACCCTATCCCATTAGGGCCAACTTAAAATATCATGAAGAAAATTATAACCTGATTCTTTTTTAGAGGCATATTGTAGCCAAGAAATAATTCGTGATTCAATCTGCACTCAAAAGCTAAGGTCAGGGATGGAATCTGGTAACTAGTGTGGTATTTCCCCTACCTAGAACTGCAAAACAGAAGGCCTGCAAATCTACCCTTCGGGCAATATTAATTGAATATGCTATATGGGAAACAGTAAGACTGCCTGAGCCCACAGAGTGTAGAGTAGAAGTGGAGGTGCTAGTAGGAAAAGATTCTCCACCTGATAACACTTTGGGATAATTTACTGGGGCTTTAACCTGTGAGCACCTCTCAACAACTCTTGGGACTTTGGACTAGAGAATTTCTGCTTGAGTGGCATTTACTGCTTGGTTATGGGACTTCAACTGAACCTACCCCTGTGACTGAGGGACTTGAATTGATCTTGATATCTGAAATAGCTAGGCTGTCTGGGGAGAGGTCAGAGAAATACTCTAATAGAGATAGCAGTGCTCAGAAGAAATGCCCAGAGTTCCATAATAAAACGGAAATGGTTATATAGGATCACACTACTTGGAGATGCAAGAAGGAGACATTCACAAGCATGGAGCCTCTTTTTTCTAGGACTGATGCTAGAACTGTGTGAGGAGCTGCTGGACTCCACAATGCACAATAGACAGCTGTCATCTGACTGACAAACAGCTGCTTGGTTTGTGGGTGGCAGTTCCAAGGTGAACAAACAACATGTTTGGAAAGCTGCTATTCTGACAGTATGGTTTGTTTGTTTGTTTTTAGCAGAATTTACATTTTCCTCTACTCAGGTTCTCCAAAATTCAAAAGCTATTCATCAGTCTTCTTATTTTACAGTAATATAGTAGTTGGCATTTATGTTCAGTAAGAATCTATTTTCTTTTGAAACAGGAAACAACTGGAGATGCTGGTTGTTTTACCAATACTTTGGCTAGAATAACATAGTTTCAGGTAATGTTCCAGCAAAGCCAACTTAAAGAGAGCCTGTATGGCCAATCAATTCTTGTTACACTTTATGTAAATAATAAGGCCAAGTGTAATAAGCCTGAAATTTATTTTGCACACAAATTGGTCTTACTCTATTTTCTCTTTGGTAGAAAAGGGGAATTGGAGAGAGAGAAATAATGTTTCTGAGGTTTATGCTTTTAACCAATGTTAATCATATGATACTCAATACATGAATCTAGGAACCAAACACGGGGATAGAAAGGAGCCTGCTCCCTTGGTGAACTTTTGTTTCCTGTCTCCTCTCCACAAGTCAGGATCCATTAGGGATCCTTTTTCCCAGAGGAGGGATGTTTCTACCAGAACATATAGTAAATATTTCACTAAACCTAAGGTCTAAATCTCCTGCCTGTCATTTTGAGCTCTTCATCACACCAGGTGAACAGGAAAAGGAGGAAGCTACTACCATATTGGCAGAACTAATCGACACAAATTATCATGAGGAGGTAGGGTTGATGCCCGTTATGCCAGTAGAAAGGCATATGTCTGGAACTCAGAAGACTTTATCTGTTGCTTCCATTTCCAGGAATAATCACAAAGGGGCCACTGCAATAACTATGGACTGACAAGAACAAAAAACCTCAAGCATGAAGGTATGGGTAATATCACTGGGCTGACAGTTCTCACTAGCACCAATGCCATCCAAGAGTTAGTGGAATCTATCATAGAGAGGACGAGAGAAAAGGGAGATAATGCATGTCACTGTTGGCCTCAGGACTGTCACTTTTCCCGCTAAATCTGTTGTAAGTTTATTTTGAAAAAATGTAACTGGACAGCACCTTGAAAAAGCAGTGATTGACTGGAGTAAATTTAATGTTGGGTCAAGTAAATCAGACTGGTACAAGTGGTGGGCTCTCACAGATTCTATCAGTGCATCATCTGTCTCCAGGATTGGACTCTAGTGGACTTCAATGTCTTTATCTGCATCTCTGCGCCTATCACACAGCAGGCACAGATGACACTCATGAAAGCCTATGAGCTACAGCACTGTTCTTCAAGATGTGGTTATGCATTATTTTTTCTCCTAAAAGAGTTTTCTCATAAAGCATTGTAGTCTGCAGAGAGACAATTCTGACAGGCTTGGAAGCCTGAAGTGCAAAAGAATTAGCACTCCTAAGAGCAGCTCTCAATCAGTGACTCTTTGGAGTTCGTGAGTACATTTTGTAACTATCTAGCACTTTGGGTGGGATAGTTCTAAGGTATTTATTTACCTATTTTATTGCCAGTTGTCCATTGTAAATAGTGGCTAAATAATGCATCATAAATTGCCTCCTTTCCATTCCTGTGTCAGTTTTTCTTTCTCCTATTGGTATTACTTACACTCTTCGTACTTGAACTATTGTTTTACATCCTACTTCTAGAAGAACTCAAAATAGAACACGGGGTCTCAAATCAGATATGGGACTTTTCATTTCAGCTCATGAAACTCAAGATTTATATCCACATGCAGAGGAGCCTATATATGTGTCAAATTTATGGTGGACCAACAGACTGCCAACTCTGGTATGGGTTTCCCCTTTTGTTTCTTATGCCAACAAATGTCCTATTTTAACATTTAAGTTTAGATATGTTTAATTTGTTTTTCAGAATGAAATTAAGACAACAATGAAGCATCATGTCAGTTCTATTAGTCTGACAATAAGGAGGACATTAGATAATGCCAGGTCTGGGCAGGGATACAGGGCCATTTAGGGCAGGGATACAGCATACTCATATGCTGAAGGTGAATACAGGTGCAGTTCTGCAGAAATGTCTTGATATATGAAATACCTAGGCTTAACCATTTTGCTCCTATATATAGATTCCCTCCCCCATCCAAAAAAAGGCCCAGGGCACCTACAAGAAGACACATATAAGATACCTTATCACAATGTTATTTTTGTTGGCAGGAAATTGCCACTGGTTCAGGCATCCACCACAAGGGCAGTAGATGGTAACATGTGTCATGGTCCACTTTGGAGTACAATGCATCAGTAGAAATGATAGACTAGTTGTTGTATATGCAGCAAATTTAATAGCTCTTAAAATATATTGTTAGATGAACAAAGGAGAAATCACAAGACATGTAACGTAGTACTTTTGTGTGCTTTTAAATGTGCACACAAACCACTGCTCGTGTCCTACAAGAATAAACCAACAATGTGTTGGCTATTCAACAAACACATTGAAAGTAAAGAGGAAAAGAGGAAACGAAGGTGGGATGGGGAGGAGAAAAGAAGACAAATGAACAAAACAAAAACTGAGCCTTGTGAAGACCAATGATAATAATGTGCCAAGTTGTGAAAAGTAAGATTAGCACAATCCTTGGCACCTAAAGCATACACACCAATTTTTTTGTTATATATTTTGAGTACATCTATAGGTTTGCCATAGATGAAAGTTTGAAACAGCATAGTTTAAGTGTTAGAAGTACGTATATCATACTATAATTTTATACTATACTCTAAGGTAATATAACTTTCCTCTTGGTAGATAATTTGGTTCCAGTTTTCTGCTATTGCAAACAGTGGCTGCAATGAGCAACGCTCTGTGCCCATGTGCAATATAGGTGGCTCTACGGAGAGAAGTAATGAGATGTAATAGCTAAGAACACTGGGTTCAGTGTTGGAATCCTGGTTCCTCTACTGTGTATCCTCGGGCAAGTTAGGTAATTACTCTGAACCTCAGTTTCTTGAAGGAGATGATGTGTATAAAGCATGTAAATCAATGCTGGTGCATACTTGAACACTCAATCAGTATTAGTTATTATCACGACTATTGTTTTAACATGTATTTTAATAAAACAAAGTTACAGTGATTGAATTGCTTACTTATATGGAACACATTTTAAATGTATATACACTTTTAAAATTTCAAATGAGCCATATCAATTTACTCCACAACCAAAGGTGTAAAGGTCTATTTACCAAAGGTATCTGACAATACTCTTTTTTCTACACTTAGCAAAATCAGGTATCTTCATTCTTTTGGGTTTCTTTTCCATCTCAGTGGTGAATAAAACATTACCTTTTACCTTATATTTCCTTGATTGCAAATACGTACGTGAACTTTTTGAACTTTTATGAAATATTCATTCAAAAACTGGCATATTAACAAAATTAATCCTAACCAGTCTTAGACAAAAGAGGCTTCAGTCAGCTTTTGTATGTATTTGGCTTATGACCCATAAAAAATTCAACCATACTAAGCTTAGCGTGGAGCAGCCCTACACACTGCCTCACACATTCTGCCGTTATTTCATTTTCTGGCCAGATGGGCTATTGGGAGATATAAATGATCATGATTATGTCAGAGGGTTGTTGTTACTGTTTTTCTTTTTCTAACATTCATAAACATCATCTTGATTAAAGTCCAAAGCTTTTAGAAGTAAAGATAAATTAAGATACAGAATTATTAACGTTGTAGTACTTTATAATATTGCTTTTGCTTTTAAAATTTTTGTCATGACCTGCAAGATTTTAACAGCATAATTTTAATCCAAATGCCTAAATTCTATTCGGTGACCTTAAAATAATTTAAGCATTTATTCTATCCTTGACGATATAAAATGTCAGTTCTTAAGGGTTTAGAAAATGTCAGCCAATATAGTCAAGGGGGCTCTTTATTAAGAAGTTCCTTTTGATTAAATAAATGCACATGTAGTCATAGGGTAATTTATATGGGGGAGACTAAAAGACTGCAAGAAAAGTCACTTTCTATCAAAATTATCCTTAGTTCATAATGATTTCTTTTATTGAGTTTCCAAAAATGTTTCCCAAGAAGAACATCTTTTATTTAGTATGTTATATATTGGGACGGCTCTCCTTCTTCTATCCCAGAGAGATCCTTGATACACAAAACTCCTGCTTATTCCACAGCAATTTCATCAATATAGAAAGCCCGCAGGGATAAGGAGAGAGTCAGGACATGTGTTATTTCATCAATGTCTTGCGTAATGAAGAAAGAGGAATGATAGAGGAATTGTCAGATATTAGGATATTAGAACAACATTTATTTTACTGTCCTGTATTCTCAGCTTACCACCTGGGGAATTTGAGACAACTCTAAGACTTCAGGTTTGTGTATTTTCAGTATTAAACATGGTTGTTGATTACTGCTGGCATAATTCTTATATTAAATATTTCTGTGCTCCAAGATTCAGGCTATATTTTAGTGATCTCATCTGTTCATGGTTCAAAATCCCACATGGGTATTAATAAAATAATATATTAATAGTACAAATCCTACAGACTTGAAAACATGTTGGCCATGAAAATTCTTCCAAATGAAATTTTAGTCTAATGCCCTTTCAATTTATCTCAGGTTATGCCAGTGGAGAATGGTTATGTTAATAGAGAGACCCATTCCTTGTTGCACAGCTGGTACCTCTTTATAGAACATCTCTAAGGCTGTGATGAAACAGTGCTTTGAGGATATCACTGTGAAGACTGATTCTCATCAACACATCTTTTGCATAATTCTCACTGATATCACCAGTGAAATAAAGCAGAGAACTCTTCTCCAATGACTTTTATCTTTTATGTACTTTCTTCCTGGACCTACTGCAGTAAAGCAGGCAAAATCAATATTAAAATGTAAACTTTGCTCTTTTTCTTTATTATAAAGCATGTTGACATGAAAACATTGTGATAATGAAAATCATAGACAAAGTTTAATTACTAATTCCACACTAGCTCAAGTCAGAGATAATTCACTCATTCAGCAAGTGTTTAATGAATGTTGATAATGAACAATTTACTGTGCATTTTCTTTTTTTATCCTTTTCCTTTTCTTCTTCTTCTTCTTTTTTTTTTTTTTTTTTTTTTTTTTGACACAAGGTCTCACTCTGTCACCCAGGCTAGAGTGCAGTGGCATGACCTTGGTTCACTGCAGCCTTGACCACCTGAGCTCAAACGATCCTTCCGCCTCAGTCTCCTGAGTAGTTGGGAATATAGACGTGTGTCACCACACCCAGCTAGTTTTTGTATTTTTTGTAGAGAGAGGGGTTTGCCATCTTGACCAGGGTGGTCTCAAAATCCTGGGGTCAAGTGATCTGCCCACCTCAGCCTCCCAAAGTGCAGGGATTACAGGCATAACCACTGCACCCAGCCCTACCGTGCATTCTTCACTTTCCTCAGTGTATTCAAATATGTAAGTTAATTACTTGCCATGCCACACAGAAAGGGAAAAGTTCTGTAGATAGTTGGCAAGAATATACCATGGAAAAACAAAAGGAAGATAATACTTTCTAAGTTATTCCATTTTATTTTTTAAAAATTGTACTGTGGAAACAACATACATACCTATCAATGGAGGACTGGTAAAATGAATTATGGCTCATGACTTTATATCACAGCACCTGTGATACATTAAAAATAATAATTAAGAGTATACATGGAAATCTTTATTAATAAAATGATATACTTTTAATATAGAATAGATTTTAAAATTGGCAAATTATCAATAGTAGTGCAAACTGAGTGGAGGTTATACGGGGGTTAATTTTCCTATATACTAAGTTTTAAATTTTCCAAAAAAACAAAGCAAAAGGTAATAATTGGAAAGCTTTCTATGTTCTTGTATGGAAATATTTTTGAGATATAATGTGAATAAGAAGAAGTGAGGAGCAGAACTGGGCAGGGTGCAATGAAGAGGCAGAAAATTTATTTTATATATGCAAATACATACATTAAAAATTAGGAAATGATTAAATAACTAAATGAGAGCTTTATGGTCCTCATAGAGAAGATATTCTTAGTTTGAACCATGGAAGGTGGATGATATTTTAACATATGAATGTGGAGTACATCAATATTTGAATGGGAAAAATATTATGAGAAAAGGGCCTGGAGTAGGAGCACGTATAGAGCATATAGGGAATAGCTAGGAGTTTGATCCTTCTGGGACATAAGATATGTGAAAGAGACTGGTGGAAAACAGGGTAATAAAGGCAGCAGAGACCAGAGGGTAAGGGCCTGGTGTGCCATGCTAAAGGGCAAGGGCTTTTCTTGGTCGCTGTGGATTTTAAGCAGGGTATTAAGTGATTAGAATTATATTTTCCAGAGTGACTCTGGCTAGGTGTTCAGGCTGACTGGAATGAGGAGAACCTAGAGACAGGACAAACAGAATCTTCTTACAAAGGTCAGGGGATTTGGCCACAGTGGTTTCCAATAACAATCAAGAATGAGGGGAGGGTTAACACGTACATAAATGTTTTAGAGTGAGAGAAGAAACAAATAATAGTTCTCAAATTTAATGATGATAAGAAGTCATTGATGAATCTATTTTTAAGATATATGAGTGTCTTAGTCTGTTTGTGATGTTATAACAAAATACCTGAGACTGAATAATTTATAAATGGCAGAATTTATTTCTTACAGTTTTGGAGATGTAAAGTCTAAGACCAAGGCACTAGCATTTGGTTCCTAGTGCTTCTTGGAACAGCCTTCTTGCTGTTTCCTCATATGGCATGAGGTGTCAGCACACAAAAAGGGGGCCTACCTAGTTTACTCCAACCCTTTTAGAAGGTGGCTAATCCCATTCATGAGGGCACTGTCCTCATGACTTAATCATCTGCTAAAGGCCCCGCCTCTTAATACTATCATATTAGTGATTGTTTCTATACATTCCTTTTGGGGGACATTTTGACCTTAGTAATGAACAAGAAAGAGAAATAATGCAACCCAAAATATTAATTCTATATACAGATAAGGGTATTAAGAGACTATCTTTATATGTATATCTTTTCTACAATGACCATAAATTACTTGTGCAACAAAGAAAATAACAATGAAATGTTGACAGTCTTTGGAAGCATTTAGATAGTGAGAACACATGAAAACAATGCAAAAGCTATCCACAAAAGCTCTGATTGTTTCAGGTCAGAATTACCTCCTTCAGTAAAACCCTTCAAGCTCCATTTCTACATTTACAGTGTTGTCCTGCCAGGAGTTTTCTTCCATTGCACCTCTTCTATCTGATTGAGCTTTCATCACTTGTAGATCTACTGATCACACCTAGTGACCAAGGCATTAACATGTGAGTCCTTAATAACTTCACGTGAAGAAAATGATCCTTATTTTCTACAGCTTCTCCCCATGCTCAGTGTTCTGCAGAGGTCTCTGTTGCTGACTTCCTCCCCAGGCAATTATAATTAAAACAACTAATTGTAATGTGAGTGATTACTATTCAATGTGCCCTTTAACAGATGATTTACATACATTAATTACAAGAATTCTCACAATGACTCTATGGCATCCTTGCTATTATTTTCCCTATTGAACTTAGGAAGAAGCTGATATTTAGGGAGCTAGGGACTTGTCCACAGCAAGCCAACCAATAAGGAGTAAGGCATATGTCACTCCAATCTTCATATCTTTTTCACCTCTCTAGAATGGGATTGGGCAATCTCTTTCCAAGAAACCATATGCTAAATGATTCAATGTTTCATGGACAGCACAAGTGTCCTCCAAAAAATTGCTAATATAATTCATTCTATGTGATTTTTAGGAAAATGAAATGATGAAAAGTCAGAAGACCAGTGTTCCAGTTCTAGGTCTTCTAGCATGTATATAGGATAATCACTTCATCTTTTTGGGTCTTCGAGTTCTCTCACACAATAATGGGTTAATTCTTCAGTATTTATATCACAGTGCTGTTAGCAGTTACAAAGATAGCTCTGTGAAAGTTTTCCATAAACCATAAAGTGCCTTAAAATTATCCAGATTCTCCTAAAAGCCTCCTTGCTTTTCTGCCCTCCACCCCCAGGAGAAGAACATTCCAAGTCTATTTCTAGGGGAGTGCCTGCTATATAAATGAAAAGTATTTATAAAAGGCAGGGATCTGAACTACTGTTCCCCCTATACAGGATTATACTTGTAAAATACTCCTAAACCTTGGATGAAAAGAGAGATTATAGTATTAATGGTTTTACTTTTCAAAATACTACATTTTTGGTTGAACCCAAAGGTTGAAATGCTAAAAATCATACTAGGGATTATAAGGTTTCTAGTAATTTTTTTTTTTTTTTTTCAGGAAAAACAAACAGCCTGTTTGTTTTCAGCCACTTCCAAACTCCTATATCTATGTTTTCATGTATTTAACATTTTTGAAAACCTACTCAAGTGCCTCATAGTCCAGTGCTTAAATAGGCAGGAAAACATAATACTCATCTTGGCTTGAGATAGGGAAAGGAGCTCTGGATGGATTGAATAGGATGTACAATGGCTTGGATGCAAAACTGAGCTTAAGAGTGTTTAGAGAACTCAAAGTAGATCTGGAGAATTAGGGTGAGATCAGCGGATTTTCCAAAAATGACATTCAAGCATTAAAGAGCCAAAGCCCCTGTATTATATGTTGAAATTTTGGACTTTATCTTCAGGATAATGAGGAGTCATTGGCGGATTTTATACATAAGCCAATTTTTATATTTTTCAAATATCACTGTAGTTACCATGTAGAGAATAATAGATTGGATGGATGAAGTCAGATTTGTCCCCAGGTTTCTCCTCTTGCAGCCTCACTTACTGCTTTTTTAAAAAATCAACTTTGCTGTGATATAATTTACATAAAATGTACCCAGTTCAAATGTACAGTTATGCACCTAGAATAATATACATGCCACCACAATCAATATATAGACTAATTTCATCACCCGTAAGTTCTATCCTTCCTTCTCCCCTCAGCCCTCACATTCAGCTCTAGAGAAGGAACCACTGATAGGCCTTTTGTCACACTGGATAGCTTTGGTTTTGTAGAACGTCATATGAATGGCATCTTAGGAGAAGTATTCTTTTGAATCAGGTTTGTACTCAGCATAATGCTTCTGAGATTCACTCACATTGTTATGTAAATTACTAGTGCATTTCCTTTTATCATGTATAGTATTCTATTTTATGGATAGGTCACAATTTGTTTTTTCCAATTATGTGTTTATGGACATTTGGGTTATTTTCCAGTTTCCAGCTATTATAAATAATGCCTCTATGAACATTTGTGTATAAGCATTTGTGTAAGTACAAGATCACATTTCTCTTGCAAAAATACCTAAGAATAAAATAACTAGGACATTTTGTAAGTAAGAGTTATATTTAACTGTATAAATAATTTCAAAACTATTTTCCAAATGGAGGATGACATTTTACATTCCCATCAGCAACATGAGGGTTCCAATCATTCCACACCCATACCAACACTGGATATTGTCAATCTTTCTAATTTTGGACATTCTAGTGGGTGTATAGTATGTAGTGATATCTCATTAAAGTTTTAACTTGCATTTCTGTAATAACAAATGATGTTAAGCACCTTTTTACTTACTTTATTGCCATATACCTTCTTTTGAAAGTGTATATTAAAATTGTTTGCCTCTTCTTTGATTGGATTCTTTTGTCTTATTATTGCATTGTAAGGCCTTTTTTTAACATATTCTCAGAAACGTGTATTGCAAATACATTCTGCTAGTCTGAGGCTTACCTTTTGATTTTTTAAAATGGTGTCCATTAACGAGTAGAAAGTTGAAAAGTTTGACAGAATTGGACAGCACTGGTCTGAATAGCTAAAAGACAGAGATTGATACATGGATAAAATGTAAGATCTGATACGTTGAGTAGAAAGGTACACTTTAAATATAAAGATATAAGTAGTTTAAAAGCATACGGATGGGGAAAGATACATACGCAATGGAAGAATAAGAAGACTGGAGTGACTTTTTAACATGTGATAAAATGGTTCCTAAGACAAAAAGTATTATTAAGATAAAGAGGGTTATTTCATAATGATAAAGGAAATAATGTATCAGGAAGACATAACAATTATGAATGTATGTGTGCCTAATTACGGAGTTTTGAAATACATTAAAAATAAAGCAAAACTTTATATAATTAAAAGAATAGGCAATTTCACAGTTTCAATATGAGATTTTAATAGTTGTTCTTTGGTAACATAAATCAGTACATGGCTTAAATCTAATTAATTTTCACTAACCACTAGACCTAGCCACTAAAAAATATCCATTCTTTTCAGGTTCACCTGGTACATGTATCAAGTAAGACAATAACACATTTCTATAGAATCAAAATCACAGGGAGTGCATTTTCTGACCATAACAGAATCTAATCAGGAATTAGTCAAAATAAGATATCTAGAAAAACCTCTCACATAAATGGAAATTTGAAAACACACTTTTAAATAATTCATAGGTCAGTTAACTTTTAACAACTTTTTGTATAAATGTTTAATATTTTTTAGGAAAGGACACATGATAAAACTTTCCACAACGATTTCACAGAATTATTTTGAGGATGAAGTGAGGTAATGAAGATAAGATTGTTTTAGCCAGGTGCGGTGGCTCACGCCTGTAATCCCAGCACTTTGGGAGGCCGAGGTAGGTGGATCACGAGGTCAGGAGTTCAAGACCAGCCTGGCCAACATGGTGAAAGCCCGTCTTAGTAAAAATGCAAAAATTAGCCAGGCGTGGTGGCAGGTGCCTATAAATCCCAGCTACTTGGGAGGCTGAGGCAGGGAATTGCTTGAACCCGGGAGGCGGAGGTTGCAGTGAGCCGAGATTGCACCACTGCACTCCAGCCTGGGCGACAGAGTGAGACTCCATCTCAAAAAAAAAAAAAAAATTGCCACATATTTGATGAACAACAATCAGTATTGTCTTTTATGGAGTAACTTGTTGCATACAAAAGGAGATAACAATCCCTGACTAGCATAAAGTGTTCCTTTATTTTACCCCTATGTTTCTGTCCTACTTCAGGTTCAGTCATTGCATATGACTGGTAGGGTTCTGTCCAACTATAATCTATTTTATTTAACGTAAAATTTATAAGACACTGTACTCAGAGCTCGACATGTTTGAATATAATCCATATGGCCAAACTCCAAATCAGGTGCTATTGTGACCTTCACTGTGTAAATTATGAGCCAGTACTAAGTCAATGGAATCAGATAAACCAAACTTTGACTATATCACATCAATTTCGTAATGTCTAATGTTGGTTTAGTTACTTAACTTGCATCAGCATAAGTGCTTTCATCAGGAAAATTTCTGTTTGATTGGCAAAAGGAGTCATTTTACAGACAAACTAAATACAGGTCTCAAATGGGAGTCTGGGGAAATTCCATCTATCAGAATCATTTGTCTAAGTTGTAACTAATCTTGAGAATAGCAGAGGAGGCATTCTTCTCCCCCACGTATACCTTCAGAGAGACATGAGAGAATTAGTGATGATATGGACTTGGTCCTTGAAAAAAAAAAAAAGAAAAAAGGAAAAAACAAAAACAAAAACAAAACAACAACAACAAAAAAACCAAGTGAGTGCAAATGTCATAATTTTGCAAAGACAAGAAGAAAAATGCAATGATGGCTGTATGATAGATGCTGCCATATACATGTGGTAGAAGCTTACTGGCCCTTAAATATAGATATCAGTGTACCACAAATGGAGAAAAGCAACAGCTCTGCTAGAATTTCTAGAAAAATTACATCAAATGTGTGGGCTTTCATTATAACAGGTTGGCAGCATGAAAGTTTCTACATGATTAGCTGGTTTTAGTAAACACAGATAATAAGAGGCCAAAGATTAGCTGAAGACTAGGAATTTATTCATTTTAAATACTTGTTATATACACAAAATTCTGCTGTGTACTGAGTTTATTATTTTCCGTGATAGACAACACCTGATCTCTTTGTGTTTCAGTAGAAAACACAAACACTGATTAGATTTATAAATAATAAATAAGACATGAAGAAGTAACCAAGTATGCTGTGAAACACAAGAATAGGGGTGGCCTAATTAATAGATTTAGTGGAGTTGAGGGAAATGTTTTTTGGTAATCAAATTTAAAATTGGCCTAAAAAGTGAGAATGATATAAACTATTACTGTTATTTTGGCTACAAGAGTTTGGTATTCTACAAAGGCAACGGCAATTCATTTTATTATGAGAAATAATGGAGTTCAAACCCTGATTGCAACTTAAATCTGTGATCAGTGAAAGTTATAAGAAAATTAAGCATTTTTCTAAATGGGAAAACAGGTAAATTCTTTGGATACTATACACCTAGCATGACTTGGAAAATCTAGACAGCATTCCAAAGCTTTCTCGGTCACTAAATACTACATAATTTTGGATAGGATAGCTAAAACTCTGTTTCTTCCTTCTTGAAATCATAAAGAAATAATAATATCATTCTAATGTAGTTTATAGAGACACAATCTGGTGAAATCAGAAGTATCCAATTCCTTAAATACTTGCATAATAATTTAATGAATAGTTGCATAATAATGCAACATATAATTACTATCCTGATGGATACCAATGTTAAGTTTTTTAAAATTACATGAGAAAATCCTATATTGCTCTCATAGCAGAATCCTGATGGTGTAAGTAAAAAGTTAATATTATTTCCTTTCCACTGTCCATTCTCTTTCTTGAGAAGTAAACTATGCATTCAGACAGAAAATATACATGTCAAAAAATGTGGAGAGCAGTCAAAAGCACATGAGCAGACTTCTTCATGAATATTTAAAATAGCCAGTATGAAAGCACACTTCCATGTGTGCTAATTTCTGTTATTTTAAAAGTCATTTGTGGTTTTAGCTCATGGAGGATGAATCTTAAAGAATTTATTTTCCTGTACAGAATGATCAGGTGGCAAAAAACAATCAATGAGTGACTATAATGCACTTTGCTACTATCAGCACTAATAAGAGAAAATCCGATTTTCAACTCATAGTAACTAGTCTGATTTTTAAATTAGGGCCTTATTTCCCAATATCAGAAAATAAGCAAGCTATTCCTTCTCTGTCTCAATAGCTAGCTAGCTAGATAGATACATAGATAGACAGATAATTTTCCTTCTTGTCATACCAATTATAATGACCAATGGTAATTTAAAGCTAAGTTTCCAATGACTAAACAGTAAGAGAAAGAGATTACTGAGGCCTGAAAGAATTCTATTGTGCTGTTTCTCTTGAGCCCTAATATATATCCACTACAGAAGAATGCAATATCAGATCTAAATGTGGTATTTCCATTTGCGAGCAGGGCACCAGCTGTCTTCTTAAATTTCCATGCCACTTAATCTAGCTCTAAGCTTGGTTAGCTTTCAATTCACAAAGAAGGCAACAACAACTACACAGGGTCACATTTTCAGCAAGGTCTCTGAGGTAATGAAGTGTACAAAGTATGCTAATAAGGAGAGCAGCTAAGTTAATTCCTTGAGGCAGGTGCAAATACATGGTTCTAGGATCCACTTTTTGGTGCAGTGCAAGAAGTGACCTGTGAATGGGAGGAGTTAACATTGGAAGCCAAGAATTTTAGCATTTTCCAACATTGTTTGGGGATTACCACTTATTACCCTGAAGGTCCACTTCTACCTGCATAATCCTCAAAGGGTCAAATCCCCCGAGATGGTCATCTAGAGAACCACTTGCCTCAAAATTATCTGCTGCTTTAGTCATCTATATTCACACAATAAACTAGCAAAAGAGAAAATATTGATATGCCCATTCTAATCACCACTAAGATTTTTCATAGGCTACTTGTATATTTGTCACAGTTTCAAAGTCCTTCATGCCTACACTAGGTCAGTGGAATACAAGGAGATATTTAAATGGGTTTTTCATCAGTTTTTAAATAATCAAGTAATTTTGTCAGAATATGATGTAAAGGGTTTGAGGTGAGGACATTCCTTGGAAAATAACTTCTCAATTTACTCTCTAATATGCATTTGTCACAGAAGATCGTTTATCAATATTTAAATCACTGAATTAAACCTGTATCACATAAGCACACACAGAAAATACATGGAAAACAAAAATTCTAAAAGTTACCAAGAAATCATATATCACTCATAGGCATACCTTATGCCATTTTAAGATAATTAAATAGCTAATAGACATAATCTAGAGTAAATCATAGAATTAGAATCACAGAATATTAATGCTACAAGGTATGCTGGTGTATCGCTCCCCCTTTACCACTCTAATGCTGTGTAACAAAACACCCCAAAACTCAGCGTCATAAAATGACAAAATTTGATCTCATGTTACTAGGTCACTTGGCATGCCTCTGCTTCAGTTTACTAACTGTGGGACCGCTAATGTTCTGCATCAGGCTATGAATTGACTGAAGTCTGCCTCATGAGTCTCCTTCTATTACTCCAGCTATCTCGGGATGTTCTAATGACAGAGTTTGGAAGATCCTAGATTGGTAAATAAAAGCATGTGATGTTTCTTACAGCTTCGAGTCAAAATTCTAGCCCTTGAAACTCACACATGGTTACTTCTCCCAAATTCTATTGTCTGAAGCAAGTCCCAAAGAGAAGAAGAAATATACTCTTCCCAAAGAAGTAGGTGGAGGAGTGATTATTGCTGAACAAAAAGTGATTCTACTCAAGCTGTAAACAGTAGCCAAATTCATTATTTTATAGAGAGGTATCAGAACATGTGTTGTCTCTCTGTATATGTTTGTGTGTGTGTGTGTGTGCACGCACGTGTGTGACAGAGAGAGAGGCGGGGAGAGACAGAGAGAGAGAGAGAGAGAGATCCAGGGGCATGCTACATGTTAATTTCAGAACTGGAATAATAACAATATACTTCATATTTTTAAAGGGGAAATTCCACTCCACTTTAATACAATGCTCTATATTCTGTACCCACTTGGAAACTGACATTTTTACTAAGTGATATATGAACAATTGCATCTTCACTATTCACTGGAGGATGCAAGAATGTATTTTCAGGGTTTTAAAAAATTGATAGTTTCTTTTTCCATACCCAGTAGACACACACACACACACACACACACACACACACACACACACAGTCTTCCACATATATACAGTAGAGGGAGGGAGGGAGGGAGAAAGAGAGAAAAAATACAAATGTAGAAATGCAATTATTTAACAAATTTAAGGTAAGCCAGCTCTAACTGAGTTTGGAGCTGCAGTGTTTTTCTAGGAGCTTAGGAATTTCACGAACAAAATGGAAGCTTCCAGGTGATCTCCTTAACAAGTTTGTCATTGTTTAGCATGAATGCGAAGTGTAGATTGGTAATCAAGGCAACAAACCTAACAGAGCCAAGAATTTGTGTTCCTTCTTCTTCAGTAGGGATGGAAAACATTTTTTTAAAATTTACGTGACCTTTTTTCTACTCTCAGGAAAGGGGGATGTGCTGATCAGATAGGTTAATCAGAAGCTACGGGAAGTAAGGACATGTTCTTTCTTGACACTATCCTATGAATATCAAAAAAGGAATTACTATTACAAAAAATACTATTACAGCTGTGACTTGTGATATGTACTGAACAGCCTGTAAATCTCACCTCACATCACTCCGGAATTCTCTCACCACACATTTACTGAGCTGCAGATGGTCTTCTTGCTTTCCCGATGGCAGATATCTCTAAACTGTTGGAATTATCCAACACTTAACTTTTTAAGCAAGTTTTCAAAAACTTCCTACAGATTTTTTTCTTTAGTGCAATGAATGTAGAAAAAGACATATAGTTCTCCCCAAGCGCCCTAAGCAAAGCAATCCACTTTGGTTGAGAGCTGTTATGTTGGTTTATTAAAGAAGACAGGATATAGAATCACATTTATAAGGCAAAAGGCAAACTTACACTTTCTTGACAATAATGACTCTACTCTTTTTATAATTTTATGTTATGTTTCTAATTTATGTTTTGGTTTTTCATACATTTATAGTGCAATACCATGGAGTTTATCTGCCAAATATTTTCCTTGCTTTGAGTTTCCACTAAATTAATGGGAAAATAAACATCCTCTAGTAGAAATCCCTACCTGCTCCCCATAGGCATAACTATTAATTTTTCCTCTGCAGGCATTTAAATTAATATTTTCTGCTCATGAAAAGGGAGGGGTGGCTTAAAAGTCTTTAAGACAAAATTGGCCTTTCTGTAGCTAAACATAAAGAAAATCTCTTCTTTTTCTTCTCTGACTGTAGTTTTCCTTCATCTGTCAACATAAATAGAAGAGTTAATCGGGAAGAATAAAAGAGTCCTTTTTGATATGGCAACAAAAGGAATGCAGAAGGAAATGATAGAAAAGCCAGTGTTTTTACTTTTTATTAGCTTTGTTATTTATGAAACCATTTTAAAGAAATGTGTTTTCCAAAGGAAGGAGGCCAGACACCCACTACTGCCTCTATCATACCTACACTGTATTAGAAAATAGAAAATGAATAGGTTTTGGAGTCAGATATTTCCATTTCTGCAAATGACAAACTATACGACCTTGAGTGAGTTATTTAATCTCTATAAGTTTCAATTTCTTTCGCTGGAAAAACAGGGATAAAATAATACCTATTTCATAGACTTGTTATGAGCATTAAAAAATATGTGAAGTGCTTGGTCCTTGGTGGTACTTGGTGGGTACTCAGTCCTTGGTGGGTACTCAGTAAATGATAGCATTTACTATTTGGAAAATGATAATACATGGCAAGCAAAAAGAGTTAAACATCTGGAGTAAAAAACAGATCTAGGTTAAAATTCAGCCTCCCTCAAGGCTCCCTGAAGGACTACTGGTGAATTTAGCCTGCATAAGACTTAATTTCTGCATTTTTGTAGGGTCAGAGGGTTTCAGGAGAATTGCTGGCTCTTGGACCCTTGCTTGGTACACAGTTGTTATTAGTAAGCGATACCCATTAACACAGTAGTAGTTGTGGAAGTCATGGTAGTAGTACTCATAGTGACCCTATGAAAATTTTTATTTAATAAAATTATTATAATTTAGTTTTCCTAATGTAGTATTTTAGACTCCTTTCCAGATAAAAGTACAGTGAAATCTTTCTAAGAATCCCTCTTGAAACCATATTTCTCTTCTGACACCTTGACAATCCCCAAACACATTCAATACTATAAGAGAACACTTGCAGGAGTGTCTTTGACCCCCTGTATTAGTCTCCATATTGTATATACACACAGACAGAGATTTATTTTAAGGGATTAACTACTAGGATTATGGAGACTGGAAAGTCCAAAATCTACAGGGTGGACGGGCAAGCTGGAGACCCAGGAAGAGTCAAAGCTGCAGTTCAAGTCCGAAGGCCTCTGCTGCAGAATTCCATTTTTGTTGTTGTTGTTGTTCTGTTCAGCCTTTAATTGACGAGTCCAGCCCGCATTAAAGAGGGCAGGCTGTTTTAATCAAAATCCATAAATCCAAATGTTAATCTAATCCCCTAAAACTCTCACAGAAACATCCAGAATAGTATTTGACCACATATCTGGGCATTGCTTCCTAGACAAGTTGACAAATGAAATTAACCATTACACATGGCTATCCCCGTCCTAATGGGATAATCTCTTATTGGTGGGGAAGACTCACATGCACTAGAGGTCCCTAGGGTAACAGAAAGGAAGGGGTCCAGTCTTTTCATCCTTTGCCTTCTTGACTTAACTTCCATTTTTCTTTAGCCTTCTGGGGAATATCATGAAAAGTGAAATCTCTTTGGAGAAAACCCAGACATTTTAAATTTGATAGGTAAGGTTGCAATATAGACGAAAGAGTGTTCCTGTCTTCTAGACATTCAACTGCCTTGGATCACCTGCTCACCCCCTGACAATCCATGCCACCTTCCAGAGTATAAAGATCTGTGACATTGCTCTTTCAACATCCTGCAAGAAGGCAACTTGTTGTAATAATTTATATTTTGAGCCACTAATCTTATATTCTGCTGCTTATCTAAGAAGGTAATTGATATATTCCAGCAAGGCAGACATGAAATAAATATTATTTCTATTCAGAGGAAATGGGTAGAAAGAAGGTACAGAAAGAATAACTTTTTGGCTGACACAATTCTTAATGTTTCTTCAAATGCTGTTAATATTGGTAATTCAACTGACCAAATTTGTCTTTTTGATTGTTTTTATTTAAGGAAGAAAAAAAGGCCCTTTTTTTATAAATAGTACCAACAAAGCTAATATTTTTTAAAAAAGAAATTCATCCAACCAGTGTATCTCTTTATATATTAACCTTAAATAATTGGTTTGATTGATTTCCCCTCTGCCACCTTGAGTTGATTATATTAATTTTAGATAATATCATTCCCAAACTTTAATCCAAGGACAATTGTAGGATTGGCTGCATAAGAATCACCTTGGGAGCTTTACAATAAATACACACTCTTGGTACTTATTTCTAGTCCTTCAGATTCAGAAGGCCCTGGTGCAGGAATCTTTAACAAAGGTCAATTTACACTAACGGCGACAGTCTTAAATTTGCCACATCTAACCCCACACTGGCCATTCAGATGATAGAGATTTCTATAGTTTCCTTCAGATGTCTTGCTCTGATCACCTTGGCGATTTATCAGTCAGATTACTTGATCCATCCTGATAACTTAGCATGTATAACACTGGAACAATTTCAGAGCACTGGCTTCTAAGTCCATGGGGCAAGTGAGAACTATGGGGAAAATATACATTGAAGATTACTCTTTCTTTCTCCTTTCCTATTTGTTATGATCATTGGTGTCTCTTTATGTGTTCCCCAATATGGCAAGTGAGTAAATGAATAGATAAACATTGACACCATATCCTAAATAGGAGGAGGAATCCTGAGAAGGGACTAGATTTGAGTGCTCTGGTGGACCATCCTTGAGACTTATAAACTCTAGCTTCTGGTAAGGGGAATACTGTGGCATTTCTGAGCTGAGTTAGCAGAGCCTACCCAGGGGCTGTCTCTACAAGGCCTAGAGACACCCTTGTTATATAAGCCCCTACATGACCAAAGAAGCTGCATCTCCTATTCCTACTATTGTCAATCAATGTTATTGGCTCTATAGCTGCAGGTCTCAGCCCCTAAATCCAGCCAGTTATTTAGCTAACTCTTGTTATTAGTCAGAAATTGAAGGTGAGAAATGTGGATCTGTGCAAACCTCTTTTCCAACATTGAAATGGAGGAAGCAAAACTGAAAATACATGCAAACCTCAAAAGAGCCATTTTATTGCACTTAGAGCAGCATCTATTTTGTAGGAATTGTCCAAGATATCCGCAGTATGGGCATCTAAAAAACAAGTGTGCCTTAATTTCTAAAGTATTTAGGAAAAAAAGTATTATTTTATGGAAGAATGTTAGCGATTTGGCAAAAGACTTTTAAAAAAAGGACAAACTAGTTTGTTAAAATGTTTCAATATGGGACAAATGTGGTGTTTTTCCAATGTAGTCACTTGGAAAAGAAAGAGCTGAAAACATGTAAAAGGAACTGATAGAGCCCTGAGCCATCATAGCAGGATACTATTGCAAATATTTGCAGCTAGGACTCTTGAGCAGCAGAAAGATTCACATAGCAACTAGGAAGCCACAAAAGGATATAGGTTGCAAAAAAGGTGTAATGATTAAAGAAAAAGTGTTTCTTTGATTGCTCTGCTGCTAATACTCACAAAGCAAAAATGCCTTAATAGACAATGATATTAAGGATATAAACACAAACCTGTCTTTGATGTGTTTCATCATGCTTGTTATATGACTTACAACATAAGCTCATCTTTATCCTTCATTCACTTGGTATGTTGTTGGTGCCAAATCCTTTAAGGATGGTTTATATTTATGGATGGATGGTATATGATATCCATTTGAATATCTTCTCAGTTCCTTCACTCTGGAGCTTCCTAGCCTACCCACAAAGATAGGCCCTCCTTATCCTTACATACAATGTGTACGTCCTACCTTAAAACCACAAGTGATTGATCAGCACTAGACATGTGGCCCACACTGGTTTAATCTCATCCTCTCTGCCCAGGATTTGGTACTCTTTAAACTATCTTGTAATTTATACAAAGTAAAGTTTACACTTATCTACTTGAATTGTGGTACTGGAGTTGTATTTTATTGTTTCATACCTTTAAATGTCAATGGAACTGAGAGTTTAAAAATAATAAAATAAAAAGAAACAGTTAAAAACAATTAAATATGATTTTGTAACAAACTTTCTAATTTTCCCAGCCAACGATATAGGGGGAGAATAAATCATCCTTATAATATTGATGTAAGAGTGCTTTTTGCCAATGATAACAGTGATAATGGAGATGTTTTGGTCATAAAAAATAGCAAAATGGTTTATTGTTAAATATATTATTATTAAAAAGAACACAAATGCAGGTAGTTTCCCATTTTTAATGTTGGTTCTGTCTCTGATGGCTGAAACTATGAATTACTAAGTCATCAAGCTAGCTGACGCCTCCTCACCAGGACTCGCAGAGATGTTTGCAAAAAAGACAAGGCCAATGTCCCACTGTGCATTAATATGCCTTCTCAGAGTCAGGAATAGATAACAAGTTTCAAGACATTCTTCACCTCCTCTGGTCTCAGGTCTTCAACTCTTTTCTGCTATTTTTAGTTCTAATGCCAAATCATTCAATCAATCATTCAATCAAACATATCTTAGAAGATAAACATAGTGAAAAGAGTAAATAGAATTTCTCTGTAAATAACAGGTACACCATAATCTTTCCTCTCTGTGATACTTGGCATTATATCACAGTACTTTTCAAATGTTAATGTGCATACAAATCCACTGGGAATGTTTTTTAAAAATGCAGAATCTCTACCTCACCCAAGACATCTGATTTTGCATGTCTTGGGTGGGGCTGAGATTCTGCATTTCCAACAAGCTCTCAGGTGATGAAAATGGTCCTCACTTCAAACAGCAAGGTTCTAAGGTACAGTGGGAAGACAAGAATAGATACCTTCTCCCAAATTAAGAAACTACTCCAGAATATACTAACCTAATGAGATTTTTTTTTAAGTGTGAAAAGAGTCCTTAACCCAGAAAATGCCAAGTGCTATTCAAAGGGAACCCATCACATGAATGTAGGAGTAGTCAACTTCTAAAACTTGTAGCTGAATGACATTTTGGGTTTTGACAAATACTGTAACTCTACTTCAAGAGTAAAGTAAAGGAAAAAGGAACTTTGATATCCTTGTGGACATTTTTACATAGAATTTCTCATCAGAATAGTTGGTGGAAGCTTTTTAAGGAAACAAATTCCTATGACTCAACGAAACCACTGAACATGATTTTGACTTGCAGAACCAGGTTTATGCTTGGACTCAGTAGGTGATTCTAATACCTTCTCCTGATTAAGAACCTCTGAATAGTAATTATAGTGTGCTCTTAACAAACGTTTCATCTAATTTAATATGGTGAGGCTCTGTTCATATTAGAGCCCATGTCAGCACAACATTATTATTTGAGCTGGTGGTAACCTCATTGCACAAGAATATCTATTTTAATAGCTACCTCCCTGCCAGTTAAAGGCAAAACATTATTTTAGTACATTATTGATATACAATATTTTGATTGTATTTATGAAGTCCAAAAATATTATTTAATATGGTTTTTAAATGATACATCGGTAATTATAACTGGTCTAGAGAACAGGATTCTTTTTCTAGGTCCCTTATTTTTAAATACAGTAGCTTTCAATAGTTTACAGTTTGTTTCTGTATATATCACCACATTTAATTCTGAAACAACCCGATAAAATAGGTACTATTATTTTCCCCTTTACAGTTGAAGATTCTAAGAGAGGTATTTGCCCAAAGTCACAAAATTAGTAAGTAACAAAGCCAGGAGTTAAACAAGTTTGTCAGATACTTATTCTCAACCCTTATGATATACTGCTAGTTTTTAATCACTGTAAGTAATGTTAAACAAATAAATCTATTGTTCAAGTCTTACTGAAATCTGCCTCTCATTTTTGTAAAAGCTCAAATTTTTGATCTACAATTTATTACTTGATCAGATATAAAATTTGATCAATACCCTTTATTTTCCTGGTACTATATTTGCATCCTCTGTTCTC
The DNA here is from genome assembly GCF_009828535.3 of Hylobates moloch. Classification (NCBI taxonomy): domain Eukaryota; kingdom Metazoa; phylum Chordata; class Mammalia; order Primates; family Hylobatidae; genus Hylobates; species Hylobates moloch. The sequence goes on from NW_026652276.1 coordinate 205,388,264, forward strand.
CATGCAAAGGCCAGATTGAGAGTTGAGTAGCAGAAGGAGATGAAAGCTGAATAAAATAGAAACCATTCCACTGGTACAGTGTTCTTGTATTCCCTTTTAGAAGAGAGATTTTAAAAGGGTTATTTTATCACCATCTGTGAGAAATTCAGCTTAAATGATAAAAAAAGCTTTTAAATAATTTATGGAGAAAATTTTGCTCTAAACTGTGAAAAAGATTTCTTAACAGAAAGTTGTGGAAACTGGTAAAACAAGTCAACAAAATTACCTTTTTCCTATGAAATAATCCTGATGTCACTAAAGAATGCTGAGCCTCCACATGGACTGTGGGGGAGGAAAGAAATATACTCACATCTATCTCACGGCCCTAGAGATTTTTACCTCTTAAAATTTATATGCCTAATTACAGAATTACAAAATTCTTCAGCAGCTGAATGCCATTCCTCTTAGTCCAACAGATGTCTTGCACATTTTCTTCTCAATGGAGCCAATGTTTATTTCTATTAGAAGACTCTAAATCACACGTTGTTTGACACTTCTAGTTTATCTTTAACTCTAAAGGTTAATTTAATGCTTTCTCCACTGCATATTACAAATACTTTCGAGAGTAGCAGCTTCATATAAGGAAACAGTTCAGAACATGACATTTTACCCACCCAGACTCCTAGTCCATCACATGATTTGTCAATTCTAGGCCTCTGGCTTATTTTGAAATGCATTGCCTCACTCATCATGTGGTGCATCTTTGCATGGCCCAGGTCCCTCTTCTGGTTCAAGGTTCCCATCTCCCAGCTTCTGGGTATGCTGGAAGCTGGGAGCCCATTCCTGAGCCTGCTCTAGGAATTGCACTTTGCAGCAATGAGCTTCCTGGTTCAAGGCTTTCGTCAATCCACTGTATAGTAGATATGGAGATAGAAAGCTCCAGTTCTCTTGCTTTTGTTTGAATAACTGCCAGGTCCATCCCACACCCAGCAGTCTATGGATTCAGCTGAAGCTACTGCTGTAAATGTAGTGCAGTTCAACTTTTCTTTCTGCCAAATCCTGTTTTCTCACAAGTGTAGGTCCTAAGAACACTCTCCAATAAAGCTCCCACATAAATATCTCAGAGATTTAGAGATTCTCACCACCACCAGTGCCCTGGAACACTTGACCTCACTGCAAAGACAACTTTCATAAGTCTTTTCATTCATCCAGCAAATGTTTCTCAGGTTTCCACTCTGTCAGGCATAGTATTAATTGCTGAGGATACAATGATAATTTAGTACCTGATCATGTAGAGACAGACGATCATCTGGTGGGATTTATTAAAAAACAAAAGTATTTGTAATAAATTATGGTATTTGCTGCAGCAGGGGAAATCCAAGGAGGGAGGACCGAATCCATTTACGGGGATTAGGGAGGAGTCTATGAAGGCAATGATCTCTTGCTGAGAACTGAAAGATAAATAGGATGACCTGGGTTGTGGTCAGTGAGGCATATTTCAGGGAGAGGAAACACTGGCTTTAGAGATCCTGAGGGCAGTGATAGTATATGAGACACTGAAGGATTTTCGATGTATTTACAATTTAGAGTGCATAACATAAGAGTGGCAGAGCCATAGTAAAGCATTCCACTGAAGGATTCTTAAAAATTTTAACTGAATCATTGAGGTATAATGACACATCATAAACTATATATTTAACATATACAATTTGATAAACTTAAATATATATATATATTTATATATATGAAACTACCACCACATTCAAGGCACTGAAACATATTTGTCACCCCAAAGGTTTACACAGGCCTCTGTGTAAACCCTTTCTCCTAGCCCTCCCCAATCCTAAGGTAAACACTGATCTATTTCCTAACTTTTAGGTTCAGGGTGCATATGCAGGTTTGTTATATCGGTAAATTCATTTCACGGGTTTGTACAGATTATTTCGTCACCCAAGTACTAATCCTAGTACTCAATAGTTGTATTTTCTGTTCCTGTCCCTCCTCCCACTCTATACCCTCTAGTAGGCCCTAGTGTCTGTTGTTTCCCTCTTTGTATCCATGTGTTCTCATCAGTTAGCTCCCACTTACTAGTGAGAATATGTGGTACATGGTTTTCTGTTCCTGAACTGGTTTGCTAAGGATGATGGCCTCCAGCTCCACCCATGTCCTTGCAAGGGACATAATCTCATTCTTTTTAATGGCTGCTTAGTATTTCATGGTGGATATACACCACATTTTCCTTATCCAGTCTACAATTGATGGCCCTTTAGGTTGATTCCACGTCTTTGCTACTGTGAATAGCGCTACAACGAACACATACGTGCATGTGTCTTTATGGTAGAACTAATTATATTCCTTTGGGTATATACCAAGTAATGGGATTGCTGGATTGAATGGTAGTTCTGTTTTTAGCTCTTTGAGAAATCACCACACTGCTTCCCACAATGGTTGAACTAATTTACACTCCCACCAACAGTGTGTAAGCATTCTCTGTTCTCCACAACCTCGCTAGCTTCTGTTATTTTTTGACTTTTTAGTCATAGTTATCCTGACTGGTGTGAGATGGCACCTCTCGTGGTTTTGATTTGCATTTCTCTAATGATCAGTGATATTGAGCTTTCTTTCATATGTTTGTTGGCTGCATGTATGTGTTCTTTTGAAAAGTGTCTGTTTATGTCTTTTGCTCACTTTTTAACGGGGTTGTTAGAGGTTTTTTTTTTGTAAATTTGTTTAATTTCCTTATAGATGCTGGATACCAGACCTTTGTCAGATGCATAGTTTGCAAATATTTTCTTCCATTCTGTAGGTTGTCTGTTTACTCTGTTAATAGTTTCTTTTGGTGTGTAGAAGCTCTTTAGTTTAATTAGATCCCATTTGTCAATTTTTGCTTTTGTTGTGCTTGCTTTTGGTGACTTCATCCTGAAATCTTCCCCAATTCCTATGTCCAGAATGGTATTGTCTGGATTGTCTTCCAGGATTTTTATATTTTAGGGTTTCACATTTAAGCCTTTAATCTACCTAGAGTTGATTTTTGTATTTGGTGTAATGAAGGAGTCCAGTTTCAATCATCTGCATATGGCCATCCAGTTATCCCAGCAGCAATTATTGAATAGGGAATCCTTTCCCCATTGCTTGTTTTTGTCGGTTTTGTTGAAGATCAGATGGCTGTAGATGTGAAGCCTTATTTCTGGGCTCCCTACTCAGCATAATTATTTTGTGATTCATTCATGTTGTTGCATGCATCAATATTTCATTCTTTTTTTTTCCTGTGGTTAATGGCAGTTTTATTTACATAGGAGAAGTCCCTAAGAGGGAATTGGTTCTGTTCAAATATATGAGGATTCTAAATTTAAACTAAGATGTTGCCAGATTTTTTTTCCAAAGACTTTACTAATTCATTCATATTCTCACCAGTCATGTGAGGAAGTACTCTCGTTCCCTGTATGTCCCTGGCAGCAATATGCATTACCAGTCTTTTTCATTTTTGCTTAACATCTCAATTTTAATATTAATTATTTTCTGACCTACTAGCATATTTTAGTATATTTTTTATTGCACTTTTCTTTCTTTGTTTTTAACTGTACTTTAAGTTTTAGGGTATATGTGCACAACGTGCAAGTTTGCTACATATGTATACATGTGCCTTGTTGGTGTGCTGCACCCATTAACTTGTCATTTAACATTAGGTATATCTCCTAATGCTACCCCTCTCCCCTCCCCCAACCCCACAACAGGCCCCGGTGTGTGATGTTCCCCTTCCTGTGTCCATGTGTTCTCATTGTTCAATTCCCACCTATGAGTGAGAACATGCGGTGTTCGGTATTTTGTCCTTGCGATAGTTTACTGAGAATGATGGTTTCCAGCTTCATTCATGTCCCTACAAAGGACATGAACTCATCATTTTTTATGGCTGCATAGTATTCCATGGTGTATATGTGCCACATTTTCTTAATCCAGTCTATCATTGTTGGACATTTGGGTTGGTTCCAAGTCTTTGCTATTGTGAATAGTGCCGCAATAAGCATACGTGTGCATGTGTCTTTATAGCAGCATGATTTATAATCCTTTGGGTATATACCCAGTAATGGGATGGCTGGGTCAAATGGTATTTCTAATTCTAGATCCCTGAGGAATCGCCACACCAACTTCCACAATGGTTGAACTAGTTTACAGTCCCACCAACAGTGTAAAAGTGTTCCTATTTCTCCACATCCTCTCCAGCACCTGTTGTTTCCTGACTTTTTAATGATGGCCATTGTAACTGGTGTGAGATGGTATCTCATTGTGGTTTTGACTTGCATTTCTCTGATGGCCAATGATGATGAGCATTTTTTCATGTGTCTTTTGGCTGCATAAATGTCTTCTTTTGAGAAGTGTCTGTTCATATCCTTTGCCCACTTTTTGATGGGGTTGTTTGTTTTTTTCTTGTAAATTTGTTGGAGTTCATTGTAGATTCTGGATATTAGCCCTTTGTCAGATGAGTAGGTTGTGAAAATTTTCTCCCATTCTGTAGGTTGCCTGTTCACTCTGATGGTAGTTTCTTTTGCTGTGCAGAAGCTCTTGAGTTTAATTAGATCACATTTGTCAATTTTGGCTTTTGTTGCCATTGCTTTTGGTGTTTTAGACATAAAGTCCTTGCCTATGCCTGTGTCCTGAATGGTATTGCCTAGGTTTTCTTCTAGAGATTTTATGGTTTTAGGTCTAACATTTAAGTCTTTAATCCATCTTGAATTAATTTTTGTATAAGGTGTAAAGAAGGGATCCAGTTTCAGCTTTCTACATATGGCTAGCCAGTTTTCACAGCACCATTTATTAAATAGGGAATCCTTTTCCCATTTCTTGTTTTTGTCAGGTTTGTCAAAGATCAGATAGTTGTAGATATGCAGCATTATTTCTGAGGGCTCTGCTCTGTTCCATTGGTCTATGTCTCTGTTTTGGTACTAGTACCATGCTGTTTTGGTTACTGTGGCCTTGTAGTATAGTTTGAAGTCAGGTAGCGTGATGCCTGCAGCTTTGTTTTTTTGGCTTAGGATTGACTTGGCAATGTGGGTTCTTTTTTTGGTTCCATATGAATTTTAAAGTATTTTTTTACAATTCTGTGAAGAAAGTCATTGGTAGCTTGATGGTGATGGCATTGAATCTATAAATTACTGTCGGCAGTATGGGAATTTTTCACGATATTGATTCTTCCTACCCATGAGCATGGAATGTTCTTCCATTTGTTTGTATCCTCTTTTATTTCATTGAGCAGTGGTTTGTAGTTCTCCTTGAAGAAGTCCTTCACATCCCTTGTAAGTTGGATTCCTAGGTATTTCATTCTCTTTAAAGCAATTGTGAATGGGAGTTCACTCATGATTTGGCTCTCTGTTTGTCTGATATTGGTGTATAAGAATGCTTATGATTTTTGCACATTGATTTTGTATCCTGAGACTTTGCTGAAGTTGCCTATCAGCTTAGGGAGATTTGTGGCTGAGACAATGGGGTTTTCTAGATATACAATCATGTCATCTGCAAACAGGGACAATTTGACTTCTTCTTTTCCTAATCAAATACCCTTTATTTCTTTCTCCTCCCTGATTGCCCTGTCCATAACTTCCAGCACTGTGTTGAATAGGAGTGGTGAGAGAGGGCATCCCTGTCTTGTGCCGGTTTTCAAAGGGAATGCCTCCAGTTTTTGCCCATTCAGTATGATATTAGCTGTGGGTTTGTCATAGATAGCTCTTATTATTTTGAGATACTTCCCATCAATACCTAATTTATTGAGAGTTTTTAGCATGAAGCGTTGTTGAATTTTGTCAAAGGCCTTTTCTGCATCTGTTTAGATAATCATGTGGTTTTTGTTGTTGGTTCTGTTTATATGCTGGATTACATTTATTGATTTGTGTATGTTGAACCAGCCTTGCATCCCAGGGATGAAGCCCACTTGATCATGGTGGATAAGCTTTTTGATATGCTGCTGGATTTGGTTTGCCAGTATTTTATTGAGGATTTTTGCATTGATGTTCATCAGGAATATTAGTCTAAAATTCTCTTTTTTTGTTGTGTCTCTGCCAGGCTTTGGTATCAGGATGATGCTGGCCTCATAAAATGAGTTAGGGAGGATTCCCTCTTTTTATATTGATTGGAATAATTTCAGAAGGAATGCTACCAGCTCCTCCTTGTACCTCTGGTAGAATTCGGCTGTGAATCCATCTGGTCCTGGACTTTTTTTGGTTGGTAAGCTATTAATTATTGCCTCAATTTCAGAACCTGTTATTGGTCTATTCAGAGATTCAACTTCTTCCTAGTTTTGTCTCGGGAGGGTGTATTTGTCGAGGAATTTATCCATTTCTTCTAGATTTTCTAGTTTATTTGCATAGGGGTGTTTATAGTAGTCTCTGATGGTAGTTTGTATTTCTGTGGGATAGGTGGTGATATCCCCTTTATCATTTTTTATTGTGTCTATTTGATTCTTCTCTCTTTTCTTCTTTATTAGTCTTGCTAGTGGTCTATCAATTTTGTTGATCTTTTAAAAAAACCAGCTCCTGGATTCATTGCTTTTTTGAAGGGTTTTTAGTGTCTCTATTTCCTTCAGTTCTGCTCTGATCTTAGTTATTTCTTGCCTTCTGCTAGCTTTTGAATGTGTTTGCTCTTGCTTCTCTAGTTCTTTTAATTGTGATGTTAGGGTGTCAATTTTAGATCTTTCCTGCTTTCTCTTGTGGACATTTAGTGCTATAAATTTCCCTCTACACACAGCTTTCAATGTGTCCCAGAGATTCTGGTATGTTGTGTCTTTTTTCTCATTGGTTTCAAAGAACATCTTTATTCCTGCCTTCATTTCTTTATGTACCCGGTAGTCATTCAGGAACAGGTTGTTCAGTTTCCATGTAGTTGAGCAGTTTTGAGTGAGTTTCTTAATCCTGAGTTCTAGTTTGATTGCACTATGGTCTGAGAGACAGTTATAATTTCTGTTGTTTTACATTTGCTGAGGAGTGCTTTACTTCCAACTATGTGGTCAATTTTGTAATAGGTATGGTGTGGTGCTGAAAAGAATGTATATTCTGTTGATTTGGGGTGGAGAGTTCTGTGGATGTCTGTTAGGTCCGCTTGGTGCAGAGCTGATTTCAATTCCTGGATATCCTTGTTAATTTTCTGTCTCATTGATCTGTCTGATGTTGACAGTGGGGTGTTAATGTCTCCCATTATTATTGTGTGGGAGTCTAAGTCTCTTTCTAGGTCTCTAAGGACTTGCTTTATAAATCTGGGTGCTCCTGTATTGGGTGCATATATATTTAGGATAGTTAGCTCTTCTTGTTGAATTGATCCCTTTACCATTATGTAATGGCCTTCTTTGTCTCTTTTGATCTTGTTGGTTTAAAGTCTATTTTATCAGAGACTAGGATTGCAACCCCTGCCTTTTTTTGTTTTCCATTTGCTTGGCAGATCTTCCTCCATCCCTTTTGTTTGAGCCTATGTGTGTCTCTGCATGTGAGCTGGGTTTCCTGAATACACCACACTGATGGGTCTTGACTCTTTACCCAATTTGCCAGCCTGTGTCTTTTAATTGGAGCATTTAGCCCATTTACATTTAAGGTTAATATTCTTATGTGTGAATTTGATCCTGTCATTATGATGTTAGCTGGTTACTTTGCTCCTTAGTTGATGCAGTTTCTTCCTAGCCCCGATGGTCTTTACAATTTGGCATGTTTTTGCAGTGGCTGGTACCGGTTGTTTCTTTCCATGTTTAGTGCTTCCTTCAGGAGCTCTTTTAGGGCAGGCCTGGTGGTGACAAAACCTCTCAGTATTTCCTTGTCTGTAAAGTATTTTATTTCTGCTTTACTTATGAAGCTTAATTTGGCTAGATATGAGATTCTGGATTGAAAATTCTTTTCTTTAAGAATGTTGAATATTGGCCCCCACTCTCTTCTGGCTTGTAGAGTTTCTGCCCGAGAGATCAGCTGTTAGTCCGATGGGCTTCCCTTTGTGGGTAACCCGACCTTCCTCTCTGGCTCCCCTTAACATTTTTTCCTTCATTTCAACTTTGGTGAATCTGATAATTATGTGTCTTGGAGTTGGTCTTCTCGAGGAGTATCTTTGTGGCGTTCTCTGTATTTTCCGAATCTGAATGTTGGCCTGCCTTGCTAGATTGGGGAAGTTCTCCTGGATAATATCCTGCAGAGTGTTTTCCAACTTGGTTCCATTCTCCCCATCCTTTCAGGTACACCAATCAGATGTAGATTTGGTCTTTTCACGTAGTCCCATATTTCTTGGAGGCTTTGTTCATTTCTTTTTATTCTTTTTTCTCTAAACTTCTCTTCTCACTTCATTTCATTCATTTGATCTTCCATCACTGATACCCTTTCTTCCAGTTGGTCGAATTGGCTACTGAGGCTTGTGCATTCATCACATAGTCCTCGTGCCGTGGTTTTCAGCTCCATCAGGTCCTTTAAGGACTTCTCTGCATTGGTTATTCTAGTTAGGCCAATCTTTTTTCAAGGTTTTTAACTTCTTCGCCATGGGTTCGAACTTCCTCCTTTAGCTCGGAGTAGTTTGATCATCTGAAGCCTTCTTCTCTCAACTCGTCAAAGTCATTCTCCATCCAGCTTTGTTCCATTGCTGGTGAGGAGCTGCATTCCTTTGGAGAAGGAGAGGCACTTTGATTTTTAGAATTTTCAGTTTTTCTGCTCTGTTTTTTCCCCATCTTTGTAGTTTTATCTACCTTTGGTCTTTGATGATGGTGACATACAGATGGGGTTTTGGTGTGGATGTCCTTTCTGTTTGTTAGTTTTCCTTCTAACAGTCAGGACCCTCAGTTGCAGATCTCTTGGAGTTTGCCGGAGGTCCACTCCAGACCCTGTTTGCCTAGGTATCAGCAGCAGAGGCTGCAGAACAGTGGATATTGGTGAACAGCAAATGTTGCTGCCTGATCGTTCCTCTGGAAGTTTTGTCTCAGAGGAGTACCCGGCCATGTGAGGTGTCAGTCTGCCTCTACTGGGGGGTGCCTCCCAGTTAGGCTACTTGGAGGTCAGGGACCCACTTGAGGAGGCAGTCTGTCCATTCTCAGATCTCAAGCTGTGTGCTGGGAGAACCACTACTCTCTTCAAAACTGTCAGACAGGGACATTTAAGTCTACAGAGGTTTCTGCTGCCTTTTGTTTGGCTATGCCCTGTCCCCAGAGGTAGAGTCTACAGAGGCAGGCAGGCCTCCTTGAGCTGCGGTGGGATCCATCCAGTTCGAGCTTCCCAGCTGCTTTGTTTACCTACTCAAGCCTCAGCAATGGCGGGTGCCCCTCCCCCAGCCTCGCTGCCGCCTTGCAGTTTGATTTCAGACTGCTGTGCTAGCAATGAGCGAGGCTCCGTGGGTGTAGGACCCTCTGAGCCAGGTGTGGGATACAATTTCCTTGTGTGCCTTTTGCTAAGACCATTGGAAAAGCACAGTATTAGGGTGGGAGTGACCCGATTTTCCAAGTGCCATCTGTCACCCCTTTCCTTGGCTAGGAAAGGGAATTTCCTCACCCCTTGCGCTTCTCTGGTGAGGCAACACCTTGCCCTGCTTTGGCTCATGCTCGGTGTACTGCACCCACTGTCCTGCACCCACTGTCCGACAAGACCCAGTGAGATGAACCCGGTACCTCAATTGGAAATGCAGAAATCATACATCTTCTGCATCACTCACGCTGGGAGCTGTAGACTGGAGCTGTTCCTATTCGGCCATCTTCTATTTCATTCTTTTTTATAGTTGAGAGGTATTCCCATGTTTAAATGTATCACAGATTGTTTATTCATTTTCCTATAGAAGGACATTTGGGATGGTTTTTTTTGGGGGGGTATTGCAAATAGAGCTACCAAGAACATTCATGTACAAGTCTTTGTGTGGACATATGCTTCCTTTTCTTTTAGGTAAATACCTAGGAGTGGGATGGCTAGACCATATGGAAAGTGTATATTTAACTTTGTATAAAACTGCCAAAATGTTTTCCAAAGTGATTTTACCATTGTACAACCCCACAAGCAGTGTATAAGAGTTTCAGTTATTTCAAATCCTTACAAAAAGTTGGCATGGTCAATCTCCTTAATTTTGGCTAATATTTGCATAGTAGTATCTTACTGGGGTTCACATTTGCATTTCCTTAAATATTTCATGTTTTTAAGATTTTGTATTTTTCGTAGGTTATAAGCAACTTGATTCTGATGTGTCTTGGTGTAGTTTTCTTCATGTGTTTTATGCTTGGTGTTTATTGAGGTTTTGGGAACTCTTAAGTTTTTAGTTTTGATCACATTTGGAAAATATTTTAGTGATTGTTTTGTCAAAAAAATTGTTTTCTCTTCCACTCCCTCCATCTTTTCTACTACAGAAAGTTCAGTTACACAGACATTTGGTCACTTGAAGTTGTCCCACAGCTCTGTGATGGTCTGTTTACTCATTGTTTTCTTTTTCATGGTTGAGAAAGCATTTCATTGACACAAGGCCAGCCACACTATATGATAGAGAGTTATTACTCAAATCAGTCTCCCCAGTGGCTCAGAGGTTAGGGTTTTTCAAGGATAGTTTGTTGGTCAGCATACTAGGAAATAAGTGCTGCTGATTGGTTGGGGATAGCATCATAGGAGTGTGGAAAATGGTCTTCCTATACTGAGTTCACCTCTGGGTGGGGGGACCACAAAACAAGTTGAGTTTTGTGTCACTAGTCCAGATGAAGTTAGCCAGTCTTTGCATTCCAGAAATGCAAAAGTCTGAAAAGACATCTCAAAAGGCCAATCTTAGGTTTTACCGTAGTGAAGTTATCTACAAGAGTAATTGGGGAAGTTACAAATCTTGTGACCTCTACAACAACAGTTGGTTATCATTTAACTATGCCTACATCTTAGCAGAATTCAGGCCCTTCTCATAATCCTAACCTGGTGGCCTTTCATTAGATTTACAAAAGTGGTTTAGTTTTAGAAAGGGCTATCATCATTTTTGCTTTAAGATTAAACTATAAACTAAATTCTTCCCAAAGTTAGCTTTGCCTACATCAAGGAATGACTAAGGACAATTTGGAGGTTAGAAACAAGATGGAGTCAACCATGTCAGATTTCTTTCACTGTCATAATCTTTGCAAAGGCAGTTTCAGTCCCTCCTTGGGTTTCAGTACACTTTAATCCTTAGTTGTGAGCTATATTGATAGGGAAAGGCAGATGGTTGCTCTAACTTCTTCCTGCTGACAGGGGGCATATTTGGGATAGGGGTTATCCCCAGAGTGAGAGGAAGAAAACTGTTTTGCTGTTGTTTGTATGTATTCGTGGTGCGTGGCTGGGATCCCAAGGTCTGTATGACAAAGACATTAGTACTTTTATCCACAGCTATAATACAGCACTTACGTGAACAATGGAATATGAGACAAATAATGAGCCCTAGCATAAGGAGTGAAAGTTCTAGCTTCAAGAGTCCTTATAGAACTAACTGAAGCCTTCATTCTTTTTGATTTCCTTTTTTTTCTGTGTTTCATTTTGGGTGATTTTCATTGCTATGTCTTCATATATCCTAACCTTTTCTTCTTTAATGTGTATTCTGCCATTAACCCCATCCAGTGTGGTTTTCATCTCAGACATTGTAATTTTCATCTCTAGAGTTCTATTTGGGTCTTGTATCTTATATGTCTATGCTAAACATACCCATTCTTCCCCCTAGCTTCCTGAGCATATGAAATGTTGTTATAATTACCTTCCTAATATCCTCATGTGGTCATTTTAATGTGGGTGTCAATTCGATTTCCATTTCAAGTGATTAATTTTTCTCATTATGGATGATGTTTTCTTGCCTCTTTGTATGTTTGGTAATTTTAAATTATACATCAGGAATTATGGATTTGATTTTGTTGGGTGCAGGATATTTGAGTATCTTTACACGTATTTTTGAGCCTTGTTTGGGTTGTGGTTAAATTCATTTTGTTCTTGCTTTTTTCATTTGTTGAGCTTGCTTAGAGCAGAGTTCAGTCTAGGGCTGATTATTCACCAGTATTAAAGAAGACCCTTCTGATTACTCTACCCCAGGCTCTGTGAATTATGAGTTTTTTCAGTCTGCCTGGTGGAAATACATACTATTCCCAGCCCCATGTGATCTCTAACTACCTTTCTCACTCACCTTTTCAAGTAGCTCTTTCCTTTGCCTCTGGTAGTTTCTTCAGAAGCATGTGCTGATCAGTACTCAGCTGAATATTCACAGCAGAGGGTACTCTACGTATCTCTAGAGTTCTTTCTCCGTGCTGTCTACTTCCTGGTATTGTCTTGTGTATGCTAGCTGCTGTGGTCTCCCCAGACTCACAGCTTTGTCTCCTTAACACACGGATTCTGCTGAGATGCACTTAGGTTCTCCCTTTCTACACTGAAACCTGGAAGTACTTTTAAGTCAGTAAAACTGGGTTAATTGTAGGACTCACCTCATTAGTTTCCCATCTCTTACAGGTTTCTGGTTTGGGGTTTTTGTTTGTTTGTTTTCCCTAATGTTCAGTATTCTGAAAAGTTGTCGTTTTATATATATTTTTTCTATTTCTTATGTTACTATATTACAGAGGAGAGTAAATTTGTCTTCTATTCTTCCAGCTTTGATGAGAATGTTGCAAGATTTTGAGCAGGAAATAACCTGATGGATTTAGAGAAACATCCAGCCTACAGTATGGAGAATGTGGAGCTCTAGGCAGAGACAGACAAATGAGAAAGCTGCTGGCCATCAACCAGGTGAGAAAGCCTGTGTGCTATAGATTGTGTCATCCTGCTTTCCCAGTTATTGACAGTCACCATGATGTGGAGAGCAGGAGGAGGGAGAGAGAGAGAGAGAGAGACAGATACAGGGATAAGTTTGATAGGTAATATATAAAAGTGAAATGAAAAGAAATTGGTGTGGAAAAATTTCATAGTTTAACTTTATGTTGCAAAAATATATCTACACTTTATTCTGCATATCTTCAATGTATTTCCTCCATCTACTACTTGTTCATAAGGATCTCAAAGACATCACTCCCCATACCAAGCAGATGAATAAAAAGAACACTCAGAAAAGATATGGATATATGTACAGATAATGAGTTTTTTTATTTTCCAAATATTAGACAAGATGGGAATGGAAAGGGAGTTGCATAGAATGTGTGTGTTGTGGGTGGGGTGTGTGTGTAGTGAGACGGAGGTTGCTGTGTATGACTCAAAACGAAAAAGCAGTGGAACAACTAGGTTCCTGGAAGAGTGGAGGGGAATCAGAATCTTCTCTTTCAAGGATCAGGGCAGAGGGTGGGTGGTAGGGAGTGTGTAAGGGATTTAACACTTGAACTGTCCTAGAGCATGAGTTTCACTGAACCACTGCCTACAGACAATGTACCAATCAAGTACCCTGACATTTTTAAGAACCTGGCAGAGAGTTAAAAATATGGGCAACTTAGATGCAACTGGAGTTGTGAAGAAAACACTTTGCCTCATATCAGAGTTGGAATTAGCTCGAACCAACTGGACCTTCCTTCATGTGCTATACCACTACTGCATCTTAGTACATCTTATGCTACTACCTATCTGTCTCTCCACTCTTGGTCCTCCTCAAAAACACCTCATTGCTTTCCTGAAATTTCCATCTTCTTTAATACCAAATGCTGCTCACAGGAAGCAGTGAAAAGGACTAATAATGCAGTTACCCTAGTTAGACTATGACAGCAATATAGAATAACTCATAAAAAATTGAAGGTCATAATTATTAAAAGAGAACTAGGAAAACATAATGACTAGATACTTTTTTCTATCATTATATTTACATTTGACATTACTTGGAACAGATTCTGAATTCTATATCCCTTGATCTATACCTTCTTTCCACTGTAGTTCAAAGTCTTATACATGAAAGTTCTTGGTAAATGTTGACAGACACTTATGGAATGGCTTAAGTGAAGCTCTTAACATGTCAAAGCCCCATTTTACCTCTGTAAAATTATTCTCTTAACTAATTCTATCCACTGTTTTTTTAGAAACATAGTATATGCATACTACCTTAAAAATGAAATCCTGGGCCAGGCATGGTGGCTCATGCCTGTAATCCCAGCACTTTGGGAGGCCAAGGCAGGTGGATCAACTGAGGTCAGGGGTTCAAAACCAGCCTGGCCAACATGATGAAACCCCGACTCTACTAAAAATACAAAAATTAGCTGGACATGGTGGTGCATGCCTGTAATCCCAGCTACTCAGGAGGCCGGCCGAGGCACGAAAATCACTTGAACCTGGGAAGCAGATGTTACAGTGAGCCGAGATCGCACCACTGCACTCCAGCCGGGATGACAGAGTGAGACTCTGTCTCAAAAAATAAAAATAAAATATATATATACACCAATGGAACAGAACAGAGCCCTCAGAAATAATGTCGCATATCTACAACTATCTGATCTTTGACAAACCTGACTAAAACAAGAAATGGGGAAAGGATTCCCTATTTAATAAATGGTGCTGGGAAAACTGGCTAGCCATATGCAGAAAGCTGAAACTGGATCCCTTCCTTACACCTTATACAAAAATTAATTCGAGATGGATTAAAGACTTAAATGTTAGGCCTAAAACCATAAAAATCCTAGAAGAAAACCTAGGCAGTATCATTCAGGACATAGGCATGGGCAAGGACTTCATGTCCAAAACACCAAAAGCAATGGCAACAAAAGCCAACATTGACAAATGGGATCCAATTAAACTCAAGAGCTTCTGCACAGCAAAAGAAACTACCATCAGAGTGAACAGGCAGCCTACAGAATGGGGGAAAGTTTTTGCAACCTACTCATCTGACAAAGGGCTAATATCCAGAATCTACAATGAACTCAAACAAATTTACAAGAAAAAAACAACCCCATCAAAAAGTGGGTGAACGATACGAACAGATACTTCTCAAAAGAAGACATTTATGCAACCAAAAGACACATGAAAAGATGCTCATGATCACTGTCCATCAGAGAAATGCAAATCAAAACCACAATGAGATACCATCTCACACCAGTTACAATGACCATCATTAAAAAGTCAGGAAACAACAGGTGCTGGAGAGGATGTGGAGAAATAGGAACACTTTTACACTGTTGGTGGGACTGTAAACTAGTTCAACCATTGTGGAAGTCAGTGTGGCGATTCCTCAAGGATCTCGAACTAGAAATACCATTTGACCCAGCCATCCCATTATTGGGTATATACCCAAAGGATTATAAATCATGCTGCTATAAAGACACATGCACACGTATGCTTATTGCGGCACTATTCACAATAGCAAAGACTTGGAACCAACCCAAATGTCCAACAATGATAGACTGGATTAAGAAAATGTGGCACATGGCCGGGCATGGTGGCTCACGCTTGTAATCCCAGCACTTTGGGAGGCCGAGGTGGGCAGATCATGAGGTCAAGAGATCGAGACCACGGTGAAACCCCATCTCTACTAAAAATACAAAAAATTAGCCGGGCGTGGTGGCAGGCGCCTGTAGTCCCAGCTACTCAGAGAGGCTGAGGCAGGAGAAGGGCGTGAACCCGGGAGGCGGAGCTTGCAGTGAGCCGAGATTGCACCACTGCACTCCAGCCTGGGCGACAGAGCGAGACTCTGTCTCAAAAAAAAAAAAAAAAAAAGAAAATGTGGCACATGAACACCATGGAATGTTATGCAGCCATAAAAAATGATGAGTTCATGTCCTTTGTAGGGACATGGATGAAACTGGAAACCATCATTCTCAGCAAACTATCATAAAGACAAAATACCAAACACCGCATGTTCTCACTCATAGGTGGGAATTGAACAATGAGAACACATGGACACAGGAAGGGGAACATCACACACTGGGGCCTGTTGTGGGGTTTGGGTAGGGGGGAGGGAAAGCATTAGGAGATATACCTAATGTTAAATGACGAGTTAATGGGTGCAGCACACCAACATGGCACATGTATACATATGTAACAAACCTGCACATCGTACACATGTACCCTAAAACTTAAAGTATAATATTGACAAAATTTTAAAAAATCACCTTAAGAGGGACATAGAAAAATACAGTATGTTGCTTTATAGATAGATTTTGTCCCTGCACCAAGGACAAAAGTGATGTCCCTGATCTGATTTATATTGAAATACATGTGAGCTATACACATATTTAAGAAAGATTAATAAAAACAAGTAAAATTGGGCCAGGTGAGGTGGCTCATACCAGTAATCTCAGCACTTTGGGAGGCTGAGGCGGGCAGATCACTTGAGGTCAGAAGTTCAAGACCAGCCTGACCAACATGGTGAAACCCCATCTCTACTAAAAATACAAACATTAACCGGGTGTGGTGCTGCGTGCCTGTAATCTTCAGCTATGCTGCGTGCCTGTAGTCTTCAGCTACTTGAGACAGGAGAATCCCTTGAACCTGGGAGGTAGAAGTTGCAGTGAGTCGATATTGTGCCACTGCACTCCAGCCTAGGTGACACAGCAAGACTCTTCAAAAAAAAAAAAAAAAAAAAGATTATTTACCCATATTTAGTAAATCAGTGAGTGACAGCCAACAGAGCTCACCTATAAATCAATCCTGACTGGGTGGGGCCACCTTTGTGGAGAGTTACTGAATTAGGAATTTAATCATTTGATTGTTCTTGTAATTAGCTAGCAGTCCATTATCATAATCTAATCAATCCAAAAGTGGTTGATTATAAAGTGACATGATTATCTTATTTTTTGAAACCCCATTCATAATTTTAAAATCTCTTTTATTTTCTTAATAAATTATACAACTACTAAAAAAATTCTAAACATTGCATTTAAGTATAGAAAAGCTCAAACACAGCTGTACTTGGAGGCAGAGGATTGCATCAATTCCTGCATTCCCTGAAGAATCATTATGATTTCAGTAATATCAAATGCAGAAAATGCTGTGTTGAATAACTCTTAAAATACCGTAAGCAGATATGTTGTTTAGAATATGTTGTTAGAATTCTTTTGTATTGGTGAAAAATTTTGTGAATTTCTGGACAAAACTATACACAATGGTCCTGTGATTTATGCAATTGCATTTCTCGAACATTATGAAAATTAAAACAAGCAACAGCACTTGTAATTTATGATTAAATAGGGTACAGCCTTGGAAATTGTTAGCATGTTTATTATCCAATTTCATGTCTGAAGGTCACTGGAGAGTCCTATGACATGCTTGCAGGTAGCTTAATTGTCTTGGCCATTCTGAATAGCAGCCCCCATTCACTAGGAGAACCACCAGAGCAAACTCCAGATTTTAAATGAATCCGGACTGGGTGGTGCCACCTTTGTTGAGAGTTACTGCTTTAGGTAATTTAATCATCTTGATTGTTCTTGTGATGAGTTAGGAGTCCATTATCACAACCTAATCAATCCAGAAGTCATGAAGTCTCCACCCACTAATTAAGGTGACTCAGTATAAATCTGCCTCCTGTGCCTCCACATTAGCTCATTTGGAAGACCCAGGTATAGGTGGTCGTCTCGTTGGCTCAGAGTCCCTGCAGCAGCTGAGGTGCCTGTGTCTCTCTGGTTCCCAGCGGCCGCCATCATGCTCTCCTCCCCACTCAGGGTGGCTGTGGTGTGTGTGAGCAACATCAACAGGAGCATGGAGGCCCACAGCTTCCTCAGGAGAAAAGGGCTAAGTGTCCGGTCTTTTGGAACTGAATCTCGTGTGAGGCTACCAGGACCAAGACCCGATTGTCCTGTAGTTTACGATTTTGCAACAACATATAAGGAGATGTACAATGACCTCCTCAGGAAAGATAGAGAACGCTACACCCACAATGGAATCTTACACATCTTGGAAAGAAATGAGAGAATCAAGCCCGGCCCAGAAAGATTTCAGGAGTGCACTGATTTCTTTGATGTCATCTTCACCTGTGAGGAGCGTGTCTATGACACAGTGGTGGAAGATCTGTGTTCCAGAGAACAGCAGACCTTGCAGCCTGTGCATGTGATCAACATGGACATCGAAGATACCCTGGAAGAGGCCACCCTGGGAGCTTTCCTCATCTGTGAGATTTGCCAGTGTCTGCAGCAGTCCGACGACATGGAAGACAGTCTGGGGGAGCTGCTGTTGCAAATGGAGGAGAAGGCAGGAAAAAGCTTTCTTCACACCGTCTGCTTCTACTGAAGATCTGGGCTGACTTTGTCCCCTTCCTCAGCAAGAACTTAGGCATGGGACTTTAGTCCAGATTTATTGTGAGAAGCATCTGCAAAGACCTTCCACTGAGTGCTGTTTGTATTACTTTTGTACATATCACCTGGAAAGAGACTATCACCAAGAAAATATTTTATGGGAAATGAGAAGGACTAACAGTTTTAAAAGCACGAAAAATGCTTGGCATTGTTCTAGGTGCATTACGTAGAATAACTAATTTAATGCTTATGTCATTCTACAAGGAAGCTATCCCACCATGACTGCATTTTCCAGATGAGCAAACCGAGCTGATAATGGACTGCTGGAAAAATGATTTAAGGGTATTCAACAGATAAATAACATTGTATAGATAAACACCTTTTAAATAAACTTCCTTTTCTCAATTTCAGTGGTATTTTTTTTAATTTTTAAATTTTTTAAGTTAGTTGAGACCAGTGGAGTGTGGTATATTAACTTAAATGTTGTTCTTCTTTAATAAGAGTATAATATTACATATTTGAACAGATAAATGTTTTTACATATAGATTATATCTTTTTTACTAATGCTCACTTTAATAGGTAAAATCCAAGTTGGATAATGAACTCCATATCATTGTAAAGTTTGGAATTATCTACTCAAATAATAGGTTATCAAATTAAATGAAATAAAAAATTTAAATAAAAAAAAAAAGGAAGAAATCCTGTTCCCAGGATCTGCAAAGAACACCACAGCAGTTCTATACAACTGCCTCTACACCAGTTCCCCTACCTGGATGGCAGAGATTTTAGTATCATTAAAACTAACTTGGATATAGTAGAGGGAAGCTCTTAAAACCCTGACACCAGTGTGGCAGGCGATGGTACGTCAACTGACAGATTCGTTACCCAAGAAGAATGTATAGATGCATCGTGCTAGGTACAGGGAGAAAACCTAAGTTAGGCAAAGTATTTTGTCCACTTATTATGTATGTCATTTTCATAGCCAGTAGAGCCTCTCAGTAAGTCTCCTAGGCCTGGCCATGCCCACCATGGCCCAACACTCTCTTAGTCCCTGTCAACTCAAGGCTCTCTATATACCCTCTATTGGGTCTGACCCAGTGACAGATCCATTCCAGTGAGTTGAACAGCAGAACCAAAGGATGGCATTTCTTGTTTTTCTTTTCTTTCTTTTTTTTTTTTTTTTTCTCTTTTTGAGACAGAGTCTCACTCTGTCGCCCAGGCTGGAGCACAGTGACATGATCTAGGCTCCCTGCAGCCTCTGCCACTCGGGTTCAAGTGATTCTCCTGCCTCAGCCTCTCAATTAGCTGGGATTACAGGTGCGTGCCACCACACCCGTCAAATTTTTTTGTATTTTTAGTAGAGACGGGGTTTCGCCATGTTGGCCAGCCTGGTCTCAAACTCCTGACCGCAAGTGATCTGCCTGCCTTGGCCTCCCAAAGTTCTGGGATTACAGGCGTGAGCTACCATGCCCGGCCAGATGGCATTTTTTATGGCCTTGGATTAAATTTTGCATTCCAGATGCTCAATACTTGGTTTCTAAAGTTAACTTCTGAACTTTCCCTAGAAACTAGAAAGACAAACATTACTACTCCATTTTGGGCCTTTTATTAAACACCTCATAAATGTTATTTAGTTTATTTCCACAAAATCTCTCTGAGTTAGGTAGCTCAGAGAATCTGAAACTTAAAGTTTAAATAACATGCCCAACATCGCAGCCTACCAAGGGCAGAATGTGTCTGGAGACTGAGCCTTGGCCAGGCGCGGTGGCTCACGCCTGTAATCCCAGCACTTTGGGAAGCCAAGACGGGTGGATCACGAGGTCAGGAGATCGAGACCATCTTGGCTAACACGGTGAAACCTCGTCTCTACTAAAAATACAAAAAAAAAAATAGCTGGACGTGGTGGCGGGCAACTATAGTCCCAGCTACTCGGGAGGCTGAGGCAGGAGAATGGCATGAACCCGGGAGGCAGAGCTTTCAGTGAGCCGAGATCGCGCCACTGAACTCCAGCCTGGGCGACAGAGCAAGACTTTGCCTCAAAAAAAAAAAAAAAAGAAAAAAGAAAAGAAAAAGAAAAAGAGAGACAGAGCCTTTGATCACTGTACCTCTTTCCAGCTGGCAGAAATTTCCATCCAGGAAAACACTTTTGGCTGCAATTCTACTTGCCAGCCCCTTTCCATGCACATCTTCTCACCCCAAGTCAAACTTTAATTGAATTTAATTGAATTTTTCTCACTGAATAGTAGTGAACTTTCCTCACCACATATCTAAATATTAGGTAGTTAGGTAAATATTAAATAGTGAACGTTTCTCACTAATTATTAGGCATTCCTTTTTATTTTTAGCTGATGCTGTCTTCTCCCAAACTAGAAATTCAAGAAAATAATTATAGGGTAAAAAAACGGAATGACATCAGAAGGAAAATTAATGGCTCCTCTAACAACTAATTAGAAAAATTAAAGAAGTATAATCAATTTAGTTTACAAAAACTTGGCGAAGGGAGTATTCTTTGTCAGGCACTGTGTTGGATACCTACTGAAAAAAAATGCCTTCGATGTTAGAAACTATCTTATTTGGTAGTTATTTTACATTCAAGAGCATAAAATAATAGGACCAAGCATCATCACTGTTTTTAACTTATTTTGTTGTTGTAGCTTGATAATTGATCATCTCAATTAACTGACTTCACTGATTTAACCCATTTTCCAAAGTCCTTTACAGAGAGTGATTCTGAAAATCCTGAGTAACAGCAGTTTCCACAATATCAGAGAGGTTTTGCTGGGAAGCAAAACCATTAATAGAATTTATGTAACTCAATTTTACTGCCACTAAAAGGTCAAATCTGAAAGGTTTCATTAATGTTATTTTCTTTTGAAAAAGTTACTTCTGTCAAAAATAAGTAATAGAATTTTTAAAATGGTCATTAATTTCACCTTTAATATGTATTCACTATTTTTCATCTCTCTAGACTTTTGCCCACTAATGATTAAGGTCTAGTAACATCTTGCAAGTAGTATAACAATACATACATATATTATTGGAACAATTGTAGATGAGGTAAAAACACCTTTTAACTACGTCAAGACTGTTTACCAGATGAGATGATTAAAAGCATAGACTCCCTCTGAAGAAAGGATATTTTTCACTTAAGTGTCTTCTAATCAACAGCCTGTGCTAAGTGGCTCCTCTTTAAATAACAGAAGGCAACGTCTTAGAAGCTTTATCATGGGTTCTTCTCAGTAATAAATGGTTTTTAAGGGTGCTTTGTGAAAATAACCAGTCATAGTGAGACTAATAGCTAAGAGCTTAAACCTTGGATGTCAACACAGCCCAGTCTGCCTGTTTTGTTAAGAATACATTTGTTAGCAACCAGCAATCCTTTATTAGCTCCAGCCTCTGCATCAGTCAAATTGATTCCTGGTATCTAAAGCTGTAGATGTCTTCTTAGGTTAATTCAAATTCCTGAGGGGTATCTCTATTGTTTTTATGAACCTACTAGTATAAATAGGCCAGGAAATTCTTCTCCGAGAAAACACCAAATGGCGCATGACGCCGGTGCAGCGGCGGGGTCCGGGGCCCCGGGGGCCGTGGGATGGGCAACAGCGGTGACTTCTGCGGAGGTTTCGTCAGTAGCATCCAGGGCCGGGGTCGCGGCCGTGGACCGGGCCGGGGTCGCGGCCGTGGACCTGGCCGAGGCCGCGGAGCTAGCGGAGGCAAGGCGGAGGATAAGGAGTGGATGCCCGTCACCACGCTGGGCCGCCTGGTCAAGGACATGAAGATCAAGTCCCTGGAGGAGACCTATCTCTTCTCCCTGCCCATCAAGGAATCTGAGATCATTGACTTTTTCCTGGGGCCTCTCTCAAGCACGAGGTTTTGAAGATTATGCCGGTGCAGAAGCTGACCTGCGCCGGCCAGCACACCAGGTTCAAGGCGTTTGTTGCCATTGGGGACTACAATAGCCACGTCGGTCTGGGTGTTAAGTGCTCCAAGGAGGTGGCCACTGCCATTCTCGGGGCCATCATTCTGGCCAAACTCTCCATTGTCCCCGTGCGCAGAGGCTACTGGGGGAACAAGATTGGCAAGCCCCACACTGTCCTTTGCAAGGTGACAGACGGCTCCGTGCTCGTGCACCTCATCCCCGTGTCCAGGGATGAGGCATCGTCTTGGCGCCTGTGCTCAAGAAGCTGCTCATGATGGCTGGTATCGATGACTGCTACGCCTCAGCCAGGGGCTGCACTGCCACCTTGGGCAACTTCGCCAAGACCATCTTTGATGCCATCTCTAAGACCTACAGCTACCTGACACCCGACCTCTGGAAGGATACTGTATTCACTAAGTCTCTCTATCAGGAATTCACTGACCACCTCGTCAAGACCCACACCAGAGTCTACGTGCAGAGGACCCAGGCTCCAGCTGTGGCTACAACGTAGGGGTTTTATACAAGAAAAATAAAGTGAATTAGGCCTGAAAATAAATAAATAAATAGGTCAGGAAAATGAATAAAGGGGAAAACAACCAACCAACCCTTTAGTTACAGCTTGATTCTCATTTCCCAAACTATCATAGCCTTAGTTTTACAAAAGAGAGGCTGACCTTGATTGTGCCTCACTTAGGAAAATGACTACCTTATGCTAGTTAGAGAAATGATAAGTCTCCAAGGTTTTATAAATAACAAAAGAAGATTAAAAAAAATAAAAGCGTATATTTTACTCCTAATGGAGGCACATTGAAAAACAGTGCCATGGTGTGCAAGATTATTAAACAAGCACATCTAACTGCTGGAAAGTTGAAATCTCACCTCACTGTTTGCAGTCAGCAGGCTTTCTTCTGGCAATCCCTGGCTGTTTTAAGTGAAGACAGGAAAGGAGTTGCACAGCCAGCTTTCTCCATATGGGGTAAGGAAAACACTGTGCAGAGGTAAAGTGCAGAATGCAAGTGCTTCAGGAAATGAGCTCCAGCTCTAGCTCTTCATTGCATCAACATCAAATTTACTTGTAAAATCAAACAGATATTAATGAAGTAGCTGCTCACAGGACAAATATATTGGAGTTTAATAAGCAATGCTAACAGTTAAGAACTCAAAAGTATTATAAGGGGCAGTCCGTAAGTTTATCATTTGGGGAGGAAAATGAATTTATATGATGTATGATAATAAAAGAGAGTTTAAATGCAATAGGCACATATTATGTTACTGTATTGCCTTTCAAAACCCAACCCCAAAATAGAACAATGAGCATGTCTTTCTTTTTCACATATCTGCAGGTAGACGGGGGTATCTCTGTTCTGCATACAATCTGTGGGTGGGACCAGGCTGGAGGACTTCAGTTATATGAGGCATCTATTCCTGACAGGTCAGGAGCTCCTGGGTGGATGGCGATAAATGAGACACACTCCTTAAGGCCTTGTTTTGAGGCTGGCAGAGTCATTTCTTTCCGCATTCCTCTGGACAAAGCAAGTTACCGGGCCAAGCCCAGCTCCTATGGGGTGGGGCCAGGATGTATGCTTTTCCATGGAGGTAGGGAAAATAGAGTAAATATTTTCCAGAACAATGAGCTCATCTGCCACATTTTTTTTTCCATAACTTAGAAAATGTCAGGAATTGAGAAAAGCAAAAATAAAAATCAGGGGTTAACCTACCTCCCAGAGATGATCAGGGTTCATCTTTAATGTATAGCCTTCTTGTCTCTTATTTATGGGCACAGAGTTTAGTGAGTGGTGGGAAGGCATTAATAAAAGGGTAATGGGAAGGGGGAAAAGGTTATCAGGAAAGGAAAAAGGGAAAAGATTGGGGCCATTCCCATAGCATGGAGGAATATAATATTAGCTTTCCTGTGTTTTTACACCTATCGCACTCTAACTAGCTATATAACCTGGAGGTGCGTTAAGTAGCCTCTCTGAGCCTCAGTTTTAATTTGTAAAATGAGAATGATAATTTGGCCTTCCTTGTGTGGTAGGTGTGAAGATTAGATGAGTTATTTCATGTAGATAGGATAGAACTTTGCAGTATGATAAATGCATAGTGAAAATTAGCCACTATTCATAAAGATAATGTGTTGGGATTTATCTTATGAGTTGACCTGTTTGTCTTAGGTGTACTTTTCATACTCTGTTCTTTCATCGGCAACCCAAAGCTTGTGCATAAAAATTGCCCAGGAAGTGCTGAAAGCAGAAAATAAAAGATTCAAGAAGAATGCTGGCATAATGCAAGAGAGAAAGATTTGGATATATGACTGCAGTGGCAGGCCGCCTCCCAGAGGATCTGAGCCTAAATCAGTGGTCATTAAGTACTTTCTAAAACAAGTTTTGAACAACTATGTTTTCTTTTCCACATTTTCAACTTGACATCTAAGATTTTTCATAATGAGTATAAATAAGTATATTTTTGGCATTTGATAAATATGAATGTTTTAAAATAAGGTTAACTACCCTTAAATATATAGCAAAAATTAAATATAAAAATTCAAAACAATGCAACAATAATTTATTCCTTGACATTCAGAAATTTTACATCTTTTGCTTTTCCCCTTTAAAATAATATTTCCATTCCATATTTTACTATAACACTTTGTCTTAATTTAATCTATTTTATGCTTTATAAAGCCTTATTAATAATGCTACCATCATTCTTTGCAAAGTAAAAAACATGAAAAATGGAATATTTTTGGCTGAAGGGTTATAAACATTAACTTTTTTTATCTTGGCTTGAGTCATCAGTATTATTAGTGTGCATCATAAATATAAAATTAATATTGCCATATAATTATTAAACATTGAAAGTAAAATTGTACTAGAAATGCATCTCTTAATGAGATTAGTGGTATTT
Source organism: Hylobates moloch (assembly GCF_009828535.3). Taxonomy (NCBI): domain Eukaryota; kingdom Metazoa; phylum Chordata; class Mammalia; order Primates; family Hylobatidae; genus Hylobates; species Hylobates moloch. Next base: position 205,413,170 of record NW_026652276.1, read on the forward strand.
TTCAATTAGTTCTTGTCTCTGTGAATACATAAGAAATTGCTAGAATGGGACAGAGTTGTGCATGAATTGTATTATAATTTTTGTTTCATTTTTATAGCTATCAACATAAAGAAATTATCTTCACAAAAATCAGTGGAAAGGAATGAAAGGAAGTTTTATTTCTTTTTTATAAGAGTATCACTCAAGTCTTTAAATGCTAAAAATCATAATATTCTATCATCAGAAAGTAATTTTTGGTTTTAAGGTAGTATTTTGGTTTTTTGTTTGTTTGTTTGTTTTTGTTTTTGAGATAGAGTTTCACTCTGTCGCCCAGTCTGGAGTTCAGTGGCACCATCTCGACTCACTGCAACCTCTGCTTCCTGGGTTCAAGCGATTCTCCTGCCTCAGCCTCCTGAGTAGCTGGGACTACGGGCACGTGCCACCCCAGGCCTGGCTAGTTTTTTGTATTTTTGGTAGAGACGGGGTTTCACCATGTTGGCCAGGCTGGTCTCGAACTCCTGACCTCATGTGATCTTCCTGCTTCTGCCTCCCAAAGTGTTGGGATTGCAGGCGTAAGCCACTGTGCCTGGCCTAGAAATTAGTTTTTATTGTAGACTGGTTGACACATCTTTGAAGGCCAAAATCGCAATAATATATCATAAAAATTATTTTAGCCAGTTTTAATTAAATCCCACTTCAAATTGGCAAAACAAAGAATTAGAAACCACCTGACCTGAAAATTTGTTGCCTAGTTATTATAGGCCATACTTTCTCAATATATTAGGTGTAAGCCAAAATAATTTAGACACACCAAATAAGTGTAAATTATATCTGTTGCTCTTTTAGAGGCATCATATTTAATACAACATACACAAAAAGGATTAGAAAAAAATCAAAATGTTATTTTCTTATGTTCTTTTCAATATAATATTCTTGTATTAAATTCTTTTATTTTATATATTTTAGATATATTTTTTATCAATATTTTGGTGTTGCAAAATTAACAGTTAATTTATGGACATGTCTACTTTATAACCTAATCAGCAAAGTATGCCCGACATTATCACAATTACATTCTTTCAGAAAGAAATGTTGACTTTTTGTTTCAATTTAAATAAAAAGCATTAATACACTTTTTAAGAGCTATTGTAAAAAACCTGTGAGAAAATAAATTATATTTAAAGTGATTGCTATTAGTTATTAATATTAAAATTATGCCCATCAAGAATAATCAATGCATTATGAAAACAATATAAAAATCAGTATGCCTTTTAAATTATTTAATTTGGAATAATTCAGTTAAATATTAAGTAAAACTGTTAAGATCTTTGTAAAGCAAGAGGTGCAATATAAGACTTGGTGATCCTTTAGTACACGTGGTGGTTTATCAGCTACCTATTGATTGAATATTGTTGCATAACAACCACCCACATAACATCAGTTTCCCATCATAAATATTCATTTCTCACATATTCCTAGTGTCAGCTGATCTAGTCCAGACTGGACTTGGTGGCTCTTCCATTCTTTGTGAGGTTTCTTAACTTGTCTGAGAGTCAGCTGATCTAGGCTGGGCTAAGATGGTGGGTTGGCTTTTCTGCATATGTCTCTTATTGTTTTTCTAAAATGCGCAGTTTAGCCTGATCATATTCTTCACAAAGTGATGGCAGTATCATAAAGTAGCAAGTGTTTCCAAACACTTAGGCCTCTTGAGGTTTAGGCTGAAAATTAGCATACCATTTCTCATTTTATTGGCCAAAGCAGATCACAAGGCCAAACCCTGGGACAGGAAATTATGCTGGATGACAAGGTGAGCACACTGCATGGTTGCGTAGCTAACTAAGGACGCGGATGCAGGAAGAAATAAAGAGAGGAGGCAAATAATTCAGCCCACTACCACCCTGGATTCTGCTTCTGGAAATAAATATAAATCAAATATAAAAATCAGACATAATTCAATTGAATTCATTAAATGTTATAATCAGTTTTCCTGTATGTTAAAAAAGGAAAAAGAAAAGTATACACTTCTAAAATCTGATTAATCTGGCAACTTGCATGTCATTTTATTTTTTGTTAATAAGAGGCAGAAAATACTAAAACATTTTATAACACAAAATAAAATTAGTATAACTAGTAACTGATACCAATATTTCATTATACCTGACAAAATAGTTCTAAATATCCTGCTGAATAATGTGTACCAAATCTGAAATAAACTGTATTAAAGTTTTACCTCTGAGTTTAAACAATATGTATTGAGAATATATGACCTACAAAAATATTTCAATTACAGTTAGAAGAATCAATATCACTCAACTATACTACTTAGGCTATTTGAAAGTTACATTCTTTCCAACTAAATAACATGTCTTAGGGATGAGATTTAAAAACAAACTGCTTGCATTAGGGAAGTGCTGTTTTTGCACTTACTTTCCACTTCGCTTCACTCACAACACCTTCTCTCTTAACAGTGATGTATCCTTTGATACTGGTGGGGGAATAAGAAGCAGGCTCTTAAATAATTGTCTTTACTGCATAGATGCCACACTACCATACATCTGAATTCAGAGCATCCTAGCATGAGTCAAAGTACCCATTTCTTACAGAAATACATTTAAGACAGGAATAGACTGGATGTATTAACTATTGGGACTTTAAAATGCAGTTTTTAAGTGATCAGGCATGTTTCCACCACTTGCATCTGATGTTTCTTCACTGAGATTAATTCTATGTACATTTTTCCTCTCAAATACATTTTCCTCTCATAGAAATTTTCCTCCCATATAAATTTATTTCATTAAGTTCAAGCAGTATTTGCCTGGAATGTGTTTAAATGTGTAGATTAACTTGAGGTAGCTGTTACAATTATACAATAGCGTTTTCGTATATCAGATTACGACACCCGTATATTTACTTATTAGTCATTAATATTTATTAGCTATACTTTGTCTCCTAAACATAAATGCTTCACATTTCTTTCTTAGGTTATTCTTTGATATTCTTATTTCTACTCTTGGGAATGAAAATAGTTTTCAGTTATAATTACTAAGACTTTTTAACGGGAAAGAATATTAGAATGCATATTTTTGGGTTGTTGGCATTTAAATGATGGCCTCAGGTTTTTTTCATTTAGGAAGTTTTTAAATAAAGTAAACATTAATTTAATTATACTCTGAAATACATGTATAAGGTTTATTTTTATTTAATAATTTAGGTGGTATTTGAAAAGAGGATTCAAGCATTTTAAGTCATCCACTGCTAAATTTACAACATCTTTAGTTTGAAAGGTCTCTGCTCTCTACTTATTATTTCGGGGTATAATGAACCATTCAGAATTTCAAAGATCTAGATTACTCTTTAAATTGAGTATGTAGGTGCAATTTGATTAATCACGTTGTTTTTGGCTGGTTGCTATCTCACTCACTTATAATTTGCATTGCCCATCCTTATAAAGATATTTTTATCACTTTACAATTTAGAAAACATTCCGAATAAGCTTTGGTTAAAATTTTCCAAAGAATACAGGAGAGAGAAAGAGATAGCATGTTTATGTTTCTGTTCTTCTCCTTTTAAGATTTCTCTTCTACAACCACAATAAAATACATATCATGGGCATATATTTTTTGATGTACCTGAAAAACAAACTCAGATTTATAACCTCCGGTTAGAGTAGGGAGAAAGTATTGTCAATTCTTCTCTGAAGTCAACCACAATAATAGAACAAAAAGAAGTGCAAACCATTACCAATGTCATTAGCACCTGATTCAGTGACTTGAAAATTGATGGCCAAAATACAGGCATGACTACTTTAATTTGCTCACATTCATCTCGAAAGTCAAAAGAACGAATGGACTATTTTCAAAAGATGGGAAGAGGCAATTTATCTCTGTTTATACCAAACAGGACATCTCTACCCATCAGCCCCTACACATAAACAGAAATAAAGGAGATAAATGGGGACAAAACAAAATTGGGGTAGGAGAGGTGAGAAAAGATAAGTGTTTAAATAAAAAATGACAAAGTATTAGAGACAGAATTTTTAAAAGGAGTAATTTGGTTATTTCCCTTTGGTTAGATGGAAGATAAAAGGAAAAATATAAAAGAAGAATAAACAGACCTGTTTCAGTGAGCCAGAAAGATAAATACAGTTAAGGTAGAAAAAGAAATCTGTGGAACTTGAAAAAGAACTAAGTATTATTACAGTTGAAAACTCTGAGTCCTTGATATTATTGGATTCTAACTCAGAGAATAATGTAATATCTATGATTTTATGCTGATATAAACAATCAAATACATAAATAAAAGAGGGAAAAGGATTATTTTTTCTTATTGAAGAGTTTCAATTAATAAAGGTTGAAGGAATAAGGAAAGGAATTCAAAATAGCCATTGAGCAAGTACCATAATAATAATTATTGTAGGCATGATCACCAATGGTTACTAAAATTAGTGAGTAAATATTTGAGGAGAAATTGGATATTTGCATGACCTGATATATGATTACCAAGTTCTTATTAATTACAAATTGGAAAAGTATGGAGAAACTCAAGACCTACAGATAGATCTTTAGCCAAGTAATCACTAGTAATGTCGCTAATAAGACTGACATCATGTTCCTCTGATGTGAAAAAGGCACAAAATCACTTCTGTAGCCTTCTTTCCAAACATACATAATCCCATAAAAAAGAGACAAAACCAAGTGAGAAATATTCTATTAATTAACTGACCAATACTCTTCAATAGTATCAAAGTCCTGAAAGACAATGAAAAGCTGAGGAATGCTCACAGATAGGAAGAGACTAAGCAGACAGGATAACTATTTGCAACGTAGAACTTGGGATCAAATTCTGGAAGCGGAAAAGGTGACTAGTGGAAAACGTGGTAAAATTTGACAAGGTCTGTATTTTAATTAATGATAGTGTACCAATGTTAATTTTGATTTTGATCATTTTACTATGGTTATATAAGATGTTAACATTAGGGGATGCTGAGAGAAGGGTATATAGAAATTCTATTATTTACTTTTTTGTTAAATCTAAAATCATTTCAAATAAGAGTTAAAAAATAATTCTGGGCCTCAAGAAAAATTGTAGACAAAAATTCTGTTGTAGGAATAATGTACTGATATATTCATTTATTTGTTTGTGTTTGACGTCTGCTGTTTTTTGACATATAAAGAGGGATTTTTTCTTCTATCTGAATGCTTTACAAGGCATGACTAGGTCTTTGTTGGTCTTTTTTTCTCATGGGTGAATACAGGGCACTGAAATTCCCAGCTCCAACCAAGATACTGGACTTCAAACTCGGCCATATGATGAGGGGATAGAAAAGCGGCAACCTTCTGGCATCTCTGTGGATTTGGGCAATTATCAAACCTGTAACAATCATAATAAACTCAAGTGAAAGGCCTTTGCTTATTCCTCTGGCAGCAGCCAATTCTGGATCCCATGTTACAATGGGGGTGTGGCGAGAGGAATATCCCCAAAATGTATTTAAATGCTCATCAAATGTCTGGATAGAGGTTTTAAAAGATTTAATTTGACTTAAAGAAAATAATATTTCTCTTATAGTCAGGATTGTGGATTAAGATTTATACTCACTACTCCTCCTGAATCTTCTGTTAAATATTAAACAAAATGGTGATGAAGAAATACTCATTCTTCTTTTTTGGAATAACCTATGAAACAGAAATTCTCTGACTTGAAATTATGTTATTACTAAATCCCACCACTCCAGACTTTGGAAAAATCTCTACTATTGATCATTTGGCTCAGGTATCTTTAAGCCAATGGTTGCTCCATTCATTTTATTCTTATGAGATTTGGGAGAATTGGCAATTTCAGGATGAGAGTTGCCATTTTTGTAACTTTGAAGTTCAAATTGGTGTTTTTATGAGAGGCTGGTCAAATAGCATGAAGCACTTCAGTAACCTCTCTTCTCTACTTAGCAACCAGATGAATATCTTCCTCTTGTTTGATTTAGACAAGCAAGCAAACTGTTAATTTACAAAGGACTTTAGTTTTCACTTGATTTCACCAAAGTTCAGAAAAGAAACTCCCAGGGTACACTCTATCACTACCAGTTTCTTTTTCTCTGTGGTGCTTGAAAGTGCATTTCAGGGAGGAAAAGAAGAGTTTGATAGATGGCTTATCTACAAAATAAATAACACAGTGTTTGCCAACTGCTGCTGTCTTTTATGCCTGGGTAACCTGGATTTGCATTAGAATCCAGCCTCAATTTAAGAGCCTAATTTATGGTGCTTCCAAAAGACCTGCTTTTTTTTTTTTTTTTAATTTCTTGGACTGATCATCCAAGTTCACTCTATTGCCACATTAGTGATTTAGAGATTTCCATTTTCCCCTTGAAATTGCCATTTTAAGAATTTATAGTTGTACCCAAAGTAAATATTCTTTAATTCAGAATAAGATAGTTTATAATTACTTTATTCCTGACTTACATGGCTTTCACTGGGCTTTGGAGTCAGACAAACTTTGTTTCTTTGATCAGCACTTATTTCTAAGTTCTGTACAAACCAGAAATTAGAGTTATACATTTGTCTTCTGAGTTTTAAGATGTAATATCAACACTATGGGTTAGAATATACATTGTCAACAACTTAACAGGAAAAGGCTGAGGACTTGGCCATAAGACTTGCTGGTTAGTAAATTGAATATGTTAATATATATAAGACAGTTTGTCAATCAGAAATGAAAGCACAACTATTTTAGACTAAGAGCATTAAGTGTTGACTGATTTAATTCTTCTTTCTCAGTTTGCATGGTCTCCAACATGTGCATAATTCCATGTTGCTCTATCTTCATTTCTTTATTGATTCAGTCAATATGTGGAACGAACAACCTAGCAAGAGAAAATGTATTGATTCTCATCCTGTTATGTGCATGCCTTATGACTATCATTTCTCTTGGTAAATAAATAAAATGGCTATCAATTATTTCTCCAAAGTGCCTAAGAGTACGGAGTTTTATTATATATTTAATATATTTAGAATATAGGGTTATATATATATATATATATATATGATTGTTCATATTTTGGCTTTCTGGCTTCTGCCTCAAGCAAATGTGAATGAAGCTTGGATACCTCTGGGTACTGAAAAAGGGAAGTTGTTCAGGTCTTCAAAGCAACAGTTGTGATCCAGCCATCCTTACATTAAATCACAATGCTGTATCACTTCCATGTTTATTGTTTTACTGATTAGTGTGGAATAACAGCTCTGTGTTACTTACTAGAGGTGTGATTTTAGGAAAGTCACCAGACTTCTTTAAACCAAACTTTTCCAAATTTGAATGAAGTTAATAATTTGTACCTTGTAGAGATACTGCTTAATCCATTATATTACTTAGAAAGTGCATGGCACTTTATTTGGAAGCATAATAAATATTTAATAAGTGGTAGTAAATTAAAAAATAACATGTTCAATGTAATGAATATACTTATAAAAAATCCATCACTTCTCACTGCCTTAGAGATGATGACAAATCTAGGGGCATAATCTCAGAAAATTTGCATGAAAAAATCAGGAATACATCTAATTTGCTTTCTGGAAGTCCCCAAACCTAAACACTAAAGGTAACATTATTGATCATCTGTCCCAATCTCAACTACAAAGAAACTCCTACTAGAACTTCATCTTGACTCTTTAAAACCTTTTAGTGACAGAGAACTGACCTTTTTATAAGACCCATTCCTTAGTCTAATTTTGGGCAAACCTAACCATGAAGCTGAAATTTGTATCTTTGTTGTTGTTGCTTTTTTAAGAGATGGGGTCTTACTCTGTCACTCAGGCTGGAATGCAATGGACTGATCATAGCTCACTGTCACCTCAAATCCCTGGGCTCAAGTGACCCTCCTGAGTAGCTTCCTGAGTAGCTAGGATCTCAGGCATGTGCCACTATAACCAGATTTTTTTAAAATCTTTTATAGAGACGCGGACTTACTATGTTACCCAGGCTGATCTTGAACTCCTGGCCTCAAGCCATACTCCTCCCTCGGTCTCCCAAAATGCTGGGATTACAGGTATAAACCACTGTGCCTGGCCTGAATGTATATCTTTGTAATATCCACCCTTTGGTTCTAGTTGCCTCTAAGTAAGAATGACACAGATAATTATTTTTTAGAAACTCATATCATGTTCCTGTTAATTTGTGTTTGTTCCGTGTTGACCGTCATAAGTTTCCTCAAATATTTCTCATATTTTTAAGTTGTTTTTTACCTTTTAAATGTAAGATGAGGTTTCTCCACCTGAATATAATAACCTTTAAGTGGTCTGATGATAGTGGCGAGCAATGGAAAAAATGGGACTTTGCCTTCTACTCAAATTATGTGCTTCTGCAATTGCAGCCTAATAGTGAATTGATGTTTATTAACTTCTTTCAGTATCCAAACACAAATGTTTGCTCATACTGAGCTTATAGTTTAAATATCTGCTATCAGAGTAGGTTTTACCTAAGTGCAGTATCTGAGTATATTTTTAACCTTGATTGTAGGTCCCCATGTTTATCTTAAATATCATCTTGATTTGTTTTTATAAAATCTAGTATTTATTCCTTTCATACTTATTCAGACCCAAGTATGATATATTTATTATAATATAACATAATTCACAATATATTAAACAGAGTAAGAAAGTTGCTCTGATGACTCACCAAACTGTATAATAAATATGACTTTGAAGAATTTATTGATAATAAACAGTGCTGTTCATTGCAGCACTGTTCACAATAGCAAAGACTTGGAACTAACCCAAATGCCCATCAACGATAGACTGGATAAAGAAAATGTGGCACACATACACCTTGGAATACCGGGCAGCCATAAAAAGGGATGAGTTCATGACTTTTGCAGGGACATAGATGAAGCTGGAAACCATCATTCTCAGCAAATTAACACAGGAACAGAAAACCAAACACCTCATGTTCCCATTCACAAATGGGAGTGGAACAATGAGAACACGTGGACACAGGAAGGGGAACATCACACAGTGGGGCCTGTCAGAGGGCGAGGGGATAGGGGAGGAATAGCATTAGGAGAAATACTTAATGTAGATGATGGGTTGATGGGTGCAACAAACCACCATGGCATGTGTATACGTATGTAACAAAGCTGCATGTTCTGCACATGTATCCCAGAACTTAAAGTATAATTAAAATATGTATATATTAATCTAAAAAAGAATATTGTCAAATTAATACTTATATTGTACTCTTTTATAGTATGAAGAACTTGTGAAGAATTTTCTTCTGTTCCTTTCAATTATGCTTTAGTGCAGAATTTAAAAAGCTATCTGCATTTTGTATGGTATAGTCCTTATTTTCTTCTCTCATTATCACAGGTATTAAACTTGTGTGTTAATGTTAAAAAATAATTTATTGATAATCCTCTAGAAAAAAAATTAAAGATAGGTGGAACATAAAATATCCTTATACTGAGATATATCTGTTAATTTTCTTACACATAAGTTGATTTGACTCTAAAGATTCAATAGACATACAGGATGATTATTGAACAGAATTATACTTGATTTATTGTGATTCAGATAAAAACATTGAAATGTTGTATTTTTTGAACAACATCTGACAATCTCTCCCCACCCCTGACTCCTGGTAACCACCATTCCATTCTATTTCTATGAGTTCACCTTTTACACACTCAGTGTATGAGAGATATCATGCAGTATTTGTCCACCTGTGCCAGGTTTATTTCACTTAGCATAATGTCCTCCAGGTTCTTCCATGTTGTTCCATAGGACAGGATTTACTTTTTAAGGCCGAATAGTATTCCATTGTGTATATATAACACATTTTTTAAATCCATGAATCTTTCGATAAGAGAAATAACTTCAAGAAATCTGTTACATAACAGGTTGACCATAGCGGATAACAATGTACTGCATTATTGAAAATTGCTAAGAGAATAGATTTTAAGTGATCTCACCACAAAAATGACAAGTATGTAAAGTAATACCTATTTTAACTAACCTGAAATAACCATTTCACAGTGTATAAATGTTCAAAACAACATGTTGTACGTAATATATTTTTGTCAATTAAGAATAAAATAAAATACTTTAAAAAATAAATTAATAAAAATAAAAATAGTTAAATTCATCAATGTTCTGGATTCAGCATTTTATCAGGCAATAATGTCATTTACAAAATTTGAGTTTATAAACAGATAATTACTAATATTTTAATGTTAATGTTTTTCATTGCAGCCTGTAAAAATCCTAAAATTCTACTACAGTCTCAGGTCACTGAAGTTCATTGGAATTATATAAATTTCGCACAGCTTTTGTCACTATAAAATTTTTGTTTGAGGCAGAGTTTTCTGTACAAAGAAGATGAGACAGTTTATTAAACAATCGGCAATGGTCATTTGTAGCAAACTTGACCTTTCAGAGATAGTTCCATGTTACTGAATTTTAGAATTTAGTATTTGTGCTTTCTTAGACAAATTGTTTTTTTTTATTATACTTTAAGTTTTAGGGTACATGTGCACAACATGCAGGTTTGTTACATATGTATACATGTGCCATGTTGGTGTGCTGCACCCATCAACTCTTCATTTACCATTAGGTATATCTCCTAATGCTATCCCTCCCCCTTTCCCCCGCCCCACAACAGGCCCCAGTGTGTGATGTTCCTCTTCCTGTGTCCATGTGTTCTCATTGTTCAATTCCCCCCATGAGTGAGAATATGCGGTGTTTGGTTTTTTGTCCTTGCGATAGTTTGCTGAGAATGATGGTTTCCAGTTTCATCCATGTCCCTACAAGGACATGAACTCATCATTTTTATGGCTGCATAGTATTCCATAGTGTATATGTGCCACATTTTCTTAATCCAGTCTATCATTGTTGGACATTTGGGTTGGTTCCAAGTCTTTGCTTTTGTGAATAGTGCTGCAATAAACATACATGTGCATGTGTCTTTATAGCAGCATGTTTTATAATCCTTTGGGTATATACCCAGTAATGGGATGGCTGGGTCAAATGGTACTTCTGGTTTTAGATCCCTGAGGAATCCCCACACTGACTTCCACAATGGTTGAACTAGTTTACAGTCCCACCAACAGTGTAAAAGTGTTCCTATTTCTCCACATCCTCTCCAGCACCTGTTGTTTCCTGACTTTTTAATGATGGCCATTCTAACTGGTGTGAGATGGCATCTCATTGTGGTTTTGATTTGCATTTCTCTGATGGCCAGTGATGATGAGCATTTTTTCATGTGTCTTTTGGCTGCATAAATGTCTTCTTTTGAGAAGTGTCTGTTCATATCCTTCACCCACTTTTTGATGGGGTTGTTTTTTTCTTGTAAATTTGTTTGAGTTCATTGTAGATTCTGGATATTAGCCCTTTGTCAGATAAGTAGATTGGAAAAATTTTCTCCCACTCTGTAGGTTGCCTGTTCACTCTGATGGTAGTTTCTTTTGCTGTGCAGAAGCTCTTGAGTTTAATTGGATCCCATTTGTCAATGCTGGCTTTTGTTGCCATTGCTTTTGGTGTTTTAGACATGAAGTCCTTGCCCATGCCTATGTCCTGAATGGTATTGCCTAGGTTTTCTTCTAGGGATTTTATGGTTTTAGATCTAACATGTAAGTCTTTAATCCATCTTGAATTAATTTTTGTATAAGGTGTAAGGAAGGGATCCAGTTTCAGCTTTCTACATATGGCTAGCCAGTTTTCCCAGCACCATTTATTAAATAGGGAATCCTTTCCCCATTGCTTGTTTTTGTCAGGTTTGTCAAGGATCAGATGGTTGTAGATATGTGGCATTATTTCTGAGGGCTCTGTTCTGTTCCATTGGTCTATATCTCTGTTTTGGTAAGTACCATGCTGTTTTGGTTACCGTAGTCTTGTAGTATAGTTTGAAGTCAGGTAGCATGATGCCTCCAATTTTGTTCTTTTGGCTTAGGATTGACTTGGCAATGCAGGCTCTTTTCTGGTTCCATATGAACTTTAAAGTAGTTTTTTCCAATACTGTGAAGAAAGTCATTGGTAGCTTGATGGGGATGGCATTGAATCTATAAATTACCTTGGGCAGTATGGCCATTTTCACGATATTGATTCTTCCGACCCATGAGCATGGAATGTTCTTCCATTTGTTTGTATTGTCTTTTATTTCACTGAGCAGTGGTTTGTAGTTCTCCTTGAAGAGGTCCTTCACATCCCTTGTAAGTTGGATTCCTAGGTATTTTATTCTCTTTGAAGCAATTGTGAATGGGAGACAAATTGTTATCATTAGGATCTTGATAATATGTGTTCCTTCCACTGAGGCAAGAGCAAAGAAAGAAATTATTCCTTTCAATGTATGAAAATCTACTACAGTTACTAATAAAAACAAACCATCAGGCTATCGATAGTGTATCCCATAATTTTACTACTTGCAAAGCACCTAATGCAATTAAATACTTACCAACTTTTTGAACAAATGAAGTAAATGGGCTGTATCCTTTTCCTTGGCCCCCACCCCAATAGTCCTCCCAAACATTGATTAATCAATTTGGTTAACATGGCAAACACCACATTGTAATAGAAACCTTTTTTTTTTTTTTTTTTTTTGAGATGGAGTCTAGCTCTGTCGCTCATGCTGGAGTGCAGTGGCGCAATCTTGGCTCACTGCAACCTCCACCTCCAGGGTTCAAGCAATTCTTTTGCCTCAGCCTCCCGAGTAGCTGGGATGTGTCCGCCACCACACCTGGCTAATTTTTGTATTTTTAGTATAGACAGGTTTCACCATATTGGCCAGGCTGGTCTCAAACTCCTGACCTTGTGATTCACCTGCCTCAACCTCCCAAAGTGCTGGCATTACAGGAGTGAGCCACCACACTGGCCAATAGTAACCTCTTTTACCACAAATTATTAAGTGCTCCCTAAGCCTCACTCCATACACTAATTCTACATATAATATGTTGTACTATAAAATGAATGTAACTCCTGCCCCATACCTTAAGGGCTCTTTATTTAAAAAAAATAAACTTCAAGCTAATGTTACACCACACATTGTTCCCTCTCTATCTTATGTCCTGCTATCATTCTGAGTGAGCAGACTTTATAATTCTTAGACCACCAAATTCCAAACCCATTGTTTCCATACATTAGTGACTTACACCAGAAAACATCATGATTGGTAACCGCCCTTCTCTAATCTCCTGTAGTTTAATTTTTTTTTTCTCTGACATTTATCCATTTAACTAGGTGGACCAACAAAAAATGTTAGTGGAAAAAAAAAAGTTTAGGATGGAGGACAGTGTTATTTGTAGCAATATTACAAGATAGACAGGGCTGCCTCCACTCTCGAGGATGAAAGAAGTCATACCTAGTCTGGTATTAGGCAGCACAGGTGACAACCCCCGGCAAAAGGCCCAGACTCTACTTAAGCACAGTGAACACAATATAATGAAGTCCAGAGCCCCAAGGACCGGAACTAGACCTTTCTCTCTTTCATTCTGTACCAAGTTCTCACTCACAACTCAAAGACTTTTTTTTAATTAAAAATCTTATGTGTATAATGAGGACATATTATATACTCTATGAGGTCAAATTGTAGATAACAAAGAAGCTATTTGTATGTGGGAAAAATAGCAAAATCATAGTTAAAAGATATAAAAAATGAAGAAAGAAGATCAAAAATGATTTTTGTGTTTAAAAAAGAAAATGTATAGATTATTGAATGATGTTTTTTAAAAAGGTACAAGTAAATGTTTACATTGAGGCAATGACATTCTAACTACGAAATAAATGTCTTTGATCAAGGTTAATTCCACAACATCTATTACCATGTGCAATGCACAGTATTGATGCAGTAAACGGACAAAGAAGAGTAAAATCCTCTTCCAGGAATATACAGACCAGTAATGCAGACATAAACAAGTGAGCATGATATAAAAGTCTTTGTGGCCCAGGCTTTCAGCAGCTCCATTCTTTCTTCTCATAATCTCTATAATGCACATCTTGTTCATAATCAGGATCGACTTTAGATTATGGAGTCTAATCTCAGCCTTCCTTTTTACTAAAAGTCTAGCCATATTCCTGAGGGTCTTCAATTTCTGTTGACACTTGGTCCATCACCCTTACTTCATAGGTTCTTGGTAAATTTCAATGATTTAAGAGCTGACACAAGTTTTGTGGGATGTGAAGCATGTTACACGCCCTCTTTAAAAACAAGAGTTCAGTTTACAAATGCAAAAATAGCACAAAAGTATAAGAAAATAAATTCACAACAAATTACCAATCTTAAAAAGCTATCCAAAACCACATTGTGTAAAAGGATTAAAATAACAATATTTAAATTAACTAAGTGCTTAGTAAACTTTTTATAGGCTGGGCATGGTGGTTCATGCCTATAATCCCAGCACTTTGGGAAGCCGAGGTGGGCTGCAGATCACCTGAGGTCAGGAATTTGAGACCAGCTTGGCCAACATGGTGAAACCCTGTCTCTACTAAAAATATAAAAATTAGCCAGGCATGGTGGCAGGAGCCTGTAATCCCAGCTACTTGGGAGGCTGAGGCAGGAGAATTGCTTGAACGTGGGAGGCAGAATTTGCATTGAGCTAAGATCATGCCACTGCACTCCAGCCTGGGTGACAGAGTGAGACTCTGTCTCAAAAAAAAAAAAAAAAAAAATTATGATTATTTTTTCTACATTTACAGTTGAACATTCTGATAACCTGTTCCTAATTCAATGACTTGGCAACTCCTTTTCTATAGCAGGAATATAATATTTTAGACTTTCTTCTGAAAAATTTGGTAGAAATTTGTTTTTGTTTATATTTTTGTTTTTTATGACTCAAGTACATGATTCCAGAATTTTTTTTATTACTGATAGATTAGGAAAGTTTCTTTCAGCTTCATAGATTTCTAAATCCACCATATAGAGTTCATTTCTTTGCATCTCTCTTGTATTTTCATTCGTAGTGTTTAGATGCCATCAAAAAGAACACCAAAGTTTTCAAAGATTTCAATAGGCCTTACAGGTTATTTACTCCTACCATCTTTCTTTCAGTATGTGGGAATACAGGAACTGTCTTATTTTTGTTGTTGTTGTTGTCATTAACAACTAAGGAAAAGGAAAAAAGTAGCAAAAAAAGAAAACGGAAAGAATTTATAGGTCATACAAAATAACTAGAAAGTACAGCTATAAAAGGTTGATACATTTGTACATGCTAGGCACCCTGCACAAATACTAACATCATTTAATCCTGATAATAATCTTACTAAGTAGGAACTGCTATTATCTCGCTTTTCAGATGAAGTACCAGGGTATTAGAGAAGTTAACTAATCCACCAAAGTTTACACAGGCTATGCAAGATGAAGCAGGAATTCACACCTTGGGCTTCTTACTTCAAAGTTCCTGTGTTCAACTGCAAGACTGGCCCTGTCTTAGCCCTGATTTGTGTCTTCTAAAGCTTCATCCAAGCAGCATTTTGAAAGAGTACACAAAACTAAAAGTAATCAAAAGTGTCCTTTTCAATAATGCTATTTAGATAAGATGAAGAAATTATAATGATTTCTACAGTTTATATATTCCACAAAAATAGTGTTGAATTCAAAAACTCTTAGAAATACTATTTTTTAAAGTTATAACTTGTGTGATACATGTGCTACAACCGTTTTAGAGAGGGTTCAGATAGGTATGGATACTCAGCTTAATCCACTCATTCATGAGGACATTTGTCTCAAAAAACGAAGGAGCAGAGGTAAGAAGGACAAAGAGAAAGGAAGAGAAGAAGAAGGGGGAGAAAGGGAGGGAGGGAGGAAGGAGAAGAGGAAGAGAGTGGGGCATAAAAGGAGAGAAGAAGGAAAAAGTAACTGAAAAAGAGTTAACTTGATTACTAATGATTTAGTTAAATTACTATATGCAAATAACAAAATGGTATAAAATGGCTTCAAGAAAAAAATTAAACCATAATCATAGCAAATTTAAAACACCTGCGTAAGACTTAAACTATATGATGCATTTGGATGTGAGGTGAGTTCAGTGAAAATGTATCAGGCCCCGTAAACGGAAAGATATAAGAAGAATACAGAATAAATAAAATCCCTTGAAGACTCACCTTTTTCTATTTTCTAATTTTATCAAAGTCTTAATGCTCTGTACAAATTCATTCCCCCCATACCTCTCAATATTTCATCAGTAAGTAGTTTCCGTCTTCATATAATCTGGTCCAGGTTTTCTCTCCCTTTATTCAAGATGTGTCCTGATTGCACTGACATGACTCCCAGTGATGTAGGATTTTTCTTCTCAGTCACTTTGCAGGCCGGGGAGTCCCGACCAGTGATGCCCCACTTGGGTCTAGCTTGGCCATGCTACCATGCCCCAGTTCACTTGTTATAGCTTGTATTTGCATTCGGTGGCTCCCAAGCTCTTGTACCACACCCAGGAAGAATAAGGATATGCAAGACATTGAAGGGTAAGGAGGGCAGAGAAGAATCTTATTGAGCGATAAAAAATGGTTTTCAGCAGAGAGGAGATGGGGGGTAGATGGAATCGTTACCCTACCCAAAGGCAGGAAAGGTCCCCGCTGTGTGGCTGGGGTCTTTTATGGACGAAGAATGGGGAGTGTGTGCTGATTGGTTTGTGAGTACGCAAAAAAGTTAAAGCAAAGACATCACTCCAAGGTGGGCACAACAGTGTAGAAAAACCAGTTAGGAATGGGTAGGTATATGTAAAATTGGCAAAGGGTAAGGACCAATCAGAGGAGAGTATCCCAAACAGGAAGACAAGTTCTCAGTCTGGTCTGAGAATTTAGCTTGTTGCTTGGCTTTCAGACTTTTTACTGTCTTCAGCTTGGAGGTGGGATTTCACCAGGGACCCGCCCCATCTGCCTAAGCATTTGGCTGCCCCTACTACTCTAAAGATAGCCTGTGGCCACCTTCTAGAGAGGAAGGTTGTCTTCCTTACTAGCCTTGCTTTTAGCCACCATTTATCACCCATAGAGAGAGTAAGTTGTGGGTACTTTTTTTTCTTTTACCTAGGCCTGGAATACTATATGAAGCAGTGTTTACCAGGAATGTCTCCCTTGAGAATAAGAGGAAGAATGGAAAGTTGCATTGTAGATTTCATAAAAGTCTTGATCAATGCATCCGGAATAAGCAAGAAATTAGAAATGGATGTAAACTTTGAAGGAAATGTTTTGTATTTCTGTTGAAAGATGCTGCTACACAAACAGGATACAAATGCTCTGAAGAAGCAGAAAAAGACCTCAGATCTTTTTCTAGAGAGATCACCAGGAAGGATAGCCCCTGAAGGTTAATTTATGCGGAAGGGTTGGAAAACATAATATTTTGTAATGTCAGGTTTGATTATGTCATAAACTGAGCAATGTCAAAACATAGCATAATCAAATAAAAACTCGAAGCTTGAAATTATTTAACTAGTTCCTCAACTCTAAATCATTCTAAAATGTCTCACTAATTATGTTACTGTCATGGGTTTTCTATCCTTTTTTTTTGAAAAGTGCCAAAATCTATTCATTTCAAAGCACTCTATAAGAAAGTACAAAATGATCCTTTGGCCCCATTTAACATATGGAGAGTCCGAATCCCTAGAAAATCTAAATGATTTTATCCAACCCCAACAAAAGGTGAAAAGATGAAGCCAAGATAATTTAATTTGACTTCTTTCTATCATATTAAAAAGTTAATGCAGTAATAAGAGCAAGAAATTTCCACAAGTACACTGGGAAGACACACCCTGAAATATTTCAGCTTAAGGATGACCCATTGCAGTCATAATCTTATTCTCTACCCCCCAAACCATTTCCTCATTCATTTTGAGATGCATTCACTCTTAAAGAAACATTGAGGCCAGGCCTGGTGGCTCACCCTTGTAATCCCAGAACTTTGGGAGGCCGAGGTGGGTAGATCACCTGAGGTCAGGAATTAGAGACCAGCCTGGCCAAAATGGCGAAACACTGTCTCTACTAAAAATCCAAAAATTAGCCAGGCGTGGTGAAAGGTGCCTGTAATCTCAGCTACTTGGGAGAGGCTGGGAACTGCTTGAACCCAGCAGTCAGAGGTTGCTGTGAGCCAAGATCGTATCGTGCCACTGCACTCTAGCCTGGGTGACAGAGCGAGACTCCATCTCAAATATATATATATATATATATATATATATAGAGAGAGAGAGAGAGAGAGAGAGAGAGAGAGAGATAGAGAGAGATAGATATATAGAGAGATAATCTATATATATATATATAGAGAGAGAGAGAGAGAGAGAAATATTTTCCCAAAAGTAAATAACTCCTAAACTTTTGGAGTTTTAATGACCTATTGTTGATTTTTGTGACACTCTACACCTTCTTAAAATCTTGCATAGATGGCATTTTTATAAAGTTATCTGTTCTCTTCTTGCTAGGATTCTAGGATAAAACGAAAATATTCTACAGATTAAATTATTTTCCCCAAGGGTGTAATAACAAGTTTATTAATTCATTGTCTCTCTCTCTTTCTTACCTCCTTCCAACTACTTTCATTTAACTATTATTCTTGTACTGAACTACTTGATGTCATAATTGTGAACATTTTATTTTATTTTATTTTATTTTATTTATTTTATTTTTTTTGAGACGGAGTCTCGCTCTGTCGCCCAGGCTGGAGTGCAGTGGTGCAATCTTGGCTCGCTGCAAGCTCCGCCTCCCGGGTTCACGCCATTCTCCTGCCTCAGCCTCTCCGAGTAGCTGGGACTACAGGCGCCCGCCACCACGCCCGGCTAATTTTTTGTATTTTTAGTAGAGACAGGGTTTCACCGTGGTCTCGATCTCCTGACCTCGTGATCCGCCCACCTCGGCCTCCCAAAGTGCTGGGATTACAAGCGTGAGCCACCGCGCCCGGCCGAACATTTTATTTTTAAAGTTGAAGTAAATTGATGTTAGCAGTATTTTGGATGAGAGGCAGTATTGAATAGTGGTTAATTACACACTCTGTGGAGTTAGACTGCTTACATTTAATTTCCTACTTCCCCACTCGTTAGCTGAGTAACAGGCAAATCTAGCATAAGCAAGACCATTCTTTGTCCCAGTCTCATCATCTATAAATGAATATACTAATAGTAACAACCTCACAGAATTGTGTTGAAGATTGAATCAGTTAAGCTATGGAAAGAATTTAGAACCATGCCTGGCATGTCATTCATTGTGTGTTAGCTATTACTATTTCTGCTCCTTTAACTCATTGCTTACTAGATGGTTAAGAGTTGATCTGAAGTTCAGAGCTGCTATGGTCACCATATACTTTCAAGTCATTCATAGAATGATGTCTACCAGATTCTAACCCAGAAAAGTTCGACACTTTGACATATAGATTCTCTGGCAACCAGTGGCACGTGCGTGGTCTTGGCTCATCGGAAGACCCCTTGTTGATTTTGCATCTGGACTTAGTGGGCCAACACTGTGTGATGTACAAGGTGTCACTGAAGCCTGCAGGGGATCCAGCCATCATAGGAAAATGACAGGGCTTATTGTTCCTGTGGTGGAGCAGACGCAGAGACCAAATGACTTAACTCTTTCAAGTGAGAACATCCTAGTTTAGATTCTGTCTTGCAATATGAACTTTCCTGAGCTACAAACAATGAAGTAAAATAGTATTATCAGCAAAGGTTTACTGACTTCTTGCACCTTCCCTCCTCACCTCTTCTCAATGATACCCAGCTTAGCTTTCTCCATAAAGCATCAGGGTTATGGGATTTTGTTATCCCCATAAGCATGTCTGTACTGGATGCTTTGAAGTTTCTTCTAAATTATTGTTCTAAAATACTTACGTTCTGAAACCACTGTAGAAAACACCTTCTGTTTAATTTTTACCCGATACCCACTAACATGCTATAGTGTAAAAGAAAACTGTCCATGTATTAGAAGTATGCTGTCACCATTGATGAAATTCCAGAGTATTATATAAAGATTTTACCATTTAGAGCTCTGCAAAACACAGATTTTTAAAAATAGTTTTGAAAAACATATCTTTTATAATATTCAAAATAATCTAATAAAATTTCCTATACATGTAAAACTCAATGATACATGAAACGTGCACTCCATGTCATGTGTTGCTACAGACATGAAAACAAAATAGCATCAATAATTGTGAACAAAAATGTCATTGTACACAGACAGTGTTACAAGAGAACTCCCTGCCCCTATCAGTTTGGTGAATAGTACACTGTACCGTTTTGTAAACTTAGGGCACAAACTCTGTCATATTTAAGCTTGAGTTTTCCTATCTATAATATGAAGTGCCTGGAATAATGCAGATGCTTAACAAATGCTTATGAAATAAATAAAAGAATAAATATCTGGGTATATATATATATATATATATATATATTATATATATATGTGTGTGTGTGTGTGTGCCTACCTGTGGTGTTGTATAGCATAGTATACGCACACACACATATGTACACACAAGCATACAGCACCACATATATAGCACTATTGCTTAAAACATTTAATGCCTTCTTACAAATTGTAAGCAGTGTTTCTATTAGAAGAATGTCCTTGAAGATATTTCTCTTGAAATTAAAAACAATTACTATTCTTCTTAGATATAATTTCAGGTGATCATGTACTAGGTTACATAAAACCTACTTTCTCAACCAGATGATAGGTAAACAAAAACCATTCTTTCTTAAGTCTACGGTCAATTCTTATTTCTAAGAAATAAAAAATAATATCTAAAATAAAATAAATTGGAGAGAGAAGGGAGGTAGCATAAATATATGCTAAAAGTTAGCTTGCAATGTTAAAAAAAGTGTTGTCATAAGCTTCTTTTAAAAAATGATTTGAAACATTTTTAGTAATGTCAAGGTTTCCAGTGATGAATCTCATAAATATGCTGGTTTAGATAAAAAGAAGAAGAATCACCAGATAAATACTTTGTATCTATAACATATACTGATTTGTTGTTTTAAAATGTACCAGTAAAGCAAGGGAACTGATTTGACCTTAAAGAGATACTGTAGTTAATTCTAGTAAATCCCTTTATCCTATTTAAAAGAACAATATTGTATTGTATTATAAAAAACAAATAAACAATTAAATCCTGTAATCAAAGCCCAACATAATAACTGAAAGATAATTTATGAAGAACCATTGTAAATTAATCTCTCTCACCTCAAAGATATGTGTGAACAGAATGAGTAAGAAAAGGAGCCGGAAGGAAAAGGAATCTGTAAATTGTGATTTCCATATGCTGATAAAAGTTTAATTAATTTGAAACACAATCTGTTAGGAAAAAATTGTTTTACGTTTTTTTAATGGTTAAGATGCTTACTTTTAAAATTCATTATTTTAAAAAGTTATGGAACCAAGTGTTCCCCATTTTTGGACAATTGCCATCAGTGGCCTGGGCCACATTTTAACTTTTGGAAACTCAGTGGTTTATTTGCAGGGTCATATCAAAGGGTTGATGTCTGCTTCAAGATGTAAGGAAGAAAAAGAAGGGAAGAGTGGTTGTCAAGTTACTATTTACCTTCATTTAAAGCAATGTTCTCCACGTCGAATGAATGTTGGCATCACTTAAGGAGTTTTTTAAATTACCGAATATTGAGTGCCATCCCCAAAATTCTTATTGAATTGATCTGAGCATGGCCTGGGCATCAAAGACCTTAAAAGTTACCCCAAGTAGGCGGGTGTGGTGGCTCACGCCTGTAATCCCAGCACTTTGGGAGGGCAAGGTGGGCAGATCACCTGAGGTCAAGAGTTTGAAACCAGCCTGACCGAGATGGAGAAACCCCGTCTCTACTAAAAATACAAAATTAGCCGGGCATGGTGGCGGGCGCCTGTAATCCCAGCTACTGCGGAGGCAGAGGCAGGAGAATCGCTTGAACTCGGGCGGCGGATGTTGCCGTGAGCCGAGATCGCGCCATTGCATTCCAGCCTGCGTGAGAGAGCAAGACTCCGTCTTAAACAGAAAAACAAACAAACAAACAAAAAGTTACCCTAAGTAATTCTAGTGTGCAACTAATTTTGAGAACCAATGGCCCAAATGGAATAGGAAAAAAAAAAAAATTTAAGGAATGGCTTATAGTTTAAAAGTCCTGGAAAAAAAAAAATACCCAATTCGATTATATTCTTTGGTCTCTCTTACACTGGTAAAGGCCAGCAGTTTTGTTTATTATGTTCATTTGGAACCTAAGGCCTCAGATAAAATTGCATTAAAAACAATGTTTGCAATGCCTTATTAACATGATTTATTCAATTTTATTTAATTTAACTGAATAAATAGTTACTAAAATACCTATTATCTGTCCTAATGTTGTACGACATTCAAAGTTGGATAAGATCTGATCCCCTTTCTCATGCAAACAGGTGGAACAATAGCTGGGTCAACTAGAGTCAGATGCTACAAATAAATCGGACCTAGTCGAGAGTCTGATATCAAAGCAACAAAACCAACTTCAAAAACAGCATTAGCCCATAGACATATAACACTGCATGTGATTGGGCCTAAGGAAGTAGAGAAATGAGTCATTAGCTGATGAACTATGAGATGTGTTTGCCAGGCTGGGAGGCTGAGGTGATGTCTTGTTTTCAATAGTGGAATTTGAGATCTGAAGTAGTCAGTTAGAAGTTTCAACATTCTACTGGGCTTACCGTGAAAGTGCTTTCTAGATGCCAATTATATTTTCTAAAATTTCAATCAAGAGCATAATTATGCATGATCAATTGAATAAGTTTCTTTTAGATTTGCCTTGAGCTTATCAGATGGATGTTATTCAGTAAGATCTGGCTCAGAATCTCAGTATGAATTATTTTTATGTGTAGTGAAGACACACTTGCACACACTGTCAAATCTGTAATTGTACGAGTCAGGGGTAGTATGGAGATACAGAATGTAGGCTGATAAAAGGACACTAGTAAACTTGGGAAATATGGATGTGTTTACTATCCTGACTGTAATGATGGCTTCACCAGTGTATACATATTTCAAAACTTAGAATATTGTCCACTTTATATGTGTGCAGTTTATTATGTCTATTATACATCCATAAAACTTTTTTAAATGGGGGATAGGAGATGGCTGACTTTTTTTTTTTCATTATCATGAAACACCTTCCTTCTCTGACATAATAGGGATATTCTCTTACAGTACCTTTTACATTTAAAACTTTAATCCATTTTGGGGTATGTGAATGGTAGCTTCAATAATATTATCAATTTTTTTATATTAAAACCAGTTCTGTCAACCCATTTTTTTAAAATCCAGTTTTCCCTATTGATTTGCCACTATCCTCTATTATATGTCTGGGTCCTATATCTGTTTCTGTTTAATTCTATTTGGTTGCTCTATTTTTTTCTCTCTGCATTAGTATTACACTGTTTGGATCACTATGAATTTACAGTGAATCTTTTTATTTGTTAAAACAAGCACCACCTTCCCATTCTATTTGAATATTATTTCTGCTATTTTTGGAGACTTTTGATCTTCTATGTGAATGATAGAACTTGTGTAAACAAATTCACTGCTCACATTGAATTTTAGGAAAACTGTGTTGGCTATAGTGCTGAAAATTAACATGATAGCATTGATGCAAGACACATGAGACCTCAAACTGGGGTTTAGCCCATGAGGGTTTTTAGCTTTGCTCAGGAAAGAATTCAAGGGTGAAACCAGTGGTGTTAAGCAGCAATCTTTTATTGAACTGGAACTGCTCCATGCAGAGCAGGGCTAACTTACAGGCAGTGTGCCCAGAGTCCGGCAATGTATGATTTCTTGGCAACTGTTTTTATGCCCACGTAAACCCACTTTCAGTTACAAGCAAATTGAGGGGCATGTTATTTAGAACTTTCCAGAAAACGGCCAGTAACTTCTGGGTCATTGCCATGGAAATGGGTGGTGACTTCTGGGTTGTTGTCATGGCATTTGTAAGCTGTCATGGCATTAGTAGGAGGATCTTACATTGATGAGCAATGAGGGCAGCTAGGGATCGCCTTTGTAGATCACCATCTGCTGGTTCCTGCTGATTTTTTCACTTTATCCTTTCTGGACCAGATCCTGTTTTGGTCACCAGGATTGTGACCAGAAAACAAGTCCTGCTAATCTCCTACATCAGCATGAGAGAGTCACCCTTTTCAATACTTGTAATAATTGCTTACAGTTGAAATACTTAAAAACTTGCCAATTCTGTGCAGTATATGTAACTGAATGTGTATCAAACACAAAAGTAGCTTTGTGATTTTTTCTATAGATTGTGGATAAGGGTGACAAAAACACCAAAAAAAGAACAACAAAAGCAACAATGCCTAGAATGTGCAACAACAGGACTCCTTTGTTACTGATGAAAATGCAAAATGGTAAAGCCATTTTTTGAAGACAGTTTCTTGCAAAACTAAACATCTTCTTACCATATGATCTATGATCTAGCAATCACACCCCTTGGTATTTACCCAAAGGTGTTGAAATTTGTATTCACACAAAAACGTGCACACAGATATTTATAGCAGCTTTATTCATAATTGCCAAAACTTAGAAGCAACCAAGATATACTTCAGTAGGTGAATGGATAAACTATCGTACATCCAAACAATGGAATATTATTCAGCAATAAAAAGAGATGAGTTATCTCTTTTTTTTTTTTTTTTTTTTTGAGATGGAGTCTCTCTCTGTTGCCCAGGCTGGAGTCCAGTGGTGTGATCTCCGTCTTTTTTTAGGCCACAAAAAGACATGGAGAGAGCTTAAATGCATGCTACTAAGTGAAAGAAGGCAATCTAAAAAAGCTACATACGGTATGACTCTGACTATACAATATTCTGGGAAAAGCAAAATGATGAAGACAGTAAACAAATCAGTGGTTGCCAGGGGATAATGGGGAGGGAGGGATGAATAGGTGGAGCACACAAGATTTTCAGGGCAGCAAAACTATTCTGTGATAATTTAATTGTGGATACATGTCATACATTTGTCCAAACCCATAGAATGTATACCACAAGCAAACCCTAATGTAAATTATGGCCTTTGGGTGATAACAGTGTGTCAGTGTAGGTTCACTGATTATACCAAATGTACCACTCTGGTGTGGGGTGTTGTTAATGGGGAAAGCTACGTTTGTGTGGAAGCAGGAAATCTGTGGAGATTCTCTGTACTCTCTGCTCAGTTTTGCTGTGGACCTAACATTGCTCTAAAACATAGTCTATTTAAAAACAACAAACACAACGAAACACCTTCTGAGCTTTGTCAAGGATGAGAAAACAATGGAAAATTTTATTCATGTGCAACTCCAAAATGTGTGTTTTTGAAACTGTCAGATGCAAAATGGGATGATTTTGCTGCTTAAGATTGTCCTTTGTCTATGAAAGGTTTTTTCAGTTCTATAATATTTGGCTTTTGATGCACAAATCAGCACTCTTTCAAATCTTTATTGAAATCACCAGTATAAAGGAGATATTAGACCTGGCTCCGTAGCATTTGTTCTTGTCTCATAAGAGAATTGCCAAGGGGAACAGAACAGTAAGGAAGGATGATAATCTGTGTCTGGAAAACCACTCCAACTGCTGATCCAGGGTCATGGGAAACAGCTCAGAAAATCACACCCTTGCTTCTCCATCAACTTTTCACTCTATGAAGGGACGTAAATATTTTGGCTCTGAAAATGAATGCTTTTTCCTTCTTTAACCAGAAAGTGCGAAGAATGGCATAATCAGAGTCCTCAGGAGTAATTTAAAGATTGTCATGTCTAAATGAGTAAACTTTTAAGCAAATAAATAGCTTTATGAATTTGTTTCATTAGACAGAAATGAAAAAGCAGATTCCACTCTAGAGCACAGAAAGTTTTGACAGTGGTTTTGCAATGCTTGGTAAGAATATTCCAAATTCTAAGGTAAGATGTGCTCTGCGAGTGCTCTGGGAAAAGCAGGCTGTTGCCAAGTAAAACAGGTTTAGGTGGAGAAAAGGCTATGGGGTCTTCTGCACTAGTTCTCCTTCCATCAGATAAAGATGTGCACAGGAACAAGTGCATTTCACCATCACCACTGCTTTCACTACTAAAGAGGAAGCATGCCCTCTTTATGGTAGCCAAGAGCACAGACATTACAGTCAGACAGCCTGGGTTTAAATTCTATCTCTGAAATTTACTGTCAGAAAGACTTGGCCACATTGCTTAACCACTTTGTTTTCTTATCTGTAAGATATAGAATCTACATCAAAGCATTATTATAAAGGTTAATGTAAAGATTAAATAAGTTAATACATGTAAAGTGCTTAAAGCAGAGTTTAAAATTTATGACAATTTTGGACTGGACATTTTTTGAATTTTAACTTATTAGTGATACTTCAAGCCATATAAGACAGAAAGTTTCGGCCAGGCATGGTGGCTCAACCTTGTAATCCCAGCACTTTGGGAGGCCAAGGCGGGTGGATCACCTGAGATCAGGAGTTCAAAACCACCCTGGCCAACATGGTGAAACCACGTCTCTACTAAAAATACAAAAATTAGCCGGGCGTGGTGGTGGATGCCTGTAATCCCAGCTATTCAGGAGGCTGAGGCAGGAGAATTGCTTGAACTCAGGAGGCAGAGGTTGCAGTGAGCCGAGATGGCGCCATTGCACTCCAGCCGGGGCAACAGGAGCAAAACTCCATCTAAAAAAAAAAAAGACAACGTGCCTTGCATTGTAAGATGAAAAATAAAATCAGTAATGTATCTATTTTAATAGTTTCATATAGCAACTCTCATTTTCTCACTATGATTAATCTTGGTGGTGACAAAGACCTGTTTATTCATTCACTTATTGTTTGTTCAGCAATTCATTAGTTGCTTAAAGTCTAGTATGTGCCAGTCATCGTGTGATGGTTTGATGATCCAAAAGCATATCAAGCACAGAAGACACGTGAAGAAATTGTTATTAATTGTGACAATATAATGGAGTGATTATTGCAATGGGGGTCATGGGAAGTCTTCAGAGGGGAATTGACATTTGATCTGGATTTTGAGCCATGAGTAGAAATTTGCAGATGTAAAAGGGAAGAAGGGCTTCTGTACAAAGAGGATCATGTGCTACAAGATTCGGGAATAAGAGTTGGCTTTACCCAGGACACAGAGAAACCTTTCATGTACCGGAAGGGAAAGCTTTGTGTTGAGAAGCATGCAGAAAACAAGGAGGCTGCAAAAGCAGGTTGGAACCTCATAGTGAAGAATTTAACCAGAAAGTGTGGACTAGATTCTGTAGAAAAAGTAGAGGCAAGAGTCCTTCAAGTATGAAACACCTTGAACCCGGGAGGCGGAGCTTGCAGTGAGCCGAGATGGTGTCACTACACTCCAGCCAGGGGGACAGAGCCGGACTCTGTCTCAAAGAAAAAAAAAAAAAAAAGAAACACCTCCACTTCATAGACTGCATTAGTTTTCTATTAGTGCAAAACAAATTACCAAAGACTCAGCAGCTTAAAATAACACAAATTTATTATCTTACTATGTCAAGGAGTCAGAAATAAATTTGTTGGATCCTTTGCTTCTGAGTGTCACAAGGCTCAAATCAATGTGTTAACTGAGTGCATCTTCACGTAAGGCTCAAGTAGGGAAAGATCTACTTTCTTGTTCTCTAAGGCTGTTGGCAAAACTCATTTCTTGTGATGTGTGACTGATGTTTTCTTGCTAGCTGTTGGCTAGAACCATTCCAAGCTCCTAGAGACCGTTCTTGGGTTCTTGCCATATGGTCCCCTTCATAAGCCCACTCACATCACAGCAACTTACTTCAAGGACAGCAGCAGGATCTTTACCACTATTTGAGTCTTTTTCATCAAGGAACAGCTCAGTTTTTTTTAAAGCCTTACTTGCTTAGATCAGGCTGCTTAAGGACAATCTCTTGTTTTTTTTTTTTTTTTAAGTCAACTGATTTGGGGCCTTAATTATATACATAAAATTCCTTCAGCTTTATCAGGAAACATAACCTAAGGAAGTGATCATCCCATCATATTCATGGGTTCTGCCCACATCCAAGGTGAATGGAGGATACAGGGCATGTAAATCAGGGTAGGGAACATAGGGGCCGTCTTAGAATTCTGCCTACCACATAGACTTTCTGCTTTTGAGGGTTAATGGGCTGACTTTGATCTCCATAATGCCTTCCCGAAAGACTTATTTTAAGGGCTATAAAATAATCATCTTTTTGTTTCCTCAACCCTTTTCCACAGATTTTCATCATGTCAAATGGACTATGTGCTAGATTGATTTGACCTCGCAGTAAATCTTATTTTTTCAGAAGGGACTAGCTGTGACGAGGCCTGGGTATGTATTAACAAAGTTATTTTCCAGTCATATCAGGCATAGATTGTTATGTATATTGGAAATGATTTGCTAGTTGAAAGCACATTTTTAAAAAAACCACAAAAACTTAAACAACTCTTAATATGCTCAGTGAAACAAATAGTTTTAAATTCCACCATTAGGAACATTTATCACTTGTGCATGAAGCAAACATATCATTGAATTTTCCCAAAGATTGAGAAACACTCAGTAAGATGTGTTTAAAGATTTATAAGCCGGGCGCGGTGGCTCACGCTTGTAATCCCAGCACTTTGGGAGGCCGAGGCGGGCGGATCACGAGGTCAGGAGATCGAGACCACGGTGAAACCCCGTCTCTACTAAAAATACAAAAAAAAAATTAGCCGGGCGTGGTGGCGGGCACCTGTAGTCCCAGCTACTCGGAGAGGCTGAGGCAGGAGAATGGCGTGAACCCGGGAGGCGGAGCTTGCAGTGAGCCGAGATTGCGCCACTGCACTCCAGCCTGGGCGACAGAGCGAGACTCCGTCTCAAAAAAAAAAAAAAAAAAAAAAAAAAAAAAAAGATTTATAAGCTGAAGCTGTTTAGAAAATAGCTCGACTCTCTGGCAGCATTTATTCTTGGCCTGATATAAGTCCAGGCACGGAATTTAAGGCAGGGACAAGCTCCATTGTCCTGAAATCAATGAAAATGTTGTGGAGACAGTTTCACCCCAAAGGCAATGGAGCAAAAGGAAAATAATCAACTTCCTTCAGTTTCTCTCTGTGTCTTTCTTGTTGCTTTTGAAGGGATCTATGATGTGGGAGTAATTAAATGTTCCCAAAGAATACAAAAGAACAGACTAAGCCTTGGTGATGTGAGACAACTTTAGTGAACAAGGCAGACAATTAAATATGTTGATGGGGCATTATGTAGCTTCTAATAACTAGCCCATAGGAAACAATATGAAAAAAAAAAGGAGAGAAAAACAAGAGATCATCATTTTGAATAACTTCCAAGAAGACAGAACAAATTCGGGATTACAAAAGTGTTCTATGGTTTATCAGTCGGAGATGGGCCTGTTCTTTTCAATCAATTACCCCTTATCATAATTCTTTCTATTCATTTTTCTTTAAGTGGGTTATAAAACTTTATGCTTTCTTCCTGGTTGTGTGTGCTTGAATTTCATATCAGGTAATCTGATTTTAAAGAATATAGAATGATCATACCTTTAACATGTCACTATCCTGTAGTGTTATACCCTTGCTGGACCAAGGGCCATAAGCACAGGACAGACATGCTATTAGTACCTCCATACCCCATGCTACTTTCTCATTTGTCCAAGCCAAGCAAGACATATTTAACAAGCACATAGTATGCTATGATGCTAAACTCCTAATATATCAGGATCAGAAATTCATGCTTTGTATCCAATCTTTGATATATATTGATTGCTTAAATATACCAAATTAATAAATCTTTCTATTTTTTCTTTTCATTTTTTAATTTCAAAGCCCTATGTTTTTGATAAAAAGATTTTAAATCTAATTTCTATCCCCCCACACTCATATATAACACATAAACATATACATATATACACACACACATATATATATACACGTGTGTGTGTGTGTGTGTGTATGGCAGAAATTTGATGCAATTTATACTATATATATTTTTAACTTTTATGTTCAGGTGTACATGTGCAGTTTTATTATATAGGTACATTGAGTGTCACAGGGGTTTGGTGTCAGATTATTTTATCACCCAGATAATAAGCATAATATCTGATAGGTAGTTTCTCAATTCTCACCCTCCTCCCAGCCTCCAACTTCAAGTAGGCCCCAGTGTTTGTTGCTTCCTCCTTCGTATCCATGGGTACCCAGTGTTTAACTCCCACTTATAAAAGAGAACATGAATTATTTGGTTGTCTGTTCCTGCATTCATTTGCTTAGGATAATGGCACTCAGCTTCTTCATATTGCTGCAAAGGACATGATTTTGTTCTTTTTTTATGGCTGTTTTAGTATTCCATAGTGTATATGAACCACATTTTCTTTATCTAGTCTACTGTGAATAGACATGTAGATTGATTCCATGCCTTTGCTATTGTGAATAGTGCTGCAATGAACATATGCATGCATGTGTCTTTATGGTAAAACAATTTATATATTCCTTTGGGTATGATATAGTTTGGCTCTTTGTCCCCTCCAAATCTCATCTCAAATTATAATACCCATGTGTCAAGGGAAGGACTTGGTAGAAAGTGATTGGATCATGAAGGCTATTTATGTTTTTCTCATGATAGCGAGTGAGTTCTAAAGATATCTCTTGGTTTTAAAGTATTTGGCAGTTCCTCCTTCTCTCTCTGTCTCTCCTGCCTCCTTGTGAAGAAGATGCCTGCTTCCCCTACACCTTCTACCATGATTGTAAGATTCCTTAGGCCTCCCCAGCCATGGGGAACTGTGAGTCAACTAAACCTCTTTTGCTTATAAATTACCCAGTCTCAGGAAGTTCTTTATAGCAGTGTCAAAATGGACTAATACAGGAAATTAGTACTGACAGTGGGGTACTGCTATAAAGATACCTGGAAATGTGGAAGTGACTTTGGAGCTGGGTAATGGGCAGAGGTAAGAACAGTTAAGAGGGCTCATAAGAAGACAGGAAGATGTGGGAAATGTTAACGGTAGAGGGTATCCAGGTTGTTGGCATCTTGAACAAAGAATTGGAACACCGCATGTTCTCACTCATAGGTGGGAATTGAACAATGAGAACACTTGGACACAGGAAGGGGAACATCACACACCAGGGCCTGTCACGAGATTGGGGGAGAGGGGAGGGAAAGCATTAGGAGATACACCTAATGTAAATGATGAGTTAATGGGTGCAGCACACCAACATGGCCCATGTATACATATGTAACAAACCTGCACATTGTGCACATGTACCTTAGAACTTAAAGTATAAAAAAAAAAGAATTGGACAAAACACAAACACAAAGCAAGGAAGGAATGAAGGGTTTTATTGAAAATGAAAGTACACTCCGCAGTGTGGGAGCAGGCCTGAGCATGGGGGCTCAAAGGCCCCATTCCAGAATTTTTGGGAGTTTAAATACCCCCAGAGGATTCCATTTAGGTATGCCCTATGTAAATGGAGAGGATGAAGTGGAAATTACAAAGTCATTTATGCCCTACGGAGACGATATTTCCTGTTATAGCTGAAGTGTGAATTGGCCTTATGTTCCCTGCCTCCAGACCTATTTTCCTGCCTCAGGCAAGATTGGCACTTCCTAGAATCTTGTTGAATGCTTTTGACCAAAATGCTGATAGTGATATGGACAATGACATCCGGGATGAGATGGTTCAGATGGAGATGAGGAACTTATTGGGAACTGGAAGAAAGGTCACTCTTGTTATGCTTTAGGAAAGATATTGGCGGCATTTTGCCCCTGCCGTAGAGATCTGTGGAACTTTGAACTTGAGAGAGGTGATTTAGGGTATCTTGCAGAAGAAATTTCCAAGCAGCAAAGCATTCAAGAGTTAACCTGGCCAAGGGATCGAGACCATCCTGTCCAATATGGTGAAACTGTGTCTCTACTAGAAATACAAAAATTGGCTGGGCGTGGTGGCATGTGCATGTAGTCCCAGCTACTCAGGAGGCTGAGGCAGGAGACTTGATTGAACCTGGGAGGCAGAGGTTGCAGTGAGCTGAGATTGCGACACTGCACCACAACAGAGCATGACTCTGTCTCAAAAAAAAAAAAAAAAAAAAGAAGGTAACCCAACCTGGCTTTTTCTGACAGCGTAAACCCAATTTTCTGGGAATAAATTCAACCCAGCTACAGAAATTTGCATAACTAATGAGGAGCCAAATGTTAATAGCCAAGCTATGCGGAAAATGCCCCCAGGGCATTTCAGAGATCTTCACAGTAGCCCCTCTCATCACAGGCCTAGAGACCTATGAGGGAAAAATAATTCTGTGGACTGAGCCCAGGGCCCCACTGCTCTGTGCAGCCTCAGGACATGGTGCCCTGCATTCCAGTTGCTCCAGCTCCAGCCATGGCTAAAGGGACCAAGCTACAGCTTGCACCATGGCTTTAAAGGATGCAAGCCCTGAGCCTTGGTGCCTTCCACGTGGTGTTGAGCCTGCAGGTGTGCAGAAGACAAGAGATGAGCTTTGGGATTCTTCACCCAGATTTCAGAGGAGGTATAGAAACACCTGGATGCCCAGGCAGAAGTCTGCTGCAGGGGCAGAGCCCCCATGGAGAACCCATGGAGAACCACTAGGACAATGTGGAGAGAAAATGTGGGGTTGGAGCCCTCACACAGAGTACCCACTGGGGCACTGCCTAGTTGAGCTGTGAGAAAAAGGCCACCACCCCCAATGGTAGATCCACCAACAGCTTGCACTGTGCACCTAGGAAAGCTGCAGACACTCAATGCCAGCTCGTGAAAGCAACTGCAGGGGGCTGTATCCTGCTGAGCCACAGGGGCAGATCTGCCCAAGTCCTTGGGAGCCTATCCCTTACATAGGCATGCCCTGGATGTGCAACATGGAGTCAAAGGAAATTATTTTGAAATTTTAAGATTTAAAGATGTGCCCTGGTGGTTTTCAGAGTCACATGGGGCTTGTGGACCCTTTGTTGTGGCCAATTTCTCCCATTTAGAATGGGAACATTTACCTAATGCCTATACCCACGTTGCATCTTGGAAGTAACTAACTTGTATTTGATTTTATAGGCTCATAGGCAGAAAGGCCTTGCCTTGTCTCAGATGAGACTTTGGACTTCAGCTTTTGAGTTAATGCTGGAATGAGTTAAGACTATGGAGGAACTACTGGGAAGGTATGATTGGTTTTGAAATGTGAAAAGGACACCAGATGAGAGCAGGAGGGAGAAAAAAAAAAGGACATGAGATTTGGGTGGGGCCAGGGTGGAATTATATGGTTTGGCTCTGTTTCTCCACGCAAATCTCATCATGAATTGTAATCCACATGTGTCCAGAAAGGGACCTAACAGGAGGTGATAGGATCATGGAAGCAGTTTCCCCCATGCTGTTCTCATGATAGTGAGGGAGTTCTCACGAGATCTGATGGTTTAAAAGTGGCAGTTTCCCCTGTACTCTCTCTGTCCTGCTGCCTTCTGAAGAAGGTGCTTGCTTCCCCCTTCACCTTCCACCATGACTGTAAGTTTCCTGAGGCCTCCCCAGTCATGCAGAACTGTGAGTCAGTGAAACCTCTTTGTTTACAAATTACACAGTTTCAGGGAGTTTTATAGCATTGTGAAAATGAACTAATACAGGGTTTATATCCAGTGATGGAATTGCTGGGTAAAATGGTATATCTGTTTTAAGTTCTTTGAGAAATTGCCACACTGCTTTCCATAATGGCTGAACTAATTCACATTCTCACCTACAGTGTATAAGTGTTTCCTTTTCTCCACAACTCATCAGCATCTGTTATTTTTTGACTTTAAAAAAATAGCCATTCTGACTGGTGTGAGATGGTACGTCATTGTGGTTTTGAGTTGCATTTCACTAATGATTAATGATATTGAACATTTTTTCATATGCCTCTTGGCCGCATGTATGCCTTCTTTTGAAATGTGTCTCTTTATGTCCTTTGCCCACTTTTTAATGACTTTTTTTTTTGCTTGTTAAGTTCCTTATAGATTGTGGATATTAGACCTTTGTCAAATGCATAGTTCGAAAATATTTTCTCTCATTTTACAGGTTTTTTGTTTACTCTGTTGATAGTGTCTGTTGTTTTGCAGAAGCTCTGTCATTTAATTAGGTCCCATTTGTCAATTTTTGTTGTTGTTGTTTCAATTGCTTCCGGCATCTTCATCACAAAGTGTTTGCCAGGGCCTATGTTCAGGATGGTACGCCCCAGGTTTGCTTCTAGGGTTTTTGTAGTTTTCGCTTTTACATTTAAGACTTTAATCTATCTTGAGTTCATTTTTGGATATGATGTAATGAAGGGGTCCAGTTCTAAACTTCTGCCTAGGGCCAACCAGTTATCTCAGCACCATTTATTGGATAGAAAGTCCTTTCTCCATTGCTTATCCTTGTCAACTTTTCCAAAGATCAGATGGGTGTAGGTACGCAGCTTTATTTCTGGGCTCTCTGTTCTGTTTCATTAGTCTATGTGTCTGTTTTTATGCCCTAATCAGATTGTTTTTATTATTGTAGCCTTGTATCATAGTTTGAAGTTTGGTAATGTAATGCCTGCAGCTTTATTCTTTTTGCTTAGGATTATCTTGGCTATTTGAGGTTTGTTGTTTTTCCATATAAACTGTAGAATAGTTTTTTTTTTTCTAATTCTGTGAAAAATATCATTGGTAGTTAGATAGGAATAGCACTGAATCTGTAAATTGCTTTCAGCAGTATGGCCATTTTTACAATATTGAATCTTTCTATCCAAAAGCATGGAATGTTTTCTATTTGTTTGTGTCACCTGTGATTCGTTTGAGCAGTGTCTGGTAATTCTCATTGTGGAGCTCTTTCACCTCCCTGGTTAGCTAGCTGTATTCCTGGGTATTTGATTCTTTTTGTGGCTATTGTCAATACAATTGCATTCTTCGTTTGGCTATCAGTTTGGACGTTGTTGGTGAATATAAATGCTACTAATTTTTGTACATTGATTTTGTATTCTAAAACTTTTCTAAAGTTGTTTATCAGAACAGGGAGCATTTGAGCAGAGACTATGGGATTTTCTATATATAAATCATATAATCTGCAAACAGAGATAGTTTGACTTCATCTCTTCCTATTTGGATACCTTTTATTTTTTCTCTTGTCTGATTGTTCTGGCTAGGACTTCCAGTAATATATTGAATAGGAATGGAGAAAATAGGTATTCTTGTCTAATTCCAATTTTCAAGGGGAATACTTTCAGCTTTTGACCATTCAATATGATGTTAGCTGTGGCTTTGTCATACATGGTTCTTATTATTTTGAAGTATGTTCCTTCAATGCCTAGTTTGTTAAGGGTTTTTGAACATGAAGGGATGTTGAATTTTATCAAAAGCCTTTTCTGCATCTATTGAGATAATCATGTAGTTTTTGTTTTTAGTTCTGTTTTTGTGATGAATGATATTTATTGATTTGTGTATGTTGAACCAACTTTATATCCCAGGGATAAAGCCTACTCGATTGTGGTGGAT
This sequence comes from Hylobates moloch, assembly GCF_009828535.3. Classification (NCBI taxonomy): domain Eukaryota; kingdom Metazoa; phylum Chordata; class Mammalia; order Primates; family Hylobatidae; genus Hylobates; species Hylobates moloch. The sequence continues at coordinate 205,448,511 of NW_026652276.1, forward strand.
TTGGTTGGCTAGTATTTTGTTGAGGATTTTTGCATCAATGTTCATCAAGGATATTGGCATTAAGTTTTATTTTTTTGTTGTGTCTTTGCCAGGTTTTGGCATCAGAATGATGCTGGCCTCATAGAGTGTGTTAGGGAAGAGTCCCTCCTCCTCAGTGTTTTTGGAATAGTGTCAGTGGGAATGGTACCAACTCTTCTTTACACATCTGGTAGGATTAGGCTGTGAATCTCTGCTTCCAGGCTTTTTTGGTTGGTAGACATTTTGTTACTGATTCAGTTTTTGAACTTGTTATTTGTCTGTTTGAGATTTCAGTTTCTTTCTGGTTCAATTTTGGGAGGTTGTATGTTTCCAGGAATTTATCCATTTATTGTAGACTTTCTTGTTTGTAGGCATAAAAGTGCTTTATAACAGTCCCAGAGGACTTTTTTTTATTTTTGTGGAATCAGAAGTAACATTTTCCTTGTCATTTCTGTTTGTGTTTATTTGGATCTTCTCTTTTCTGTTTTCACGATAAAGAAAAAAATTATTAGCTACCAGTAAACACATAGCTACCATGTATTTACTGGTGGCTAGGAGTTAACCAATCTTATTCATTCTTTCAAAGAACAAGCTTCTGTATTTGTTTATCTTTTATGGTTTTTCACATGTCAATTTCATTCAGTTCAGCTCTGATTTTGATTATATCTTGTCTTCTGCTAGCATTGGGGTTGGTTTGCTCATGTTTTTCTAGATCCTCTAGGTGCGATTTTAGGTTGTTAATTTGAGATTTTTCTGACTTTTGATGTGAAATTTTAGCACTATGAACTTTCCTCTTAACACTGCTTTAGCTGTATCCCAGAGATTTTAGTATATCTTTCATCTCAGTTTCTAAGAATTTCATTTCTTGATTTCTGCCTTAATTTCACTGGTTCCCCAAAAGTCATTCAGGAGCAGGTTGTTTAATTTCCATGTAATTGTATGGTTTTGAGTGATCTTCTTAGTATTGATTTCTATTCTTATTGCACTATTATCCAGTAATGTGGTTGGTATAATTTCATTTCTTTCGAGTTTGCTGACAATTGTTTTATGGCCAATTGCATGGTTGATTTTAATATATGTGTCATGTGGCAGTGAGAATAATGTACATTCTGTTGTGTTTGGGTGGAGATTGCTGTAGATATCTATTAGGTCTGTTTGGTCAAGTGTTGAGTTCACATCCTGAATATCTTTGTTAGTTTTCTGCCTTGATGGTCTGTCTAATACTGCCAGGGGGGTGTTGAAGTCTCCCCCTATTTAGTGGTATCTAAGTATCTTCGTAGGTCTCTAAGAAGATGTTTTATAAATCTGGGTGCTGCTATGTTGGGTACATGTACACTCAGGATAGTTAGGTCTTCTTGTTGAACTGAACTTTTTACTGTTATGTAATGCCCTTCTGTGTCTTTTTTGATCATTGTTGGCTTGACATCTGTTTTGTCTAAAATTGGAATAGCATTACCTGCTTTTTTAAATTTCTTATTTGCTTGGTAGATTTTTCTCCATCCTTTTATTTTGGCCTATGGGTGTTGTTGCATGTGAGATGGGCTCTTGAAGATAAGAGACTCATTTTTTGAGACTTGCTTCTTCATCCAACTTTCCACTCTGTGCCTTTTAATTGAGGCATTTAGCCTATTTACATGCAAGGTTGATATTGATTTGTGTAGACTTAATCCTGTCCCCGTGTTGCTAACTGGTTATTATGCAAACTTGATTTTGTAGTTGATTTATAGTGTCGATGGCATAGTACTTAAGTATGTTTTTGTGATGGCTAGTAATGGCCTTACCTATCCATATTTAGGACTCCTTTTAGAACCTTTTTTAGGGCAGGTCTGGTGGAAACAAATTTCCTTAGCATTTGCTTCTCTGAAAAGGATTCTATTTCTCCTTCATTTAGGAAGCTTAGCTTGGCTGGATATGAAAATTCTTGGTTGGAATTCCTTTTTTTTTTTTTTTAAGAATGCTGAATATAGCCCCCAATCTCTTTGAACTTCTATGGTTTCAACTAAAAGCTCTGTTTTTAGCCTGATTGGGTCCCTTTTTAAATGACCTGACCTTTATCTCCAGCTGTCTTTAATATTTTTTCTCTCATTTTGACCTAGGAGAATCTGATAACTATGTGTCATGGGAATGGTCATCTTGAATAGTATCTTGCAGGGGTTCTCTGCATATTCTGAATTAGAATGTTGGCCTCTCTAGCAAGGTTGGGGTTATGATCATGGATGATAACCTCAAATACATTTTCCAGGTTGCTTGCTTTTCCTCCCTCTCTTTTAGTAACACCAATTAGTCATAAATTTGGTTTCTACATAATCCCGTATTTTATGGAGGTTTTCTTCATTCATTTTTTATTCTCTTTTTTATTTTTGTCTGACTGAGTTAATTCAGAGAGCTCTGGAGATTAGAGTCTTAAAGCTCTGAGATTCTTTCCTCAGCTTATTATATTCTACTCTTAATACTTGTGATTGTATTTCAAAATTCTTGTAGTGAGTTTTTCAGCTCTATCCGATCAGTTTAGTTCTTTCTTAAAATGGGCATTTTGTCTTTTAGCTTTTGTATTGTTTTATTGTATTCCTTAGTTTTCTTGGATTGGGTTTTGACTTTTTCCTGAATCTCAATGATCTTCATTTATATCCATACTCTGAGTTTTATGTCTGTCATTTCAGCCTGGTTATGAACCATTGCTGGGAAACTAGCGTGGTGATTTGGAGGTAAGTGCACTCTGGCTTCTTCAGTTGCTGGAGTTCTTGCAATGATTCTTTCTCATTTGTGTTGGCTGATATTCCTTCAATCTTTGAAGTTGCTGTCCTTTGGATGGGTTTTTTTTGCTTCTTTGATGCCCTTGGGTTTTCGATTGTGATAAATGGTGGGTTCAGTCAACTGTCTCCATTTGAGGAAGATGTGTGCTCTAACTCTCGGGAGCTTGTATTGTGCCCTAGCTTTATTCTCTGGACCTTCAAGGTTAGAAATTTATTGCTCTGGAGTGTCCAAAGTGTTCCTGATCTGCTGACTACAACACTATGATGAGACATGCTTGCCAAAGTGTTTTGTCACGGTAGTGTCAGTGGGACCCATGCTTTCTCACACATACTAGCCACTGCATCGGTGTGGTGGGGTGCACATATGTTTGCTGTGGCAGGGTACCAGTTGGAGTAGGCTGGTGGCATTCCTATGTGCACTTACACTGGTGGCCACAGTGGTATTGCAAGGGCAGGGCACTGGTGGGGTTGGGATGGTCAGTGACAGTGCACACTATCACATACAGCAAAAATGTATGAGTGCCAATTCTGATCTATAATGCCTTATGTCCTACAGTTATTAAAGAGTTAGATAATATAATATACCCCAAATAACTATCACTCATTAGTAATAATGTTTAGTACTATTCCTATCATATTATTATTATGATTCTTTGCCCTCAGTTGGAAGAAGGAACTCCTCCCCTCAATCATTTGCTATGAAATTATCTTAATGACTTTCTATTTTATATGCTGGCATTTCACCTCCACAGTGTCGATAAAAACCACAAGTATCAGAAAGAAAAGGTTAAATGTAAAATCATCCTCTACAGCAGGGCCATGAAGGTGGATAAACAGATTAACTCACCTATCCTTTCATTATTTTTAAAGAAAATATTATTGAGCAAAATATATCTGAAGTGTTACAAAACTGTTACTTAAGTACCTTATAATTTTTTACTTCATCTAAACAACTAAAATTCATAAATAAAATTATTAGTAAATAGACCTTGGCATTTCCCAGGGAACATTTTCCATGTTTCAGGAAGGAGAGTATTTCCAATAAAGAATGGTAGGTCAGTGCCAAGGAAGGGTTATCAGAATGAACACAGAAGTACAGGCAAGGGCGGACAGGAGTGAGCACTGCTCTGGGATCCTGTGTTAGGAGGGTTACTATAGGCACAAATTACAGAATAAAGAATATTGACATCTATTGCTCAGGACACACTTGGGCTGACTTTAAAATTCCTGGAGTTCTTCCTATTTGTTTACTGTGGGGTCTCCAGCATGGACCAGTAGTCCTCCCTCTTTGAAGAATGTCTTTGCTTTATGTCCCAGTTCCATCTTTGCCCTCTGTTCAGAAAGCTCTCTGGTCTCTCTCAGGCTCAGTAACTGCAAAGGTTTCCACATTCTTCTGCCAAGGCAGTCCATTTCTGAGGTCTGAAGTTTCTCTATTCAGAGTGGATGGACATTTTTGGTGGAGAGACATCCTTGCACCATGCTGCCTCTGAGACTTTGGCCTTGGCAACCAAGATAATTGAGCTAAGGGAACAGCCCAGCCTTCAGTGACATAACAATGACAAGGAGGTAAATTAGATGGCTGTTACTTGTTTTATCTTTTAAAGTTAAAAAAAACCATATTTTACCTGCTAATTTTATATCAACTCTGATGAGTGTGCATTTCATTTGTCTTTTTCTTTTTTTAAAAAATGATATGGTTTGGAAACATGTAATTTACATGAGACTGAATTTCTACATTCTACTTAGAGTTTATATTTTAGTATAAGGTAATGGTAACACACTAAACTTTTATTCCTGAATTTTATTAACTCTAGGGCTTAATAAGCTAATATTTTAATAACGTTATTGATGTCTCATATCTAATTAATACCTTTAACTTTTGAAAAAAAAATCACTCCAGTATGGGCAACAAGTGGTACTCTATCTCTACAAAAAAAAGAAAAATGTTTTAAAAATTAAGTGGGCATGTTGATGCACGCCTGGAGTCTTAACTACTCAGAAGGCTAATGTGAGCGGATTGCTTAATTTTAGGAGTTCTAGGCTGCAGTGAGCTATGATCAGACCACTGCACTCCAGCTTGAGTGGCAAGAGTGTGTCCTTGTCTCCACAAATAAAAAAAAAAAGAAAAAAGAAAGATTGAAGGAAGGAAGAAAAAAACAGGAAAGAAAAAAATTAAGAAAGAAAGAAAGAGGAAGAAATCATTTACATTGCCATTACCTAATGCATTATTTTCTGGTACTAGTATGAGTTAGCAAAATACATGAGCATCACATACCATGCTCAACTACTGTATAAAGTTTTGTTTAATTCATCACCAAGACACCTGCAACAGCCTCCTAACTGGTTTTTCTATCTACAATCTTGTTTGAAGACCAGAAATAAGAGGTTGCAGCAAGATTCGAAAATTGCTTAAAAGCTTCTTTTTTGTCCTTTTGGCAGTACTCACGGGTATTTTGGAATGCTGAGTGTCCAAATATTCCTATTTTTGTCTGAATTCAAGTAAATCTATAGCCAAGAAAAAAAGTTTTCAAAAAAAGTAAAAAGAAAGCATAATAAAGACAAGAATAAGGCATAAAATATAGTTTAAAAGAAATTTATGTTAGTGGCTAAAATATTTGACACTGAAAATGTGTGGAGAATTCTCAAGATATTTTTAGAAATCTAATTTTTGGAAATCAGAAAATAATTTTTGGTTATCTCTTTGGAGGGCTCAAATCCAGCCCTGGGAAAGGCAGATGAGCGAATTGAGTTACACTTGAAGCAAGTGCCATACCTTACTCTTCTCTGTTAGCTATGTATATTTTCTGTGTAATAAACACTGGAGGCAACAGTATTTCAGGAGGAAAAAATGAAGCCAAAAGCTTACTTTCAAATATAGCTATGTTTCCTGAATAACTTGTCAAAAATCTTAAATTTGCTAAAGGCAGTGTCATGTCTAAAGGAATATGAAATGTTTCTCATTTGTATTAGGCCATTCTAACATTTTTATAAAGAAATACCTGAGACTGGATAATTTATAAAGAAAATAGGTTTAATTCACTCACAGTTCTATAGGCTTTACAGGAATCATGATGCTGGCATCCACTCAGCTTCTGTGGAAGCATCAGGAAGCTTATAATCATGGTGGAAGGAAAGGCAGAAGCAGGCACTTCACATGGTGAAAACAGGAGCAAGAGAGGAAGAAGGGTAGGTGCCACACACTTTTAAACAGCCGTTATCTCATGAGAACTCACTAACTATTCTGAAGTGCCTGCTTCCTGTGAGATCTGTGTGCCAAGCCATGAGAGATCTGCCTCCATGACCCAAACACTTCCTACCAGACCCCACTTCCAACATTAGGGATTATATTGAAATGTAAGATGTAAGCAGGGACAAATATACGAACAATATCATTGCAACCCTGACCCCCCTCCAAATATTATGTCCTTCTCACAATGCAAAATGCAACCATGTCTTCCCAATAGTCCCTCAATGCCTTAACTCATTTCAGCATTGACTTTAAACTCCAAAGTCTCATCTGAGACAAGGCAAATTCCTTCCATCTATTAGCCTGTAAAATCAAAGGCAAGTTATTTGCTTTCAAGATGAGTAAACATTGCCATACCAAAAGGGAGCAATCAGCCAAAAGAAAGGGGCTACAAGCTCCACACAAGTTTGAAACATATCAATGCGGTATCAAATCTTAAAAGTCCAAAATAATCTCCTTTGGCTCATTATCCTCCATATCCAGGGCACACTGGTGCAAGGGGTGGGCTCCCAAAGTCTTGGGCATTTCAGCCCCATGGCTTTGCAGGGTACAGCCCACAGCTTCTGTCATGGGCTGGAGTCGAGTACTTGTGCCTTTTCTAGGTACAGGGTGCAAACTGTTGGTAGATCTACTATTCTCAGGTCTTGAGGATGGTGGCAGCCTTCTCACAGCTCCACTAGGCCATGCCTCACTGGGGACTTTATGTGGGGGTTCTAACCCCAATTTACCCTTTGCATTGCCCTAGTAGAGGTTCTCCATGAGGGCTCCACTCCTGCAGGAGACTTCTGCCTGGGTACTTAGGCTTTTTCATACACCTTTTGAAACTCAGGCATAGACTTCCAAGCATTCATCACTCTTGCATTCTGTGCACCTACAGGCTTAACACCACATGGAAACTGTCAAGGCTTATGGCTTGCTTTCTCCAAATTGGCAGCTGAAGCTCTACCAGAACCTCTTTGAGCCCTGGCTGAAGCTGGAGCTGGAGCTGAAAACAGTCAGGATGCAAGAAGCTGTGTCCCAAGACTGCACAGGGCAGTTGAGGCCTGGATCTGGCTCATGAAAACATTCTTCCCTCCTTGGCCTCTGGCCCTGTTGTAGAAGGGGCTGTCTTAAAGGTCTCTAAAATGCCTTTGAGGTCGTTTCCTCATTTTCTTGTATATTAGCACTTGGCTCCCTTTTAGTTATGCAAATATTTCTAGCAAGTGTTTGCTCCACAGCCTGCTTGAATTCCTTGCTTGAAAAAGCTTTTGCTTTCTCTGCCATATGGCCAGCCTGCACATTTTCCACAAACTTTTATGCTCTGCTTCCTCTTCAAATATGGGTTTTCACTTTAAGTCTTTTCTTTATTCCTACATCTGAATATAGGTTGTTAGAAGCAGCCAAGTCACATCTTGAATGTTTTGCTGCTTAGAAATTTCTATTCCACCAGATACCCTAAATAGTCTCAAATACAAACTTCCATAGATCTTGAGGGCATGAATAGAATGCAGCCAAGCTGTTTGCTAAGACATAACACATGTGACCTTTGCTCCATGATATGGTTTGGCTGTGTCCCCACCCAAATCTCATCTTGAATTGTGATCTCAATAATCCCCAAGTGTTGAGGGAGGACCTGGTGGGAGTTTATTGGATCATGGGGGCAGGTTCCCCCATGTGGTTCTTGTGATAGTGAGTGAGTTCTCATGAGATCTGATGATTTGATAAGGCAGTTTTCCCTGCTATCACATGCTCTGTCTTGTCTGCTGCTATGTAAGACTGGTCTGCTTCCCCTTCCACCATGACGGTAAGTTTCCTGAGGCCTCTCAAGCAATGCAGCACTGTGAGTCAATTAAAATTTTTTTCTTTATAAATTACCCAGTCTCTGGTATGTCTGGCAGTGTGAAAATGGACTAATACACTCCAGTTCCCAAAAAGTTTATCATTTCCATCTGAGACTTTGGCAGCCTGGACTTCACTGTCCATATCATTATCAGCATTTTGGTCACAGCCATGTAATCAGTCTCTAAGAAGTTCCAAATTTTCTTTATCTTCCTGTCTCCTTCTGAGCCCTCCAAACCCTGCCTGTCACAGAGTTCCAAAGTTGCTTCCACATTTTCAGGTATCTTTATAGTAAAACACCATCCCGGTACCAATTTTCTGTATTAGGCTGTTCTTGCCTTGCTATAAAGAAATACACCAGATTAGATAATTTGTTAAGAAAAGATGTTTAATTGCTCACAGTTCTGCAGGTATTACAAGAAGCATGATGCTCAAGAAGCTTGTAATCATAGCAGAAAGTAAAGCATGAGCAGGCATTTCACATGGCAAAACCGGGAGCAAGAGAGAGAGATAGACTGGGGTGAGGAGGTGCTACACATTTTTAAATGACCAGATCTTGCAATAACTCACTCACTATCACGAAGACAACACCAAACAATGAGGGATCCACCCTCATGACCAAAGCACTGCCTACCAGGCTCCACCTCCAACGTTGGGCAACATTGGAAATTACATTTCAACATGAGATTTGGGCAGGGACAGATATACAGACAATATCACCATTTAATTGTGAACTTGTCATTGGTCAGGCTTGAGTTTCCATTGACTTTACTTTGAAATCACCTTCACTTCTCTTATTCCTTGAAATAGAGTCCCCAAAATTTTCTTCCCATGGTATCAAGGAAGTTTGTCTGCTGAGAGGTTGGCAAAGTTGGAGCTCTGGAATGCAGGACTGGAGGTGAATGACCTCTTGCCTCTGGTAGGACTCAAGAAGTACCTGCGGTTTTCCACTCTACCCCTTTTTTAAATCTCTTTGCTGCTTATAAACCAGCCTTCAAACCTATGGAAGTAGTGATTGAGTTTTTAGGGCCCATCATGTTTTTCCTGACACAAGAATTTACCTACCATAAAATATATTTTTTCCTGTGAAAAGTCAATGACTTGTAATTTGGTCAGCAAACAGAAACTACCCATTTAATAAGTGCAATTTTTTTTTTGCATATGTCTTGCACAAAATTTCTTAACTACCCATCAACATCGTTTTACATAAAACCAGGTATCCCATGCTTAAGAAAATCACTCTAAATCCAAAAACTACTAATTGTTGGGTCAGTCTTTATTCAAGTAAATATAATAAATTAACCAATTTATTTGTTCATGTAGTCAAAAAAATCTGAGTACTAAAGATGTGCCAGACACTGACAGCTGACTGGGAAGCTCATGGCATTCAGGGACATATAGAGAGGTTAATAAATAATTATAGTTTATTGTGAAGTTATATGAAAGAGGCATCTACAGTGTTGAAAACAAGAGAGAGGAATTCACTCTACTTGAAGATATATGTCCCCATCCTCTCAACAAAAAACAGATGAACAATGTTTTGAATACTTCTAAATATTCATTTGATGGATAAGGCTAGGAGGCATAGTCCACTGGGAAGAAAAGACTAAAAAAGATGATATAAAATAGCCTGGCAATTTTATACTCTTAAAATAGATTAATACAACAGAAGTATTATATGCTTATTGTAGAGTAACCAACTTCTGAAGTCAAGATTTGTGGTTGAAAGTTATAAAAATCTGACTTGTGGTATTTAAAAAAAAAAAAAGAAAAAAATTGGCTCAAGAGCCTGGGAGTAAATCCTTCAGGTGTGACTAATCTAGATGCCATTTAAAAATTAACATAGCAGATCTAAAATTGCATATTTAATTTATTGAATATATTTACTTCTGTGATATTACATACATGTCTTGATAATGTCTTATGCAACTAATCCACTTTCTGCATTATTTTTCTAACTTAAATTTATCTTAATTTTAAATAATCATAATAATATATGTGATATAAATATAGTCAGATGTATACATGTTTTGCTTATACTCTCAGATGCAGATAACTGAATTCACTGAGAATATTGACCATGTAAAGCATTTACTTTTGTAAGGGCTGAGTTCAATGTTAGCTGTAATGCTTAAATAATTATTGGAATTCATTATTTTCCAACTGTCAAGATATTAAATTATTTGAAGTTTCATTATGCATCATTATGCCTGTCACCATTCTTGCTTAATGAATAATGTTTTTATCTACTGATCTCACAACCAATACATAACAAATCAAACAGAGGAACACTTCTTTAAATGATTTTGCCTCAGAAAATTCACCAGGCTCAATTTTACATTTGGTTAGAATAAAACATTCATTCCTTTCTAAAAATTTCTTGGTTTAGAAAATAACTGACTTTTATTATAGCTTAGCTTAAATTTCTCAGCCAAAAAAAAAAAAAAAGACAAGAAACAAGGAAATAGTTCCTTTAGCTGCAAGATAACTTTGGTCATATCTACACAAATCTGAATTAACTAATTGGAGAGGTAAAAATTCAGTCATGTTGTGTTGTCCTCAGCATGGCAACAACATACACTCTTTAGCCTAAAATAATTTTATATTTAGTTTTGCTTTGATGTCTAAAGTTTCTCATTCATGTTACATATGATCTACAAAGAATAACAATAAATGGTTCAAAATCTATATAATGCTCAGACTGATTTTTATGAACTTTTATTTTACATTTATCATGCTGTGACTCAAATACTACACACTATGTTAATTTTTTTTTAGGGGTCCAATTGCTAGTTTCCTGTTTTTATTAATAAGTCTGTTGATATATATACACATCAAAATGCATTTTACTTTTTAATCTACATCTTCAGAGAACAATTCATATTCTGCCACCTTCTTTCTTAGAAGGGAACAAACCTGGGCCAAGTGATACATTATATTGCTCTTCGACTAGAGCCAGGTTTCTGTCTTTAATACATTTTCTGTGAAATGTAATTTATATTTTTAAATATTCTAGTTTTTTTTCCTATAGAAACCAACTGCCAGTTGCTTCCAGCCTCTATTTTTTAATTCATCCAAAATTCATAGAGTAAAAAATGTTTTTTTCTGCTATAGATTTCTATTTAAAAGAAATTATAAATAAGGTTAAGGAATGAAATTCCATTTCCTTCATGAACACTACAATGCAATGTGCAAATAAGTAACTTTTAAAGATAACCAAATCTAGAAGCTTAGAATTGAAATTGAAGGATATTTAGTCCAACCTCTCATACAATTCAAGAATCCTTTCTACAACATCCCTGGCAAACAATCATATTATGATTTCCCAATTAAGACCTTAAAAAGCTCTTTCATACGCAAAATGACTTTGGTCCCACAACTTTCAAATGTGTCATTAACAGATTATTATGGTGTCAAACATTGTATATTGAGAAATGCATGGTGGACAAAGGAAGGGAGGGGAAAAAAGAACTGAAACTAAAACTCCTGTCCTGACTCCCCTCCATGTTCTCCGTAGACTAGCCAACTGATACTCTTGAATGATCCAGAACAAATCCACAATGCCCCATACAGTCTGCCTAGAGAAGGCCAAATCTTGGTCCAAGGAATAGAACAAGGGCATGTCTTGGCCATTAGTTAAATTCTCTTGGAAAAAAAAAAATTAGATTACTTAAAGTATATGTGTAGAATTACAAGTAGGTCTGACATTTTCCTAGAAAACAGTCTCAATGGACAGCATACTCATAAAGAAAATCCTTCTCAGGATATTGTTTTGGTACCATCCAAAGTTTTCAAGCTGTCTTTGAGCAAAGCTCTTCAACAATTCCATTTTATTGCCTAAGGCAAGGGGAGTTCCTATATATTTTGTATCCACTCTCTTATCTATCAATTTAATTCAGTTATTTTTACATTATATTATGTGATACAATTTAAAGTTTTAATCTGATGATTCTTACTCTGTTCACGTCTCCTAGCACATCTTTTCATTTCCATTTATGTGCGTGTGAAAAATTTATGAATCCAAGAAATGTTATAAAGTGTCTGTTTTGAGTATTTTGTGTAAGGTAGTGGAAGTACAATCTAATAAAACCTAAATTTAATATCAGTGGCTACAAAATATTTTGGAAGAAAAAATCTACTATCCAAAAATAACATAATTCACTTCAAAGTTTAAAAGTATGCTACATTTGTCATAGTTTTGTGTGCACTCATTCATTCAATCATTCTACAAAGATTTATTTTGTACCCAATATGTTTTAAACAGTTTTAGGTTATGTTGATACAGGTCTGAACAAAAGAGATGAAACTCAGACTTACATTATTGTTTTGAGAGAGACCGGCAAGCAAGTCAAATTTTAAAATGTATACTATGTTAGATGGTGATGTCTGCTAAGTAAGGAAATAAAGTAGAGAGATAGGATAGGGGACTTGTGGAGATGAAATTTTAAATAGAGCATCCATGGAAGGTGACATTGAAAGCGTGACACTTCAGTAAAGACCTGAACAAGATGAGAAAGGAAGCCATGTGAATACCCGGGAGCAGAGCATCCCAGACAAAGGAAGAAGCAAATGCCTCTGAGGCAGAAGCATACCTAGAGTATCCGAGGAAAATCCAGGAGGTCAGTGTAAGCTATTGAGCTGAGAGAGAGGGTAAGAAGGCCAGGGTAGCCTAATTATAGGATCTTTCAGTCATAAGAAGAACATTTTCTATTACGCTAAGGAAGACGGAAAGCCATTAGCAAGTTCTGAATGGAGAAGCAACATAGCTTTCCTCTTACTTTAACAAGATCTCTTGCGTTTTGGAAAATAAGGGCACAAGAACAGGAGCAGAAAGACCATTTTGGAGGTTATCATATGATGATCCAGCTAAAAGATAGTGCCTGCTGGGGATCCTGTAAATAGCACTGGATGTGTTTAGAAGAGAAAATCTAATCGAATTTGCTGACGAAGTGAATGTGAAATATGAGAGTATGAAATCCAAGCTTTTTTGCCTTTATCAACTGGAAGGATGGAGTGGCCATTAACTGAGACTGGGAAAACTATAGAGGGGCAAGTTCAGACGTTAAAGGTTGAGTTTCCCATTAGAAGTCCAGAGAGATTTAGATGAGGCAGTAGATTACATAAGTCTGGCATTTAAGGGAGAGTTTCAGACATGATGAATACATTTGGGCATCACTGGTATATAGAAAGGATTTAAATCAATGAGCTAGATGAACTCATAAAAGCAAAAGGTATAGAGAGAAGAGAAGAGGTTCAAGGGCTGAGCCTGGGTCATTCCACTCTTTAGTTGTCAGAGAGAGGAGGAGGAGCTAGCAAAAGAAACTAGGTAGTAGTAAAACTCCTAAAAGCTAAAAGAAAATTTTCTTAGGGCCTAAACAAGCTTGTCCAACCCACAGCCTGTGGGCTGCATGCGGCCCAGGACGGCTTTGAATGCAGCGCTACACAAATTTGTAAACTTTCTTAAAACATTATGGGACTTTCTGTGATTGTCTTTTAGCTCATCAGCTACTGTTAGTGTATTTTACCTGTGGCCCAAGATAATTATTCTTCTTCCAGTGAGGCCCAGGGAAGCAAAAAGACTGGACACCCCTGGTGTAAAGGATCAGCTGTGTTGAAAGCAGCGGGTAGGTCAATCATGTTGAAGACAGTGATGGCAGTGGATTTAATTATGGAGAAGTCATTAGGACCTTGACAGAAGTAGTTTGAGTGGAATGGTAGAGATGAAAGCCAGTTAGTTAGAATGATTCAAGAGAGAATAAAAGGAGAAACTTCGAGATTTTGTGAATTTTATTTAAGATTATGAGATTTGACATTATGAATCCGAGATTGTGAGTAGCAAAACTTCTTGGGAAGTTTGGTTGTAAGGGACAACAAAAGGAAAATGAGGAATAGCACGTTTTAATTTTCTTTGCCTTTTGTAAGATGGGGAAAATAAGATGGATATTCCTCTATTTGTGGGCATTTGAGAGTTCATGAACCAAAAAAAAAAGGCAATTTGTTTAAGAATCTGTATTCCAAAGAGAAATAAAAGATAATATGATCTTTGAAAGCCAATTTTCAGGCAAAGGAAGCATTACTACTGGGGGGGGGCGGGCGGTAACAGTTTGTGTAATTGTAAGAGCAGTGGTTTAAAGTTTATAAACACAATCTGACCTTTGGCCTTTTTTCAAACATGCAAATAAATATGTCTCTCGGCAAAATGAGTACTATTTTTAAACATGCTAACCTTCTTCCTTTGTTTTTTTTCAGACATGCTAAGCTTCTTCCTTTGTTCACAAAATATTAGAAGCAGAGTCCAAATCTTTGAATGAATTTTAAGAGACAAAAAGTTGAGACTAGAAGTGGTGTTTTTTAAGTGCCCAAGAATTCCTAAAGATAGGAAATTCCCTCGTTTTTATTTATTTACATTTTGTGTGAGTCACACCAGGGAAAATGCTAGTCAAATATCACTTCAATAAATGTTTTTATTTTACAGAAGCTTAAAAACTCTAAAAGTGTAATTTGTTTTCAGCATATTTTTGAAATTAAATTTAAAATGCCTTATTGCTGAAAAAGGCTAACAGTCATCTGAGCCTTTGGCGAGCTATAATCTTTTTTTTTTTTTTTTTTTTTTGAGACAGGGTCTCGCTCTTTTGCCCAGCCTGGAGTGCAGTGGTGCAATCTCGGCTCACTGCAAGCTCTGCCTCCCGGGTTCACGCCATTCTCCTGCCTCAGCCCCCCGAGTAGCTGGGACTACAGGAGCCCGCCACCGCGCCCGGCTAATTTTTTGTATTTTTAGTAGAGACGGGGTTTCAGCGTGTTAACCAGGATGGTCTCGATCTCCTGACCTCGTGATCCACCCGCCTCGGCCTCCCAAAGTGCTGGGATTACAAGCGTGAGCCACCGCGCCCGGCCGAGCTAGAATCTTTTTGCTGGTGAAGGGTCTTGCCTTGATGTTGATGGCTGCTGACTGATCAGGGTGGTGGTTGCTAAAGATTGGGGTGGCTGTTGCAATTACATAAAAGAAGACAACGATGAAGTTTGCCACATCAATGAACTCTTCTTTTCACAAAAGATTTATCTTTAGCACGTAATGCTGTTTGATAGCATTTTTTAAATAAAATAAAATTATCTTTGGAGAAAGAATCTGAACAATCTTAAGGTATTCTCATGGAATTAGAAGTCCAGAGACTTTCGATAACAAGTGAAGAAGAAAAAAGTGATAATTAGCTAATACTGTTTAGAGTTGTTATTAATTCTAGTGCCAAAAAAAAGTGTTAACTAGAATTGTTTTCACTGTGCCCATACCTGGAAATTCAAACACACCATCAACTGTCAGGGAAAGTAGAACAACTTAATGTTATAGATAAAACAATAACTCTTTTAAAATTTTTTAAAATTTTGATGTCTCACACTATTGGCAATAGTAAAATAATTAGTTGTCACAACACACTTTTTGTTTAGAATTCTTTGGTCTTGTTTTCCTAACACACACAAACACACACACACACAGCTAAAACAAAGTCCTTGAAAAGCAATAATTTAGCTATGAATGTAGACTAGACAACAAAAGAAAGAAAGCATATTCATCCCACACTGAAGAGAGTATATTTTTTATTGTGAAGAAAACATTAAGACCAAGAAAAAGAAATTACCAAGTGTTCAATGAACTGGGAGCTGGTCTAAAAATAGTACTCATTTTGCCGAGGAGAAAAAGTTACTCATAACTCAACATGAGCAATTACAATTCATCTCTTGTTTTTATCTCTTTTGAAATAAAATATACTCTTTATGTTCTCAACATGTGAGGCATGATACTAATGTCAATAGCAGAGAATAATATGGAAATGGAATCAGTATGATTATGCATGAGGGGAAATGGCAGCTTTGTAATCATGATATCTCTTGCACTAACAGATTTTTCACACTACCTTTTTCAGAATATAAAAGCCATTGAAGTAAAAATATAAAATTAAATAGTGTTGAAAAGTTCTATTTCTTTAGTGTTGGCATTCTATAAAATAGGTCTGGTTTCAAAAATAAAGAGTCAATATGATCAAAATTTGTGGCACCTTTACTTATTTCACAAGTTACAGAAAATTCCTGAGCCCAAGTGATCATTTTGAGTCCCTAGACATAAGACTTTGACGCTTTAGATTTTCACCTTTGTGACAAAGAAATCACCCTGACTATTGTGACAAAAAGAGAACCATCTCTGGATATTTTTACAGGAAAACAACAATTTCTTTGAAAGTTAAGATCTTATATTTTCCTTAGTAAGCTTAACAAGGTGGACATTTTTTTGTGTGTGAATAGAAGGAATAGAGTTTAAGTAAATGACTTAAGGTGACAAATAATACCAATATCTGTTTCCACAAAACATACTTCAAGATTATGGCAGAAAACTGAAAATTAAAAGATGACTTAAAATGGTATATGTTTCTATTAATAAAAGTAATAGATATTCATGGTAGAATGTATGAAAACTACAAAACCAAGACAAAATATAAATGATCTGCAGTCACACCAATTATGAGTAACATTTAACATTTGAAGTATTTACTTGAGGATATTTTCCACTCATATTATAGGAACTAAATTAAGATTATATTAAAATAGATTCTTGTATTACATTAGGTTACTTGTAACATCATAGGAATTTGCCCTTATCATTTAATATTATTTGAAAGAAATGATATACATAAAACAGTAGTATATTTTAAAATTTATTTATTGTGTATTAAGATGTTTCTTTTTTGTGGTATTCTAAATGGGCCTGAGATGAATCCACAAATATTTAAGTTTTGCTTTGATTGAAGCGGCTTTATAATTTTTTCCATTTTGTTAATAAAATTTTAAGTATAGATTCTTACCCTACCTGTGATGGGATGAATGGCTAGGTATTTGATTTATTTATTAGGCCAAACTCTAAATATTTTTACATGTGTTAGAGCCTTCAAATGAAAAAGTGAATAAATTACAGAAAGAAAAATGAGAAACGGGAATAAAAATGGAGTCAGAGAAAGATCAATACTGGAAATATACAGCACACAATCCCAATCCCAAATAGATAATAGAAATAGGTCACAATGTTGTTTGGAATTTCTGAATAGCCAGACCAGACAGGGAAACATACTACTTGTGAGTCTCAATTCTTAGGATTAACATGTTACTCTCAGAGGTAGTTTCACCCTTTGTCAATACTGTAACTTCAGCAAAATTTCTTCCTTAGATTTTCATGAAGACAAATCAGATTGACAGAATGAATTTCCTCTTCACTGACATCTCTCTAAGTAATTTTGACAGAGCTGTTTTTTCTGTCTCTTCTTGTAAACTAAGGGCATAATGACCAGATCAAAAAAACTTAAAATACATAGTAATGGGTCTCCACTTGTGAACTAAATTTCTATTTGAAGGATCTATAAAAGTGACTACTTGGTTGGATCATGTGTGCCTATTTTAACTTTTTAATTTCATTTCCTTTGGTTTTAACAAGCCACAAAATTAAAATATTTTGAGCCCCTTTATGATGGTGGGAGAAAATATTTTGACAGTTGGCTGAGAAGCTGTTGTTATAATAGGGATTTAGGGTATATCATTTTGTTTCCAAGAAAGTGATTTTGTTTTTAAATTGCATACTTTACTTAACTCCAAACAGAACTTGAGCTGGCTTACAGTCGAAAGCAAGAAGTACATGGAGTCACTAACACTAAAATAAAATAACATCATGTTATACAAGTTTGGGGATAGATGCTTATACAGAAAATCAGGTTTAGAAGAGCTAGTGTATTAAACGTGTTGGCAACTAAGCCTACATAAATCTAATCAAATGATAAGAATTATTTCAGTTCTTAGGAAAAATAGATGTTTTATGACCACAAAATCCAAACTTAACTCTTAGTTAAAAATCAGCATCAGACTTCTAGGTAAAAAAATGCTACACACTTCTCACTCCTTTAATGAAATATGCCTTAAAATTGAGATGATAACATAGAAGAATGACTTGAGATAATTGTAGAAAATGCTGAGAAGGCTAAGAAATCTGAACAATTTGTAGGAAAATAGTAGACATTGAGGCAAGATAAAAATGAGATAACATAACAATGATTGGATCTCCCAACAGATAGAAACCAACAAATTGAGCAGAGAAATGATTTGAATACATAATATTAACAATATTTCCTAAGTTGAAGGAATATTCAGATTGACATCTGAAAAGAGCCCAGCATATTTCAGAGAAAGATGGTTTGAGATGGTTGCCAAGGATTGGTGTGTAATTTGATAACTTGAAATTCAAAGCTAAAGAGAGAGAAGAGTATAGTGCTAAATTGTGGCACCATGAAGGTATTAACAGGCACATAAAGAATCACTGCCCCAAATCACCCTATGCTTAAGATCTGGACTAGTATTCCCTAAGCCTGGAATGTTAAGGTGAGATGGCCCCCAAGGGCTGTGGAGCATTAGACAATTAACTCTTCATTACTCTGCATTTTTTACCTGGAAGTCTGATGTTGATTTTTAATTTAAGAGTTAAGTTTGGCTTTTGTGGTAACAAAACATCTATATTTTCTAATGAACTGAAATAATTCTTATAATTTCATTAGATTTATGTAGTCTTTGGTGATCCAAAAAATAGTTTCAAAGACAAAATCAGAATGGAAAGATGTGGTAGATACTGTTAATTGGCCCTTTCGAAATTCTTTACATATTCCTTCTATTTGGAAAAGTTGAATGGCTTCTGCCATGCCCCAGTAATGGGTACTAAACTTATTTTTTTGTAATAAATAAATAAATAACTGGAAGAAATATATAAAACAACAGTTTTCAACATTGGACAAGAGGCAGTACAGAGCTGTGATACACAGAAGGGTAATAAAGGAGATGAGTCTTACAATCTTCCTAGATTTGTATGTGGAGATGATTTCCAGATTACACAGGAAGTGGCTCCCAAGCTGAGCACAATCCCTTCTTTCCCTTGATCTACAAGATCCAATCTCTTAGAAACATGTTTGCTCTGAGCTTAAATATCCTGATAATTATAATACCCTTGTTTAGAATTGCTGCAAAAATCAAATAACAAAAATATTTATTTATATCTGTTATATATAACATATACATAATATATATAATATACATCAGATATATAACATATTATATAGATGTAAAATCATCCAAGTAATAAGTGCCCAACAAATTTTAGCCATTATTAATTACATATATTGCAATGTTTTTATTTTTAGTGAGGTTAGCATACTTTAGATGAAGAAAATTTAGAATTTCATGACACAAGAAGACTATAAAATTGGTAGAACCTGTCAAAATTCATGTAATAGCAAGTCATAGTAAGTGGCATTTTTTGGACTTTTCATGGGATAGAAGAAAATAGAACTAGTAAAAAACGTGTGCAATTGCTTATTGTGTTGAACAATTTATGAGCTGAATAGTGATAGTGTTTGCCTGGCAATGGAGCCTAACAAGAAAAATTTATACCACATCTTGAAAATAAACTTCACGATCTTGAACAAAACCCAGCAGCTGCGAGTCACGACTTATAACTGAAAACCCCAGAATAAGGCACTTGTGGAAGCCTGGTGCATGAAGACTCCTTAGAGACACTGTTCCTCTTAATTAGCCCAAGGAACTAAAGGAAGGCCTTTTACATATTACTCTCAGGTGTTTGATAATGCTTCATGGGCTGAAGAAGCTGATCACTTGAAAAATTTTATCTTTCAGGTGAGATCATTATCCTTCACAAATGGGTTGCTCAGGAGCAATAATTCAACATTTAATTAGTTTTCTTTATTTCTCCTAAGGGATACATCTATGAAAATCTGAACTGCATTGTGGTTAAATTTTCAGTAGGCTTCAGTATCAGAATAGTGTTCCCAAATGGCATATTTCCTATTATTAGTCAACAGTATGAGCTTTGAGGATTTTAGTGCAATGTTTATAGGACATGGGGCCATAAGGCAATACAGCTTTAACTCTGTACTCTCTTGTGAGATTTTAATGGATTTGAAGTAGTTCTGCTCTCTGGAAGCATTAGAGCACACATGAAGTGTGCATATTCATTGTAGAGAACATGATCCTAGGACATTCACAGTGGTACATTGCAAAATAGCACTAATTCTTCACCTCTTCCTGTATCTATGCCCTTTGTCATATAGCTTTTAAGATCCCCTCCCTCTAACTCTGGGGTCAGTCATGTGACTAGCTCAGACAAACAGGGTTTAAAAAATCACTTGTACAATATGGCTTACTCTCCTTAGCTCTCTATCATCCATAAGAAGGACACACCAAGGCTGGTTTCCTGGAAGATGAGACACATGGAAAGGAATTTAGATACCTCAGCCAAGGCCATTCAAAATCACCCCATCTCCAGCCCACCCCTGACATATGGAAGAGCCTAGCTAAGACTAGTAGATCCCCCTAGTTTAGCTTAAGATTTGTGACGTAAATGAATGTTTATTGCCTTAAGCTACTGAGTGTTGGAGTGGTTTGATAGAGCATTAAACTTCTAACTCCCCTCAAACCTATTTCTGTAAATTGAATTAAATGAGAAATACAAGTCAGTTCCTTGGGGGTCTTTTCCATCTTCAGAAACCAAATTCCTGCAAGCTACCCTGGCTTGCTTAGGTGCTGAGTAGAACTCAGGAACTCTGCATTAAATGATTTGGCAGAACAAATCCATGCCACCTTTTCCCTTCTGCACATCTCTGTCTTGATTTCAAAATATTTCTTTCAATTGGCATAAGGGAATCTTTTCACATGGGGTTAAAAAATTTGATGGATTACATTTGGAAAGAACATGGTGCACACAAGCTGAGAGATCTCAACAAATCATCATCAAAATGCTGTAAAGAATAAGCCTAATGCCAAAAAATTATGTGAGTTCTGGTACATCTAATAAAGATATATTTCTCATTCATAATATGAAGTTAATTCTCCATTTCCAAAATTCTTGAGTAATTAGTGAATGTGCCTAAGCTTCTCATATAAAGTGCCTGCATTTTATTTATCTTGAACAGTTTTATTGGGGTATAATTTATATACGAAAACTGTACATATTTAATGTGTACAATTTGATGAGTTTGGACATAAGCAAATACTCATGGTACAATTACTGCCATCAAGGTAATAGACATCCAACAACTCTCAAAATTTCCTTTTGTCCCTTTCTTTTCTTTTTTCTTTCTTTGCTTTATTCCTTTCTTTCTTTTTATTTGAGTGGTAAGAACACTTATTATGAAACCTATCTTCTTAACAAATTTTAAAGTGCACAGTACTGTCCTCTTAACTACAGGCACTTCATTGTACCACAGAGCCCCAGAACTTATTCACCTAGCATAACTGAAGCTTTATACAGGTTGAATAAAAATTTCTTATTTCCTCCACCCCAAGCATCTGAAAACCACTATTGTATTCTCTGCTTCTCTGAGATTGACTATTACAGATGCCCATATAAGTGAATCATGTGATATTTGTCCTTCTGTGACTGGCTTATTCCACTTACAATAATTTCCTCAGGATTCATCCATGTTATTGCAAATAACAGAATTTCTTTCACTGCATCGATATACTACATTTTCTTTATCTATTCATCTGTTGATAGTAGACACTTGGGTTGTTTTGGTGTCTTGTCTATTGTGAATAATGCTGCATATTTCTCTTTAAAATCCTGATTTGATAATCTTGAATTATTTTTGATATATGTTCAGAAGCGGAATTGATCAATCATATGGCAGTTCTATTTTTAACTTTTGAGGAACTGCCGTACTGTTTTCCATAGCTATAGCACCATTTGACAAGGATGCCAAGTGTAGTACACAATGGTGAAAAGAAAGTTTGTTTCATCAACAAATGTTGGGAAAACTGGTATTCACGTAAAAAAAAAAAAAAATTTGACCCCTATCTTACATAATCTACAAAAAAAATCAACTCAAAATAGATTGAAGACTTAAACATAAGTCTTGAAACTGTAATACTACTCAAAGAAAACATAGGAGAAATGTTTCTTGAGTGTGGTCTTTGCAATGATTTCTCAGACACAACAACAAAAGCATAGGCAATAAAATCAAAAATGGAAAAAAGGGATTACATGAAATAAACAGACAAAAACCTTCACAGCAAAGAAAATAACAGAATGAAAAGGTAAACTACAGAATTAGATAAAATATTTTCAAATTACATATCTGATAAGTGGTTGACTTATGAAATATAAGCAAATCATACAACCCAAAAGCAACAAACAAATAAACAAAACCAATTCAATTAAAAAATGAGCAAAAGACTTTAACAGACATTTCTCCAAAGAAGATATATAAATGGCCAACAAGTATATGAAAGGATGCTCAACATCATTATTTATCAGGGAAATACAGGTCAAAATTATGAGATATTACTTCCCACCTGTTGGGATTGCTATTCACAAAGAAAACACACACACAAAAAAACAAAATGTAAGTGTTAGCAAGGATGTGGAGAAATAGAAACCTTTGTATACTATTAGTGGGAATGTGAATTTTAAAAATGGTATCTATAATTAGATGCTATAGGTAAAGTGTGTTGAATGTGCACTGGCTCATAAACTGTATAATTTTAATACTTGATCTTATAATGCTTGTGGGTTTTTGAAAATATCTGAGGATGTTTATCTTTCAAAAATAAACATGGATGATATATTTAGTATTAAAGTTATAACATATGTTTTTGGCGAGTACAAACATAAAAGTTTCTTAGAATTTGCATTTATGTCCTATGTCCTCCATATAAAGGTTTATTTTACCTTAATAGGAAATTATGTTTCCCAAATTATTAACAGTCATTAATTTTCATTCCCTCATAACTACTTCCCTTCACCTCTAATATGACAGTACCAGAAAGTTATTATTATTATTATTATTATTATTATTTGAGATGGAGTCTCACTCTGTAACCCAGGCTGGAGTGCAGTGGCACAATCTCGGCTCACTGCAACTTCCACCTCCTGGGTCCTGGTTCAAGCAATTCTCCTGCCTCAGCCTCCCGAGTAGCTGGGATTACAGGCATGCACCACCATGACCAGCTAATTTTTGTATTTTTAGTAGAGATGGGGTTTCACCATGTTGGCCAGGCTGGTCTTGAACTCCTGCCCTCATGATCTGCCCGCCTCAGCCTCCCAAAGTGGTGGGATTACAAGCGGAGCCACCACATCCGGCCAAGTTTTTCATAATTTTTGATTTATAAATCACATGGCAATGTAGTTAAAACATGTCCAGTGCCATTAACTGTTCAAAAAAGAAAAAAAACAAGTGTTTTTCTCTGGAGACCTGTTCACAAGTTCATTAGTAAAAGCTTGTACTGATACTCATAACTGCATGTCACAGTTCCTCTAAATTTATTTTTCTAAAACCATACTTATCCTTGTTCTTTCTTATTGGTTAAAAAAAATACTAATATATTTTTCAAGTTTCAACACTACAAACACACAAATTCTCCATTTACTTTTCATTGGTTTTCATAATACCGCATTTCCCACTACATCTCCTTAAGTATAATGGAATCACATAATAAAAATATATAACTAATGTTTTAGAAAATCTACTTCTTTCTAGAACAAGTATATTGAAATGTTTGAAGTCATAGAAAAAAAATATATATGAAAGCCTGGACTGAAAAGTCAAGTTTTATTTTTATATATTTATTTGCCAAGTGACCATAAAATATACATGTACCCTCTCTCTCCAGAAAAAGCACATTAGGAAAAGTAATGCTTACTAAACTTAGTTTACCTGTTAAAATTAATTACATCTAGCTTACCAGATAATGCAATCAAAATCATTAGGATAAGCTTTTCCAGCATATGAGATTGAAAGTTCATCAGAATTCTTCCTTTTTTTTTTGGAGATAAACATAGCCATCTTCCCATTCATTCTTTAGATAAGGACTTTTCCCAGAAAACTGTAAGTAACAAAGTTCAAATACCTGAATGTGGACCTACAAATATTTTAAAATTCAGATTTCTTACAGATATGTGACATTAACCACCACCCACCTGGCAAACATTACATATTGAGTAGCTTACCTTTTCAGTTCAAAGTGTAAGTTAGAATAGATATATGTAGTAAAACCTTTTCCAGGGAATCTACAACATCTGAGAAAATATATGCATTAATATACCTGGTTAACTTATCCCATGATGTGATGTACCTAGAAGCTGTCTCTACAATCTTATATTGGTTGGTAGAGAATATACAAAACCATAGCTAATCATAGGTGAGTCTTCAACATTTCTGAACCAGTTATCTCTATTCTAGTGGAAGCTTCTATAAAAGATTGTCAAAGATTATTAATGAGAAATGAAAGCTGGACATGAAGGAACAGTGTCCACAAACACCGTTCTCATATGTAGGGGGAATTTCCATTTTTGAAACTGATAGGGCAGTGTCCCTTATGAGAAAATTTAGATATATATCCAAATTCCTACAGGAATTAAGTGTATTATAAAGTTGGTGCTTTAAATCAGTGTGTGTCAGGGGAAAGGGATGGATTATCCAATAAGTAATATTGGAACTCATAAATTCTAGTAGAATCTAATCTGAAAAAATTAAAATTGGATTCATAACTCCCATACTACAATAGGAAATATCCCTAATAAATATGTATGTACATTTAGTAAATGAAAATTTATAAATCTGGAAGAAATCATGACTGAACTTTTTATAATTCTCTAGATTTCACAGCCTTCCTAACTGTAATAAAAAGCTTAGGAAACATTTGTAAATGATTGATATATTTGAATGTATGATATATTCTAAAAATCTTGATGGCAAAGTCAACAAATACAGAGTAAAAGAGAAAGCTGACAAACAGTAATAATATTTGCAGAAATATGGGTGCTCTCCTAATAGAAAAAGTTTCTACAAATCAATAAGAAAAGGGCCAGAGACTCAAAAATATAAGCAAAGAATAAATGATTAACATAAAAACAAAGTATAAAACAATAGAAAAAACAGATTCACATAAACGAAAATAAAAGTGAGTATCAAAAGTATTAAAAGATATTCAACCTCATTGATAACTTGAGAAATGCAAATCAAAACTATACTGCATTGAATTGGTAAAGATGAAAAAATTTGATGGAGCACTGTGTGGTAATGTGCTAACATGTGTAGCATACTGGCCTGCAGAAAATTAACCCAGACGATTGACACAGAGATACAAACTAAATCATTGTTTCTTCATTTTGTACACCCTCACATAATTTCTTTATTGAAAGTGCATGGGAGCATAATTTCAAGAAATCAAAAGAAGAAATAAATAAAAAGAAGAAATAAAGATACTGAATTGTTGCTGAACTCCTTCAAAATGTATTGTTGAAAAATTAGTATTCTTTGAGACGGAGTCTCGCTCTGTCGCCCAGGCTGGAGTGCAGTGGAGCGATCTCGGCTCACTGCAAGCTCCGCCTCCTGGGTTCACGCCATTCTCCTGCCTCAGCCTCTCTGAGTAGCTGGGACTACAGGCGCCCGCCACCACGCCCGGCTAATTTTTTGTATTTTTAGTAGAGACGGGGTTTCACCGTGGTCTCGATCTCCTGACCTCGTGATCCGCCCGCCTCGGCCTCCCAAAGTGCTGGGATTACAAGCGTGAGCCACCGCGCCCGGCCGAAAAATTAGTATTATTTTTCAAATAACTTTTAGAGGAAACAAGGCAACTTACCTTTCCTAAATTAAATCACTCCTCAAAAATCATTTAGATGGCTGAATTATATATAAATTGGGTTAGATATATGATGATACATGATACAGATGATGATAATGAAGATAGATGATAGATAGATAGATAGATAGATAGATAGATAGATAGATAGATAGTTTTCTTTTCCTCACTTTTCTCCTTGCTAATAAAAATCTGCTTGCAGAATTTCAGCTAATAAATCTTTTGGTTGCCTACAGAACCTATTTCCTTTTTAAAAAGTGTAAGATTCCACAGAGATGTAATAAAATCCATGTGCTTTAGCTGAAAATTGTGCCCATATTACTTGCTTCAAAACCTTTTCCATCTTTGCAATAGGTGCAATAGATATTATATAAATAAATTATTCACGTATTTGTATTCTTTTCTGCCATGAAACGACAAAAAAGTTCTTTTGAGATCCTTTGTTAGGATCCTTTAGCTGTAAGGAATTGCTTCAGCCTTTCAAAGCGATTTCCTATTTTCCTGCTACTGTAATATTCTTAAATTTGCATTGGGTATATGGCCTTTATTTTTCCCTCTCGGCATCATTTATGTCTTATGACCTAAAATTTCACAATGATGTGCCATATTGTGTTGCTTATTTTTCATAATGCTGGATTATAAATCAAATGTTTGAATCTGAAAATATGCCTCCTGGAGTTCTGAGAAATTTTCTTGTATTACTTATTTAACCACTGATTGTTTCTCCTTTTTCTCCATTATCTCTCTGGATTTCCTACTAGTGGGAAATTAAACCTTCTGGCTTGTTACTGCCATGGTTATATATTTTGTAATTCATTCCACATTTATTTGACTTTTTTATTATTGTGTGGGAGATACTGCCCTTTGTAGCACAAGTCTTCTACAAAATGTTTTGTTTTTATTATATTTTTAATTGATAAGATCTCTTTCTCTTTATATGTTCTTTTTTTGGAATATAACACGCTTTTTAAAGAATACAACATTATTAATTTCATCTATAGGTTTTTATATTTTTCATTCTCTATCTGCATTGCTTTTACTTCTTCCAAATTCCCTTTCCCTTGCTTTGAATGAAGCTTTTTTAGAAGCAGGTTTTCTCAAAGGTCAGGTTCCTTTCACCCCCCTTCAAATGTAAAAAAAGGCAACAACAACAACAACAACAACAAAAAACGCACCAAAAACAGGTTGGAGGTTTTGTTTGGTGAACAGCAATTTAAAGTCATTAGGCTGTTGTTTCATTAGGGACCAGTAAAATGTGCATGTCAGGTCTTTTTTCCCTGCCAATCCATTTCTTCAGAGAAGAATCCTCCAGTGCTCTACCTTAGTATTTTTCATGTCTATATTCTCATCAGATCTCATGAGAACCTTCTCACTATCACAAGAAGAGCATGGGGGAAACCACTCCCATGATCCGATCACCTCCCTTCTGGTCCCTCCCCCAACACATGGGGATTACAATTCGAGTTGAGATCTGAGTGGGGACACAGAGCCAAACCATATTACATATGATACCAATCTTATATAAACAAGAGGGTGGGCCAGATGCAATGGCTTATACCTGTAATCCCAGCACTTTTAGAGGCCGAGGTGGGCAGATCACTTGAGGACAGGAGTTTGAGACCAGTTTGGCCAAAAGGGCAAAACCCTGTCTCTACTGAAAATACAAAAATTAGCTGGGTCTGGTGGCAAACACCTATAATCCTAGCTACTTGGGATTTGGAGGCAGGAGAATCATTTGAACCTGGGAGGTGTAGGTTGCAGTGAGCCAAGGCAGCACCACTGCACTCCAGCCTGGGCAACAGAGTGAGACTGTCTCCAAAAAAAAAAAAAAAAAAAGTGACACAGCCTCATATACATCTATTAATCTATTATGTACCTACAAAAATTATAAAATAATAAAAATTTAAAAATTTAAAAATAAACAAAAGGGGCATATGTGGTGTGTGTGTGTGTATGTGTGTGTGCGTGTGTGTGTGTGTGTGTGCGTGTTCAGAGCAAAACTTTGAAACTGAGAAAACATGTAGAAATGGTAAGAGAATACATACATGCTTTATATGAGTATGAGTCCAGCATTACAGTCCTGGATGATTTACATCATAGAATGATGAAACACTCACTGGTCTCATTCAGTAAATCACCTAATTAGAATAATTGTTAACCATGAAAGAGGTAAGATAAGGCTAGAGACTAAAAATTATAAATTATTGTTCATTTCTAACATGAACAAAGGGTCCAGCATGTCAGCCATTTGTGTATTAAGCCTTACTGTAATAAACTTCTTTATCAATAAGGATCCCATTATTATATATTGTCTATTGAGGCATACCTATTTAATTATCAGATGCCTCAATGCTGAGATAAAATACTAACAATGATAGAAAATTCTGAATGTATTGAAGAAGTTAGATGAAAGTAATAACAGAAAATTTGGCAGATAGATATGAAGAGTCCTAGAATTAGGTTCAAAACACCATCAGTACAATTATATGACCAGGGAAACCTATTTTAACAAGTTGTTCGCAGGAAAAAATTCAAATACTGTCATTGAGTTCAAGCCTTATCATAGCAAGGCTTTTCCTAAATGAGTACAATCTCATGCTGCATTAATGGAAACACAGTGTCTACAAGAAGAGAAATTCACAATTCTTTGAAATATCTAGAACAGCATGTTCTGCTCCAAGAACACTTCAGGGCACAAAGAACAAAAGAGGGTGACTAGGATGACAAATGTTTGGAAACAGTTATCAGGAAAGCTTGTAGGAACCAGGGATGTTGAAATGAAAAGAGATGTTTATGTGAAACAAATCTGTCTTTTAAAATGTTAGAAGCTTTGTCCAGTGATCAGAATGATTACACATTCTATGCAGCCCAGGAAGCAGGAGTAGGAAAATTGAAAGGAAGATACAGGAAAGCTGACTTTCACTTCGGAATCAGAGAGAGAACTTTCCAACTGAGAGGCTAGGGCAACACCGAATCCTCCCTTCACCTCCACAGTATTTCATTATGCCCTAAGCCGCCAGATGCTGCATCCACAATGAGATGATGATGAGCAAAGATTAAAGGGATTAGGCCTCTCCCATCTGGAAAAAAAACAACCATTAAGAGATGATATAGTCCATTTTAAGTCAACAAAGATGTGTTCGCTAAATCTCAAAACTAATAGGACCCCATCTATGAACTGCTATTTTAAGTTAAAAATGAATAATATTAACAGAAAGCATTTGCTAAACATAGAGCATGTGCCAGGAACAATTCTAAATGCTTTACCTAAATTGTCCCATGGATTCCATGCAAGAACTCAGTATGGTAAAAATTATCTGCATTGTGCAGATTAGGAAACTAAAACTGGGAAATGTTTTTAAAAAAAGTTATCCTTGGTCACAAACTACTAAGTGGTAGAAGAAGATTTCGTTTCATTTTCAGGGTTGCGATTTCAATGCTCAAGTGTTTTCTACTTAGATGCTCTGTCTTGGCACATGGGAGGCAGCATTAAAGACTATATTGCTGGCCTAGGCAAAAACAATATCATCTTTGAAAGAAGTTAATGAAATCCAGAAAACAGATTAGTGATTTATTTTCATCAAGAAGTTTCTGCAGTTCAAGAAAATGACCTTGCCACTTTTACTTCTTTCATTTTCTTAAAAACAGCATATATAATTCCATTTATAAAGTACTTTACATTAACATACACTTAAGCACAAAGCATATCTCTCAGAGAATCTGAAATCTCTGTTAGTTGACACTTCTGCATATTTACCATAATAAGCCACGTTGTCCCTGAGATTTCTGTATGATAGTGAATTGCCTTTTGAGTCATCCGAGGAAGGTATAAATTAGACTTAGAACAAGACTAAAAGCTGTATGAAGAAACAGAGACCTCAGTAAAGGTAATTACCTAGACAGTTATAAAAGTTAGTATTATTATAATGGTTTGTAACTATATTTTTGTTTTCTACATGACTTAAGAGACTAATACATTAAAACATTATTAGATCAAAATCGAGTATTATAACATTGGTTTGTAACTTCATATTTTATTCTCTACATAATTTAAGAGACGAATGCATTTTAAAAATTATTAGCTTATGTTTTGGGGTACACAATGTATAAACATAATTTTGTGATATTGACAATTGAAAGAGATGAAAAAGAAGCTGTAAAGGAGCAAAGTTTTTGTATGTTGTTAAAGTTAAGCTGCTATAAAAAAACAAGATTATTATCAGGTACATAAAATATTATGCCATACTTTGTGAATGTGCATAGCATGACTGTTTTTGATAATGAGAATACCTCATTACTCATTTATGAGAAATAATACATTTCTTTTAGTACTTTAGCCAGCAGAAGCAGATGTAAATTTTTTACTTCATGTGGTAGTAGAAGTGAAGAATAGATTACAAAGGTGAAAAATGTAATTAAGTTTAAAAATATAGAAAGATTCACAAACCAGAAAAAAGACAATATGTTGTAGGAAACAAGGCTATTTGAAATTTATTTTTAAAAATTGAGATGATGTTAAGGCAAGATAGACACGTCCTTCATCAGAGAAAGAAAGCTGGATTATATAGAACAGCTTGGACCTGACTCAATGGTTTATTCTTCTGCTCTTACTTCAAAGGTCTGATACTTGCAGATATAGTCAGGTGTCAGATGCTTACTACTGATAGATCTCAAGATCAATGGAAACACATCTGGAAAAGTTTCTCAGTTTCCCATTGACTTCTAAAAGCAATGCCAGACAAATAACTATTTTTTAGAATGTTTGTAGTTGAGCCATAAACCCACACAAACTCTTACGATTGCCTCCTTCTTGATACTAGATTTTCCCATTTACGTGGCAGAAGGGCTGTCATAATGAAGGTTTCAGTTTCAATTAAGACCACCAGTTAGGGAAAATACAGACAAGTTTAGCTATGAACAGAGAGTTTCTAAGAGGAGACTATAGACATCAAGTCCAGGGGGCAGTTGAAGAGGAACAGCATAAAGACCAATCATGCGTAGGAAGCCTAAAAGTTCCTAAGAGTAAGGCTGCAGGAAAGAGCAGATGCCAGAGGAGTTTATATACTGGATGGTGATCAGAGTTAATAATATGAGTCATAGTAGATTACATTTATCACAAGGTTGCTACGGGATTAAACCTCTTTAGTCTATTGAATGGAGTGTAGGCATGGGAAGTTCTAAGGCCTCTCCAGCATCAGCTGTGGCCTTTCTCCTTAGAGGAAATCATTGATTCTAGTGGAAAGAGAGACCCAAGTTTTCTTGGAAGGAGTAAGCAATGATGCAACCATTAATTTACTCATCTCCCTTTTTTTAGAAACTACATCGATCTGTCTCTTAACTAATGGTGAGTCAGGGAATATTTCAAATTCATCTTTGTGCCTCTAGACTCTACTACAGAGCCTAGTACATGCCAGATGTTTAAAGTAGGTATTGAATATACCACTAAAGGTGAAAGACAAGTAAGATATGCAGAATTCAGAGTACCACAACTACTCACATTACGACTTTAGAAAATAAGATGAATTGCCTTAAAGCAAATGTGGTATATGTACACAATGGAATGCTAGTCAGCCTTAAAAAAGAAGGTAACCCTGTCATTTGTGACATGAATGCATCTAAAGAGCATTATGCTAAATGACATAAGCCAGGCACAGAAGGACAAATACCACGTGATCTCACTTACATGTGGAGCAATAAAAAAGTTGAACTAGTAGGAGCAGAGGCTACCAGGGGCTAGGTGGGTGAGTGGAGGTTAGGGAGATGTTTCTGTTTTCCCAATCTTACTAAATAGTTCTACTAAATAATTCTCACCTCTTCAGTTTATATATCCATTATAAAATCACCCACCATGATGGTTTGGAGTTGAGCAGGGAAGGGCAGGCAATACACTACCTCTAAGTGACTCTAAGAATGCCACTTACTACTAAGTGAATTTGAACAATTAACTGACAGTCTATTATCTTGTTTATCCCAAACGTGTAAAAGAGTAATAAAAATACCCACACTACCCATATGAGGTCTTACATAAACAACAGCCCAAATGAGATCACATCTAGGAATGTGCAGGGTAAGTTAGAAAGAATTTAACTATGTTGGATGCTATTATCTTGCTGTTTCTACTTTGCCACTTAGAGGAATGAGTGTTAATCCCTGTCATTTCATCTGCTGAGGACTCCAAATTCTGACTATACACAGACATTGACTCATGACCAAGGGTGTTAAGTGTAAAGTCATTCAGAAAGGAAAATATTAAACATTAGCTTTTATAGAACTGTGGGTTATGATAAAATTTTTTTGCCCAATCAATTACTTGAAGTTTGCCATCTCTGCCACTGGCAAGCATGCAAATGTTTAACAAGTATCTAATGAGAGCAAGTAATTGCACACCCTCTGCACACTGCTCAATTGTTCCCTGATGTGCCCTAAATGTGCTGACACCGGCTTTCCTTCATCCGTGTCCCTCCAGGCCAGGAATCTCAGATGGCTCTATCAATAGAAGGCACACTGTGCTTATTCTAATTCATTGGAGATGAACAAAGACTACGATCTTGGAAGTAGTAAAAAGTACCTCTCTTGGGGCAGGAACTTGGCAATGGAAATGTAAAACGAAAGCCTGACCCCAAACAAGCTTGGAACTGTTCCTTTTTTACTAAACTAATATTAACTATGGAACAAATTTTAAGACAGAAAATTGACAAATCTGAAATTTTTTTGCTTAGACACCTGGCCTCATCCTTAGACCTCTCCATCTCTGACCCAGAATATCTATCTCTTCCTCTACAGAAATTCTTATACACATTGTATGCTCCTGTACACGATGTAATTCCATACACATTATTCATTCATTAATGTTTAATGCATTTATAAATTTTATTATTTTATTCATTCAATTCAACGCATTGCTTTAGTAGTAGTATCAACATTCATCATAAGCTCTTACTGTGTGTTCCAAGCATCATAAAAAGGGCTTTATATTAATTATTTAATCCCCCTAACAACTCTGCGAGGTAAGCCCTTTATTATCCCCATTTGACGAACCAGTCTCAAGGAAGTCACATTACTTGCCTAAATTCACCCAAATAAGCTAGTAAGTGATGGATCAGTGATTTAAACCAGGTCTGTGTAGCTTTGGAGTCTGAGTTCTTAACTATCATATTAAACTGGCTAAGTGTTGGGGCCCTAAGCATTAAGAGAACGTGCCCTGCCTGTTAATTTTAGTGGAGGAATGCAGAGGAAGGGCTGGAAGACTTGGAGAAGTTTGCTGAACTTCACTTGAGGTGAAAAGCGTCAGAAGAAAAAAGTAGGCAGGGAGATCAGGAAAGGCCTTAGCAATTATAATAAAGAGTTTTGATTTTATGCTGAAAACAATGGAGAAGAACTGAAGGATAAGATTACTGTATCATATTTATGCTAGATGTACTGGAAAAGGATATGGCAGGAGGCCCAGGGAGCAGATAGGAAGGCGGTGATAGTGATAATCCAAATAAGAAATGATGAGGACTAAGGTCAATGACTAGGAGAAAGGAGGAAAATGGGTACAGAGAATGAGGGAGAGGGAGTGATACAGAATTCCTCCAAAGTTTTTGCTTGGAGACTCTTAATGGTACATTTATCTGTAAGGGAATACAGGGACATTGCAAATGTGGGGAAAAATGAAATGTAAACTGAGGAGCCTATGGCATAGCACAGGTGCTCTGATGAGCATTCAGGACTTTGAAACGTAGTGGGAGCCACTGCCATTTGTACAATGACGAGTCATAGGATTCCTTTCTGATATAAACTCTGTTCAGTTAGTGCTGATCAGAGCAATGTTTCATTTGAAGTCTAGAGAAGAGATATGTGAGAAAGGCATTCAGGGTGGTGAATAAGATGTAGACCTGTAGTCAGGAATGAACACATAGATCTCTGTTTTAGACAGATATTGAGAGTACAGTGAAATTAGCAATGCTGTAACACTAGAGTGCAGAGTCAGACTGTTTGGACTTGAATCTCAGTTTCCCATTTACTGTCTACCTGACCCTGAGTTAGCTACTTCTACTAAATCTGTGTCTCCAAGACTTTACCTGAAAAAATGGGCACAATTATAATTCTTCAGAGTGCTGAGAGAAATAGATATCCTGAGAAGTGCTTAACCATGTAGGAAAAAAATCAATTGCTCATTTTGTAAAACAAACAAAAAACATAAATATGTATTGTGTGTATGTTACACATATGCAAATCTTAAGTACCAGACAGAAATTAAAGAGATATGATAGAAAAGAAGTCATTAAACATTTTAATATGAAAACACTTGTCCATAAAAGAACACTTTTTCCTCATAGGAACTAATATGGATTAATCACTATGAATTCAGGATTATTCAATCAATTTTGTTTTCTTGAGACAATAAATTTGAGGCCCAGGGATGTTCAATGACACAACCAAGGTCACATCCAATCAAGCCAGAGTCAAAATCAGCAGTTTCCTAATCCCAAGTAAGAAGAAACTTTCACTACACTATGCTAGATAATAATCTGTTTAAAGGAAAATCTATCAGTTAAGTCAAAATCTTTATGTCACTGCTACCTCATTTTTATCATTTATCTATCAAAAATAACTTGTGTCAAGTTGTTCTTAGAATGTCAACCCTCTGAAGCAGAGATTTTTTTTGCCTTTTCAGAATTAACTTTTCCCATACACTGTGTTGTGTATGCAGTAGGCAATTTAGATGATAATAACCAGCATTTTGTTTATCTGACTGAAAGAGTGTTATGGGGTATTTGTCCTCTGGTGAAAATCACACACTGGTAAGTTTCAGTGCTTTTTTTGCTTGTCTCTGGAAAGTTTGTATTTCTTATGAGGCACTTTTTTTCCAAGTTATTTTTATGGATGGATTGGAAAGATAAAAAGAAGATGCTAGACCAAGGGCAAGGTATAAATACAAACTAACGAGCTAGAAAAACTGATTTCCTTATATAATTTTCACTTTCCCTTTTCCCTTCCCCACTAGGATATATATACATAAAATTTATAATAAAATCAGGCTAGAATGTCTGCCAAAGATAGAATATAAATTTCATTACAGTAAAGCTAAAAATCTAGATACATAGTTATGCAAAGATTTAACTAAGTGTAATCCACTGCCATCAACTTTGAAGACAGTGTCATGTTCCCCAGGACAAATAATGAGGGTTTGCATTAATACATTGAATGAGAAAATGCTCCTTTGCATTAAATTGATTTTTGTTTATGTCATATCTTCCCATATGTCATATGTCCAGCAGGACTTGCTCTCTGTTTATTTTGTACTCATTAGATTTACGTAGTTTTATAGGTTAAAAGAAATAAAAGGGCTTGGGTACTTGAATACTGATTGGGCAGTTTAAAGACATAATACTGTATTTCCTTCTCTTGATTAACAAATAATTTGGAACATAGTAATAGGGGCAAAAATGTAACCTGGATACTGAGACAAACATTTCCAAGAAATTCTTATAGCTACTCTTAAAGAATGACGTCTTAACACAGTACTTTTTAGATGCTTCAAGCAATTTTTGCAAGAAAATGAGAAATAATCCAGTTATGAGGTAATTCAGAGTAAATGGTAATGCATAAATAGAAAGCACATAAATGATCTTTAAATGCATGCTTAGAAAACGAAGCATTTACATTTATGGGAAAGAGTAGATGACTCCAATAAAATTGCTCTTATTGTATAGCATTTATTTGGTACTTTACATTTTAAAACTGTGCTACTGTTATTGAATTAAGCAAAAGAGTTCCAACACTTTATATGAATTACTTTTACCCACAAATTATGCAGGACTAGAAAGTACATGAGAAAGTTGCAAAAAAAAAAAATGCTGTTGATAAGCTTCATCACTAAGAAAGTTTGTAAATCTGAAGAACTGAATGTTGACTTTAGAGAACTATGGAATGGGGGCCAGAAGAAAAACAGATCTTTTCAATTGGATTACAAATAATAACACAAGAACCCATCTGCCTATGTTTTGTGGTGAAGAATGCCATGATTATTTGATGAGTAGGAGGGAAAGTTTGGTGGGATGAAAAATGGAACAAAACCAGGGAAGCTGGCTGCCTCAAGTTCAACAAGAAAATGTCAAATTAAATGTGTGTTCTCTTCCTGAAAAATACCCACCCTCGTTATGCAACCATGTGTTGATGACTGATGCAAATGAAATTTTCAAGTCCCATACAAATGTATTGCTTATGATGTCAGCTTAGAGCCAGCCAGTCCTCAGCAATACACAGAATTAATATTGTAGCCTTAGAAAGAAGATGCAGACATTAAATGTTTATAGGTACAATCTCCCTTTCCTCTTTACTATATTCCTATTTAATCACTGAACTACTAGAATTGGAAGAGTTGTGGCTTTGGATTAAATATAATTTGAATCCTGGCTGTCACCTTTATGGGGAAAACTAGGCTTCTGCTACTTCCCTAGGGCAAACACATCTGTGATTTAAGCTAATAGGCCCTGCATGTCACTGTTGCTTCCTACAAACAGGGCTAAAATAGCATGGCTTTGCAACAGAACCTGTAATCTTAAAGAGAAATCACATCATTTTGAATAAAGTCCACCTTATCTGATAAAACATTTGCATGCCAACTAGTGATTTTCCAACTGAATGAGTGTTTCAGTTAATGAGCATATGTGAACATTTTGATTAAAAAAAAAGCTGAAGATTCAGCTTTAAACTCTGAGGTACTGTATTCATTCTCAATTTCTAGCTTATAAAACTGAAAATAACTTTTTGAGATAAAAATGAGAAAAGCTGAATTCTTTTGTTTTGTTTTCTGAGATTTACCTTTATCAAAAGTAATTGTTATTTTAGTGAGTACTAATGTAAACACTGAAACACCAGCACTATAAAACATTTTACACAGGAAAGAAATTAAAGTAGGTTGTTCAGTAAGTTAACTGACTTGTTTTTAAATTAATAAGTAGTAACTGGAGAAGGTAACAGTGATAACAAATGCAAAGTATCAAAGAAAAAACTTTAGAACATTTAATTTGAACAATTTCTTTAAACTTTAAATTTGAAATACTTTAAATTTTTTAGTTCCAAATTTACTCATAATTATCATCATATGTATTCACTTTAATAAATTACTGTACTTATGAGCCATATATTTGTTCTAATTATAATGAAAATTACACAATAATAAAAATATTCAGTAGTGACTCATATCAAATACTCATATAGCAAGTTATTTACTCTTTAAGAAAAAAACAAACCCTGACGTTAATTCGATCTAGGCTCTTTTGTGATTTCCTTATAAGTGTGCAACAAAGTATAGTCCTGTAAATGTAAATACCAATAAAATAGTATCTTATTGTTCTTCATGGAAATCAGTGATGCATCATAATGCATGTCATTAGCGATACTGAAAACCATTGGAGAAATTATTATTGCATTTTAATGAATGAGTTAAATGCCTGGGGTTGTCAACTATGCTAAAAGAATAATTATCTGAGAAAAATTAATTCTGGCATTTGGTAATTACTAGTTGAAAAATTGTAAATTTCATTGAAAGGATACTTTGTCTCAAATGTTTTATGCTATCTCAAATGCTGGAACCACATATGGGGTTGCAGGTAGAAAATATTTTATTATACAATCATAGACTATTACAATTCAAAAAATATTTTAAAAGACTTAAAAAGTATCCTTATCCAAGTTATAAGAGCACCAATAATAACAACTATATTTTCTATCAGAGTTAAAAATTTATAACCATGACAAAATCAGTTGGACAATTGATTTAGTGTGGGTAGTTTTAAAAATACATGTGATAAAACATGAGTTAAACTTCGATGATGAGTATGTTGATTTGCTTGACTGTAGTAATTACTTCACTGTGCATATGTGTACCAACATTAGTATATCAAAACATCATGTCACACACCTTAAGTATATATAAAAAAAACATTTTTAGATGTTATTTTTCTGACGTTATTGGGCTAGTAAAATTCCATTTTAAAAGTTTACACATCACAGAATTCTTTAAATCACATTTGATATTACCATATGTATGCTGAAAAAATTTTACTTTTTCACTGTGTTACCATTTAAAATGATCATGCAAAATCAGTGGTGGGTAACACTGCTGGTGCCGTTATTAACAGAAATCGAGTCAGTGGCACCAAAACATACTAATAGTCATTGTGCTCTTCACTGTCACACATTTAAAAGTTTCTCTAAAAATGTTTTAATAAAGCACTATCATTTATTAAGTTTATCAATTATTAACCTTTGAGTACATATCTTTTAATATTCTATGCAATAAAATAAGTAAGTATAAAGAACTTCTGCTACATATTATGAAATGCAATGGTTATCTCTAGGAAAAACGCTTATGTGATTGTGTTGAGAGCTAAATTAGCCACCTCTATCATAGAACATAAGTTTTACTTGAAAGAATAACCAACAAACTATGGTTATTCGAAAGTGGATATTTGAAGAACCAAGATAATTTTCAAAAAGGATAATTTTGAAAAAGGACAAAGGACTCGCACTTCTGGATTTCAAAACTTTCTACAAAGTTGAAGTAATCAAGGCCGTGTGGTATAAGCATAGACATATAGATCAAGGAAGTCGAACACAGAAGCTAGAGCTAAACATCTGCGGTCATTTGACTATTGACCAGGAACCCAAAAAAATTCTATAGAGAAAGAAGAGTCTTTTCAACAAGTGATTCTAGGAAAACTAGATATCCAGGTGCAAAAAAAGGAATTTGGAGCCCTACTTCACATCATTTATAAAAATTAACTTGAAATGGCTTATATACCTAAGTGTAAAAGCTAAAACTGTAACACACTTAGAATCAAACATAGCAATAAATCTTTGTGACTGTGGATTAGGAAATAGTTCTTAGATAACCAAAAGCACAATTGGCAAAAGAAAGAAATAGATAAACTGAGCTTCATTAATACTAAAAACATTTGTATTTCCAAGAATATCATCAACAAAGTAAAAAGACAACTTACAGAATGAGGGAAAATATTGGTAAATCATAATCTGCTAAGGGTGTATTTTCGAGATATATAAATAACTCTCAAAACTAAACAATACAAATACCCCAATTAAAAACAGGCAAATTTTCCAATAAGACATGCCTTGAAAGAACATAAATAAATGGCCAATAACACATGAAAAGATGCTGAACTTTGTTAGTCAATTGGAAAAAGCTGTAGGATTCCACTTCACACCCAACTAGGATGGTATAATAAAAAAGACAGACAAAGACAATAACAGACAATAACATGAACATTGTTCATGGGAATGGAATGTAAAATGGCAGACGCTGTAGAAAACAGTTTGACAGTTCCTCAAAATGTTAAACACAGAATTACTATATGATTCAGCATTTCATTCCTGGTTGTATACCCAAGAAAACTGAAAACATGTCGACATAAAAAGTTGTACTGTTTATGGCAGCATTATTCGTAATAGCCCAGAGTGGAAACAACCAAATGTCCATCAACTCATGAATAAATAAATAAAATATGGCATATCCATACAATGGTTATGATATATCCATAAAGCTTATATCCAATAACATAAAATATGGTATATCCATAAAATATAATGATAAATATGATACAGCCATATATCCAAGTGCCCATCAACTGATGAGTAAATAAAATATGATATATATAAAATATAATATGTCATATCCATATACCATATCTATAATCCATATAATAGTATGTCCATCTAACAATATAATGAAATATTAGTTGGCCATACAAAAGAATGAAGTCCTGATGCATGCTACAACATGGATGAGACTTGAAAACATTATGCTAAGTGAAAGATGCCA
The DNA here is from genome assembly GCF_009828535.3 of Hylobates moloch. Classification (NCBI taxonomy): domain Eukaryota; kingdom Metazoa; phylum Chordata; class Mammalia; order Primates; family Hylobatidae; genus Hylobates; species Hylobates moloch. Next base: position 205,487,851 of record NW_026652276.1, read on the forward strand.
AACACAAAAGACCATGCATTGGATGATTCTATTTACATAAAACGTTTAGACTAGGCAGATCCATAGAGACAGAAAGTAGTCATTTCCTAGGATTTGGGAGTTGGGCTAAAATGGGGAGTAACTGTTAATGACTATGATGCTTCTTTTTAAGGTGACAAAAAAGTCCTAAAATTGTAGTGGTGATTGCAAAATTTTGTGAATATATCAAAAGCCAATGAATTGTAAAATTCAAATAGGTAAATTCTATGGTACATGAATTATATCTCAATAAAGCTATTTTTAAAAAGAAGTATTTGGCAGACTTTTTCTCAAATATGAGTGAAGTGAGCCTGTCACTTCAAAAAAACAACTAATAATATATGTTGCCAGTGATACATAATTAAGACTGTCAAGAAAAAATTAACATTTGAGGAAATTTGGTTCTTGCTGCCATGTGCTTAGTGGCTTCCCAGTATTAGATTTTTCTAATGAGAATAGTAAGGATATTAACAGTTTTTTAAATATATTTATGAAATGTGTTGACACTTAGAAGATACGCAAAACCCAGTAAACCAATATTTTTCAAATGACCATTTAATGATGTTACAGAAAGTCATGCATCAGTAAAAGATCCATTTAAAGTACAAAAGAAACCGGTGGAATTTAAAGTAACAGAGTATGAAAAGTGTATTGATAGAGTATTAAAGGGTTATTAAAAGATATGGCTTCAAATCTGCATTGCAATTAACCTTTAAGAAACTACCATTTATTGAGTTTAAATGAGGAATTATCTGAAAAGGCCATTAATGTACTTCTTTTTCCAATTCCATGTCTACATAAGCCAGATTTCCTTTTATACTTCAGCCAAAAGAGCATATCATAATGGGTCGATGGCAACCCAAATATGAAAATCTAATTATTCTTTATTAAGCCACACATGAAGGAATTAAAAAGTAAAACACAAATCTGTTTACTAACATTCATTATTTTTATTATTAGAAAATATAGTTATTTTTCCTAAAATAACTATATTTATTTCATGCGATCTATGGTAATATTTAATGGGTTTAATATTATTATTTTTAAATGAATTATTAAATATTTTAAATATTTTTCAGTTTCTAATTGATAAATAGAAATAGCTGTAACACATCTAAACAAAATCTCTTTGAGATACTCACAATTTTCTAAGAGGGTACAGGGTCCCTGAAACTAAGAAGTTTAGGAAACACTGCTCTACTCGTTTACTTTCTAGACGGGAGTGCTTCAGGTATTTTTCTGAAGGGTTAAGTATAGAGATAGTGTGCTGGATAAACAGATCAAGCGGTGAGATATCTGGAAGTAGAAAGTGTTTTTTAAAGTTTTTAAAATTCAATTTTTAAAAAAGAGAACCACATATTTTTGTTGAAAATGAATTAAAACAAACAAACAAACAAAAAACAGGAAAAAATTTATCTGTTGTTCCAGGCAGCTGAAGATGTAGCTATAGGGTTTTCTTAGTATGTTGGCAGAAATTGCAAACTGACTAGATGTGGAGAAAGGATTGGATCCTAGTATCTGGAAAAATCTTTTGTACCATTCGCAAATACCTTGTAAAGGGAATGGTGTTTTTACAATCATGAGTTTTGATTTGGTAGAAATTCTAATTGAAAATGGGATAATCACTTGAAAAGGCAGGAGTACCTAAGTAAATGAGTTACTTGGACTGATCATATAGGTAAGGCTAACTTAGGCTTTTCTTATATCTGTGTATATAAAACCTTTCAAAAATTTGTTACAAAACAATAGATCTATTTTAAAATGTGCCGTTTCTGATACTGGAACTGAAAATTGGTCACTTGCAATGATACAAGCAGAAGTTCTAATATGATTGTGAAAATAAGATCAGGTGAATTAATACAAAACTTTGGAAAATTTCAGAAAATATTCTGATATTTGGGCCTTTGGTGTTTCCAAGGCACAAGGCTAAATCTCAAATTTCTTCATAGTGAGAATTGGCCTTCATAGTGAGAATTGGTCACAGTTTCTCTAATTTCAAGAGCTTAATTTAAAGAGAAAACTCCTATGATGGCACTCTACCTCTTAGGGCATTAATATTGTGGTGAGACACCAGGTTGATGGATAAGGTCAAGAAAACATGTGATCTTGCCGTTCACCCCACATCCCTGCAAATACCCAGTTAGCCTCTTTCTTTCTTTCTTTTTTTCTTTGAGACGGAGTCTTCCACTGTCACCCGGGCTGGATTGCAGTGGCGCGATCTCGGCTCACTGCAACCTCCGCCTCTCGTGTTCAAGAGATTCTCCTGTCTCAGCCTCCTGAGCAGCTGGGATTACAGGCGTGCGCCAGCATGCCTGGCTAATTTTGTATTTTAGTAGACACGGGGTTTCACGATGTTGACCAGACTGGTCTCAAACTCCTGACCTCAGGTGATCCACCCGCCTCGGCCTCCCAAAGTGCTGGGATTGCAGGCATGAGCCACCGCACCCGACCAGCTCTCTTTTTGTGACAAATATTAATAACATACAGTAAAACACAGCTTATCTATGTACAAAATCTAAAAGAAATTATGATAATGCCTTAAAAATAATATAAGAAGAACATAACATAATAAAGTATTATTTCCATATGAAAATATTTGGGCACGACAACACTGGATGACCGAATGCATTATTAGTCAGGTGTTGGATCCTAAGGTGCTGTGCAGGGGCAGGGTCTCAGTGAGAGCGTGTCCCCAATCCCCCTACCAGCTTCCCCAAGTTTGGTTTTGCGGTTGCCTGGCATGCAGGAAATTTTCCCTTATCTTCTGGATTTCCCAAGAAGAGAATTTGTCTGTGAATTTTTACTTAATTGGTGAGTTTATGGGGGAAAAGAAGATCCAGGGCTTCCTACTCCACCATCTTGCTGACCCATCACTCCTTCCTTCAATTAGCCGGGTGTTTGCACTTTATATAGAACAACGTGAATATACTAAGGTAACCATGTGTTATCTACTCCAATCCACAGGTCACTTTGTGGAGAGTAAAATTCTCCCAAATGGTAAATAACTCCTGAAGAAAACAAAATACAATCTTCTTTTTGATTTATAAGGTAATTGAATTCCTACAAACTCCTGTGTATATTAAAATTTTGTTAAAAAAATGTTTTTATATGTAAAATGAAGTTTGTATTGGTTATCTACTATTTCATAATAAACTACTCCAAACCATAGAGGCTTAGAACAATAATGTCATTCCATGGCTTCTGTGATTTCATAATCCAGGAACGGCTTAGTTGGGTGACTCTAGCTCAGGGTTCCTTAAAAAACTGCAATGAAGTTGTCAGCTAGGGCTTGCTACTGTCATCTCAGGGCTCAACTGGAAGAAGACCTACTTCCAAGCTCACTCACATTGCTCTTAAACTTGACTCAGATCCTCTCTGGCTGTTGCTTGTGAACCTCATTTCCTTCCCACATGGGCCTTTCCATAAGGCAATTCCTAGATTACTTCTTCCTCAGAATAGGTACTCTGAGAGACATAGAAAGAGGGATCACTGGCTTTTTGTAGCATAGTCTTGGAAGTGACACCACATAACTTTAGCCATATTCTGTTTGTCAGAAGCGTCACTAAGGACAGCTCACACTCAAGGAGCAGGGGATTGCACAGAGGCATAAACACTCAGGGGTGGGGATCACTGGGAGCCATCCTAAAGGCTGTCTACCACAGAGGCCAATTCTAGGCTTGGATAATTGTGAACAAGTTTTTCACCTGTATTAATGTCATGAAGGACAAAGAAAGGCCCAAGAACAGTTCCAAATTAAAGGAAACTAGAGGCAGGGCAATGAAATGTAATACTTGATTTTGGGTTAGATCTTGTACTGAAAGAAAAAAAAAGGTGCTAAAAGAATTTAACTGAGTCAATTGACAAATTTGGAGTACAGCATACGGATTAGACAAATGTATTTTTGTCAATGTTTCTGAGGTTAATAACTGTACTGTGATTATGTCCTTTTCTTAGGAAATGTACACTGAAGTTATTTAGGAATAAAGATGCATAATTTCCTTTCTTTCAAATGGTTAGAAAACAAAACACATGCATATATTCATGCCAATGTGTATAATGGAGAGAGAGCACAAATGATAAAGTAACTGGAACAAAATATTAACAATTAATTAGTGAACCTTGGTAAATCGCATATGAAAGTTCTTTGTACTCATTGCAACTTTTCAGCAAAGCAAAATCATTTACAAATAGAAGGTTTAAAAAATAGTACAGTCACTATGGAGAGGTTATAAAGAGTCCAGTCAGAGAAGCCACTGTTGCTAAACATTAAACAACATTTGTTTTAGTGAAAATGACACACAGAAGGCAGTTAAGAATGTTTGAGGGTCTTCTATGTGCTATGTACTGGAAAAATGCTTTACTCATTTTCTCTCATTCTTGTTCAAACTTAAACACATTTTTGTGAGGTGAGAATTATTATTATTATTATTATCAAGTAGCTTATTCGTAAATGAGAAAACTCAGGCTTAGAGAAGTTAAGTAACTTGTGGGTGACGTAAAGTTTTAAAATGGCCCAGCACAGATTTAAACCTTTAAGGAATTGACTCTAACAGATAAGAAAATTCTTTATGTAGTAAGCAAATAGGAAACTGAGATTCAAACCTAGGTTAGTTATATCCTATTAGTTCATTAAAGCAGATCAGCTACTATCATTAGCTAAAAGTAAGTTCCAAGTTAGTTCAAGTGATTTTTGCAGATGTAAATAGTGACATTTCCTTAGAAACATTTTTGAATCAAGAACTCGGTAATTTAAGATAATCACCAATAGTTTACTAGAATTTCAGGTCTGAGCAAAATTTTTAAAATTCTCTATAGTTTTGAATGCCTTTGATTTCAGGCATTGTGAAAAAGTCAGACTAAATAATTAACACAAAGATTAGTGTTCAAAACCAGAGAACAAAGAATTCTACCAAATGCCGTTTTCCTTTAAATCTGTGCTCTTCCATTTTTACCTATGTATCTTTATAATTCCATTCAAGCTAAGGCCCAAAGAAAATAGGCCATTCAACTCCAGTGCTGCAAACAGTGAGTTTTGGCATGGGAACAAGGTGGATGGCAGGAAGGCAGGAAACCACATGTTTTCCTGGGACATGGGGCTGCCTTTGCCAAGGAATAGCTTCCTGATGACCTACTCTTGTTCCTGCCCTGGGGCTAAGCTTCAAGTCTTCTTGACATTCCGACCTAAACTCTACTTTTCAGTGCTGGTGAGAGAGATGAATGTAGACCAAGAACTCCTCCTGCGAGGGCAAATAAGCTTCTTTCTACAACATTCAGCCTTAGAAGACAAGATATTTGCTGATCTTGTTTTTCTTTTAATAAAGGAATGTGACCTTTTAACTTGTGCGTCAAAAGTAGTTATGTCAGCCGGCTGTGACAGTCGTAAATGTAGGTCTTTGGTACTTCTTAATAGTTAGCATTCATTGAGTATCTGCTATGTGTCTGGCATTGTGGAAATTAATTACACAGGTAGTAAGTCAGGTCACTGGGATTTAAATCCCATTCGATTGGCTTGTGCTTAATAATTAATTTCTATTCTTTGTATGTGAAAGGAGTCAGGATGAACACAAGGTTAAATTTGATATAGCCAACAGTCTCAGGCAGATTACAATTAAATAGTGGGTTTAACATGTGTACATAAATAGTTAAAATATACAGTCAAATGTAGTAAATGTTATAAGAAAGAGTTAAGCGATTTTATGACTGTGAGAGATACTAACCGATATGAATGAGAAACAGCTTTATACAGGTGGGAAAAATTGAGTTGAGTGATTTCAATATCAGATATAATTAGATGAATAAAATGTCATTCTCATCAAAAACAAAACAAACTCCCTAAGGAAAACATGGTTGGTAGAATATAAGAGATAGGTTTGAGAATCGCGAATATTTACTTTGGATGAAATATTGATTGTATAAAAAGCAAAGTTTGAGAACAGTTTATGGAATTTCTTGAATGCCAGCTTAAGATACTCAAATGGCACATTTTACGCAGAGCAAAGCTACAGAAAGTTTGGAGTAGAGGAGAGGCACAGTCAAGGCTTGCTTTGGAACTGTAATGTTCACTGCAGAAGCCGCCAGCACATGTAGTTATTTAAGTTTAAATTTAAATGAACTAACATTAAATAAAATGAAAATTTTAGTTCCTCAATTGCCTTAGCCATACTTCAAGTGCTCAGTAGTGTTCAGTAGCTAGTAGCTTCTATCTTGAGCAGGAGAGATGCCAAACATTTCCATCATCACAGAAAGTTCCATTGAGCAGAGATGCTTTAAAAGATTAATCCAGTAGTGCATTATAAATGGATAGGACAGGGGAGGAAGCTAGAAGGAGGGAGTTGACTTTCAGTTAATTTTAGAAGTCCTGAGCAGCTATAGGTGAGAATTGAATTTAATTTATCAAATACACAATTTTACCTTGTACTCTTTCAAGTTTTCTACAGATATTCATGATAAGGACCGTTTATCGCATACTCCAGGGATACTAGTCAGAATTTAAATTCTTTACAATCCAGAAAATACATTTTCTTGGGCACTCATGAGAAAAGAGAAAAAAAAATGAAATGATTCAGCAGATTACGAATATCTAGAGACACCAACTTCCATGCAGAAACTGGGGAGTTTGAGCAGATAGACTTCCCGAGAGTTACCTCATGAGGGGATTTGGGGTAATAGCCATCTGGCTTCCAATTTGATTTGAGTTTCACTGTAGTCCAAATTAATCTAATTGCTCCCTAAAGTCTGTTTATACACAGAAATATATTAGTAAGAATTTACACTTTTGACTTTTTTTCTACTTTTAGGCTTTACTTTGAGTTTTCATGTAATCATTGTAATCTAGAATGAGGGTCTTTTACGTTTAACATACAGGGAAACTGAGGCCAAAGTTAAGTGACTTAGCCAAGATCCCAGAGCTAGTCAGTTTCAAAGTTAAGGGTAGAACCAGTGGCCCAGGTTCCTTCCCCTTTACCATGAGTTTTCAGAGTAACCTAGAAAAATATACATTAATTTCTTTTCATATGTTCAAGAGTTAGGGCAGTAAGTATGGCTCTGTAATTTAACTACAGTCCAAACCCTGTCATCTTCAATTATATATTTAATAAATACGTTTCATGAGCATTTGCTTGAAATTAGAAGCAATGGGACTTAAATCTCACCAACTTTCAAATGGATCCATGGGCAAAAAGCTTAAAGATTCATGTTCCAGTTTGACATGACTCCTTTCTCCCCTCACTCAACCTTGATCTTCTGACTCCTCACAATACTTCATGGCCCTTACTTGTTTTCCTGCCTGTCATCCTCCACTAGACTGGATGCTCCTTCATAACAGGTCCATGTCATACTTGTCTTTGTGTCCCCAGAGCTTATCTCAGTTCTCAGTGCACAGTAGAAGAACTGGTGAATAATGTATAAATGATACATGGGTAAAGAGGTTATTTGGAAACTCCGCTTCTGTCTACTCTTATTAATCTTTCTTCTGACCTTTAGAGTACACAGCCTTACCAGGGACACAGAGGAAAGTCAAGCTTGTCCAGCACACTCCAGCAGGCAATTCAAAACTGTACAGTGCAACAGGACTGGACTCCACAGAATTCTCATTCTTTCATCTCTACAGATGTTTACCTAAGCAATCTTTGAGCAGGCCTGGGTCCCTTTAATATGGGGCCATTTTTTCCAGTCCATTTTGTTTACCTTTTTTCTCTGGGGACAAAAGATAGCCTGCCAAAGCTTCATAAAGGTGAATTCAAAAGCCCCTATGGCATCCTTGGGTATACGAGAGCCTGTCTGCCACCTTGCAGGGGCAGGGAGGCTGGCTGTGCCCTCCATAGCTCCATGGCTTCATTCTTGTACTGTCCAAAATTGCAAGAGAGAAGTCAGAAAACGTGGCTTAGCCCTACCATTCCTTTTTATATTCTAAAAGAGCAGATAGAGATTTCATCAAGTTGAATCAAATGGTTTGAAATTCAAATGTTTTCTATGACCCTAAAGCCTGAACCAAAACAATACAAGATAAAAATGATGTGTTGTAGGCATATCAAGTATCCAGTATCAATGCCTATATTAGCAGCACCACTATGTCTCTTGCACCTGGCAAAAGGTTAATGAAGACTGCAGATTCCCTCATGATCCAAAGAACAGCGATCCAGATACAAAGAAACAATGTTGTCCTTTGTTTTAGTCCTGGCCATCCCATTACTGTCTCCCACTTCCCTCCCTTCAACACAATCATATTTCTGGTAACATCTCAGTAATTATAATAGATGCACAAGCTGTCAGACAGTAAGACTCCCCAGGCTCCTTTCCAACTTTGTGTCTAGATATTATTGTTGTTCATATTACAATAAGGAAGTTAGGGTATAGGCATTATATTTTTTTACAAGACAGGCCTTCTGTGGCAATCAATGTTGTATAAAGCTTGTCCTAAAAAATATGCTTATTATCGTATTCCCATCAGATGACATAAAACAGTTCATATCATAGAGAAATTATTTTTCATGGATGAGAATTTTTCAAATATCTCTTTAAAAACATATATTTACTCATACTAAAGCAGTTAATATTTGCATCACTGGCTTAAAACTACTACTTTGCTCCTATGAGAACATATTCTTTATTTGTGTTACTGCATAGTCCTCTGAGAGGAGATATTTCCAAACCCCATGCTAACAACTTTCATGCTAATAGACTTCAGTGCAGGCTGTGATGTTGTGTCATCACCAAAGGGAAAGAGAAAGCTCTTGTTAGAAATGATATGCCTTGATTAGTTTCATTTCAATGCATTAAACACAAAATTCGATGTCTATTTGACAAATATGTACAAAGTCAATGATTGATTTAATCTTAATTGACAAAAATTGCATACATTCAAGATGCAAAAACATGATGATTTGATATATGTATACCTTGTGAAATGATTATCACAATCAAGTTAATTAACATATTCATTATTACCTCACAGTTACTATTTTGTGCATGTTTGCATGCGTGAATGTGTATGAGTGTGGTGTGGACACTTAAGTTTTACTCTCAGAAAATTTCAATTATACAATACAGTATTGTTAGCTATAGCCACCGTGTTGTACATTATATCTCCAGAATATATTCATCTTATAACTGAAAATTTGACACTTTGACAAACATCTCCCCATTTCTCCTGTGCCCCAGCTGCTGGCAACCACCATCCTCCTCTCTATATGAGTTTGACTTTTTTAGATTCCACAGATAAGCAAGGTCATGCAGTACTTGTCTTTCTGTATCTGGCTTATTTTATTTAGCCTAATGTCCTCCAGGTTCATCCATGTTGTTACAAATGACAATATTTCTTTAATTTTTATAGCTAAATGCTCTGTTCTATGTATGTACACCACATTTTCTTTATCCATTCATTCACTTCTAGGCACTTGGGTTGTTTTTATATCTTGGCTATTGTGAATAATATGCTGCCTGATTCTCTTGGGCACAACAGTTCACAGGTTTTAATGATAGACCTTGAAAGGTATGTTCAGCTAAATAAAAATGGAAACATAAAAAATCTTTTGAAAATGTTTTGAAAAGGCCTCAACTATCATTGAATGCTTTCAGTAGAGTGTATAGATTCTATTCAGTGATTAAGACATTATTTTTATCAGGAGGCTGAGGCAGAGAATTGTTTGAACTCAGGAGGTTGAGGTTGCAGTGAGCCAAGGTCACGCCATGGTATTCCAGCCTAGACAACAGAGTGAGACTCCGTTCCAAAAAAAAAAAAAAAAGACATAAGACATAATTTTTAGATTATATTAGTGATTAAGACATAATTTTCTAACATCATTTTATACAGAACAATAGATTAACAATAATTTTGGGGCTGGGTGTGGTGGCTCACCCCTGTAATCCCAGGACTTTGGGAGACTGAGGCAGGAGGATCAAAAAAAAGAAAAGTATTACCCAGGGAATTGAGTTCAGCCTCTCTTTCTCACTGCAAAACCTTGTTTCAGTGATCTCTATAAAAAGAAAACAAAATAATAACTTTCATATTTTCCTGTATCTGCTTCTTGACTTAATTTTTTTAACTTTTTATTGAAGTAAAATATTCATACAGAAAAGTGAATAATCATGATTATACCACTCAATTAATTTACACAAATTGCTCACATCAGTACATCTAGATCAAGAATAAAGAGATACCATTAACCCATCACCCAATAAGCCTCATTCATATCTCCTTTCACTACTCTACCCTGGCAAGGATAACATAACTACTATATTTACGTCTAATGATAGAGCTTAGTTTTAACTTTTTTTTTTTGCTTTATTTGAATGGGATTATTCAATATATACTATGTTGTGTCTAGCTTTTTTTTGCTTGTCCTCATGTTTATGAGTTTAATCCATGCTGTTGCATATGGCAATGAATCTTATTCTCATTGCTATATGATATTGTGTTGACATACCACAATGTATGGTTGAAAAATATGATATTGACAATATTTGAATTACTTGATTTACCAAACCAACAATTGTACATGGTTAAACTAATATTAATCCACTTTACTCTTGATAGGCATTTTAGTTTCCAATTATTCAATAATATTAGCAGTGTACTATGAACATTTCAGCACATGTTTAATTAACATATATCAAATTATTGGGTCAATGGATGTGCATATGTTCAGCTTTAGAAAATACGGTCAGATTTCAAAGATGATTGTACCTATTCAGTTTCCCAACCACATCATATGAACTTTCCAGTTGATCTATACCCTTGCCAACACTAAGCATTTTCCCTCATTTTGATTTTAGCCATTTTGGTATATATGTGAAGTTATTGCATTATGGAGTCAATTTGGATTTCTTTCATGAATAATAAAATTGAGCCTCTCTTCATATGTTTATAAGCCATTTCAATATCTCTTTTGTGAAAGGTTTGTTCATGTCTAAGTTTTTTCAGTTTTACCTATTGTTTGACTTTTCACTGATTTGTAGGACACTTTTAGATATTCTGCAAGTTTTTGATGTTTATTTTAAATATTTTCTCACACTCTGTGACTTTCATTTTCACTTTCTACCTACTCTCTTTTGATGACAAAAGTTTGTAATTTTTATACTGTCCTATTTATTACTTTTCTTCTTTTTGGCATAGCATTCTGTCCTTTTTAAGTAATCAGCCAAATCAAGGTCAAACAAAGTTCTATATATTGCTCTAGTGGATTTTTATCTTTCACCTTTAAATTTGAAATTCACGTGGAATTGATTTTTGCTGTATGATGTGAGATAGGGGATCAGAATACATTTTTGTCAAAGAACTATCTGACTGAACCAGAATCATTGATTAAAAATCCGTATTTCAAACTACACTGTGTTGTCATCACTGTCATGAGTCAGATAAACAAAGAAGTGTAAAAATATATATATAATTCATAAAAATATGAGATATCTTCTGTTCTATTAGTAAATTATCTACTTTAAACCAATACTGCATTGACTGAACTACCGGAGCTTCATAGTAGGTCTTAATATTTGTTGTATTTACACCCTTGAAGCATCTTTGTTCTTAAAAATATGTCTATTCTTTGTCCTTTGCATTTGCATATAAATTTTAAACCTTCTGTTCAATTTCCAGAAAAAAACTTGTGCTACAATTTTAATTGGTATTCATTGAATCGATAGATTAATTTGGGATTAAATATCTTTACAATATTGGACAGCAATATATCACTTTCTCTCAATAGCATTGTTTACTTTCAAATTACAGGTCCTCCACAACTTTACCTGAATTGATTTAAAAGTTTCATGTTATTACAAATACCATATTTTAAAATTTGCTTACTATTTGAATGACTGGCATATAGAAATACAATTGAGTTCATAGATTGACCTTGTATTCAGCGACTTTTCTAAATTCAATTATTGATTTTAATAGTTTGTCCATAAATTCTTTTGGATTTCTAGGTATATAATCTGCTAATAATGAGATTTTTTTGTCTTTATTTACAATCCTAAGGGATTTTTTTCTTACCTATCACACTTAGTAAAATCTCTAGTACAATGTTAAATAAAAATGGTGAGAGTGGGCATACTTTTTAAACTCATGATTTTAAGGGGAAAGTTTTCAATATTTTACTATTGAGTATAATGTTTGTTGCAGGTATTTTGCAAATATTCTTTGTCAGAATAAAGGAGTTCTTTTCTAGAATCCGTGTGCTAAGAATTGCATCGATAACATGTTGATTCAAAAGCTTACTCTGCGTATATTGAGAAAATCATGTAATTTTTCTTTTTTTCTCCTTTATGGTAAATTACATTGAATTTGAAATTACAGGTGAAATAAATTCCACTTCGTTGTGTTGTATTTTCCATTCTGAATATTGCTTGAATTAAATAATAACATTTTGTTAAGAAATTTTACCTCTATGTTTATGAGAGTAATTGGTCTCTAATTTTTCTTTTGATAATGTCTTCATCAGGTTTGGGGTTATGCTAGTTTTATTTAAGATAAATAGCTGGGGAGAATTTCCTCAGATTTTATTATCTGGGAAAGGCTGCATAAATTAGATGTTAACTTCTTTCTTAAATAGGTAAAGAACTCTGTAGTGAAGCATTTTTTTTATGGGAAGATTTTTAATAATGGATTTAAATTTCTAGTAATGACAACTTATGTTTTCCCTCATTTTTGTCAAACATTCGTCCTAGAGCTTTATTAGCTTTATTAATCTTTTTTAACAAAAGCTTTTGGCTTAGTTGATTTTCTCATTCTATGGCATCGGTTTCTGATGTTATCTTTATTTTCTTTTTATTCTCTTTTCCATAGGACTGATACGCTGTTCTTCTCCTAGCTTCGTGACATGGAGTTTTAAATCTTTTATTTTCAACTGTTTTCTCCTGGTATAGGTATTTACAAGTATACATGTCCCTGCAAGCACTACTTTTACGATGCTTTAGTTGCATCCCACCAATTTAAATATGTTGCATTTTTATTATCATTTAGTTCAAACTAATTCTCATTTGTACTTCTCATTTGTATTATTTAGATATGTGTTATTTAATTTCCAGACAGTTGTGACTTTTTTTGTTATTGTTGAAATTTAACTTAATTTCTTTGTGATCAGGAAATATACACGAAACTATTTAAATATTTCAAAATTTCTGGAGGCTTTTTATGGTTCATCAGATATTCGATTTTAGTAAATATGCTATGTGAACTTAAATTCTATTATTGTCGATTGCTTATGTCTGTGATCCCTTAAGATTCTGATTTGTTGCTCCAGACCCACACAATGGCAAAGGTGTCCCTGATTCTCTCTCCTCAGCAGAGGCTCTGTACATGGGCCATGTCTGACCATCAGCTCAAACCCAGAATTGGTAATTCCTCCACAAGAAAAGATATCTGGTGATCCGCAGCTCACCTGTTTACCATTCTATTTCTGGTAATTTTATTCCACCTAGTTTTTATTGACACCATAGATTTTTGAAGTCTTGAATAGTATAATTTTTGTAATTTATGCAGCTTTTTCACATAAAAAAGTATAGTGGAGGCATTAGTTTGCTGTGATCTACTACATCCTACCTCTAATGTAAAATCAAGACTCTTTTAAAATACTTGTAAAAATATACATATTTTTGAAAAAAGAATCATTCCATGCAATTTGTACAATGAAAAGAATCGTGTTTCTGAAACCTTGATTTACTTTGGGAAGCATTTATTGATTTTCTGCTAGGTCCGCACCATGCCATATGCTGTGGAATCTATAATGATTTAGACAGTCCTGGGACCGGATGACTTTGTAGTCCACAGATGAGTCAGGTATGGAAATGAATAAACTGCAAGGCAATGTAACACATCTTGTGGTTTGGAGATAGTTTTTTCTCCCAGAACCCAGAAGAAGCAAAGACCGCCTGCCTAGCGGATTCAGGAGAGAGTTCACAAAAAATTAAAAAGTTACATTTGGTCCGGAAGCCTGAGCAGAAGTTGCCAGGCATAAAAGAAGAAATGATATTCTAGGCAAATGGATAGCATTTGCAATAACGGTATTATGAAAGGATATGGAACATTTATTTAAAGTGAAACATGAACTATAGAACCACATGGGTGGGGATGTGGGGGTATGTGCGTGAAAATAATGTCAGAGACATAAATTGGGGTCAGATTAGGAGGGGCATTGAATGCCAAGCTAGACGCTGTAGTAGTTTTTCTAAAGGCTATATGAAGTTAATAGAGATTTTCAAACAAAAGGATATTACATAATTAGAGATAAAATGTTTAAGAAAGAGTTCTGGCAGCAATGGAAACAGCAGAATCAAAGGGAAAGAATCTAAAGGGAATTTTAAAATGTTTGCAGGAAACTCAATATGAAATTTTTCTATAACAGAATGTTATTTATAGATTAATTACTGGATTTTGATATACTAAACCATGAAAATGGCAAAATTGACTTCTGAAATTTATTAATAGAGATGGCAATTGGCCTAAACACAAAGCTTACCTTGCTCTCTTTTTGTTAATGTATGTTTAATGCCACTAAGTGAGTGGGACTCTGTCCAAATAGAGCTGTTTTCATAGTGCGTCACTGATTTTCTTGAGATCCTGAGAGAACTCTTAAAAACATCCTTTTAGATCTCTGTTTTGTGTGCTATGTTTTTAAATGTCATTTTTTTAGCCAAAATATTTTCTTTTACTTAACTTTTAGATATATAAATTCAGGGTACAGGGAGAGATTGGTATGGAGGAAGAAACGAAATGAGAAGATTGTGATGTAATGCCATGAAGTCTAATTTCTAGTTACTAGCTCCGTGGCTTATTCTGGTCTGTCATTTTGTGAACTGGAAGTATCTTGCTGGCAAAACTTACGTAAGATAGCTTCATCTTTGGTATAATTGGGACAACATCTACCCTGCTTAACTTTAAAGTACTGTTCAATGCAAGACATTAGTATACACAAATAACAAGCAGAGACCATCTCCCTTGGCCAGATTTTCGTTTCTTGCCATTTATTTCATTTAAGGCTTTTTCATGTCGAACAAAGATTTTAAGCTGATTAAGTGATTTCCCACAGACAGGTACCTCCTGTGATTTAAAGAGCCTGGCTGAAGTGAGAATGGATACTAATGCAGAATCTCATGGAGCATCAGAGGTCCCAGATTGCATTTTATAAATATTCTTTTTTTTTTTTTTTGCTACAAACTATTACCACATCCCATGCTGTGATTTGACTGTTGGAGCCATTTCGACCTGCCTCTTCCCTATGAAATAAACACTTGGATAGTAGGTAGCTTGAAACCACTGCAAAATAATAACTTGGGTTATTGTGGACATTTATAATTTGCAAACCCCTTGAACATTTATTATTCATCCTGTAAGGCTGTCCCCATTTTTCTAAATAGAAAACTGAAGACATAATGTGTTAATAACTCACCCAATGCAAACACAAGTCACATCAACAGGATTGGAAGAAAACTTTTTGATTAAAATTCAATGTTCTTTCCACATGCTGCTTTTCCTTATTGTCTCTTTATTGATGTCCCTGGTATTCAACCAAGCTGAGAACCGAGTTAAATACCAGAATCATTCCCAATTCCTAAATTTGACAGATTGAAGTTTTATTTTATAATTCCAGTCCTCTCACAAAATAAAGGAATCTTATGCTGACTTTGTGTAAATTCATATTCAGCAGGTATTGAATGTGGTAAATAGCATTAATATTTTACATCTTCTAATCTCCAAGTCAAACTCATATAAGCCCATGTCATTTCTTTTGTACTTGAGCCCTGAGATGATTTTATTACAAAAAGTGCAATTTAAAAAATCTAATAAACTGTCATCTATCTGAAGGGCAGCATTTTTGCTGAAGCAAGTAATATCTAAACTTGTGATACCAGGTTGTGAAGGCCAAATGACGGCAACCACTTGCAAACTCAGTGGAAACTTTTCCAAGTTCTTCTCTCCAAAGGTGTAAGTATTTGTTTGGTTGGCTGGTTGATTGTTATAACCCTAAAGTTACTTGCCCTTTTACAGATGTTTGGCCTATCTTAGTATAGGTTTGGCTGTATATTCTAAGACTTCTGAATTCTAAATTTTAATTATTAATTCTAAATTAGATTTATTGTTCTTCCGTAAGACAGAAATGTATATAACCCATAAATTAACTTTTTCAATGTTTTCAAGCGTGCTAGGATCACTTTATTCTCTGATATCTAAGAAAAATGGAATCAAATCCATATACATGGTGAATTTGACCACACACATGGTGGAAAACCCATGTATCCAATATATTCAAGAAGTTTTAACTACTCATAGCTCCAAGTTTGAATTTACACTCAATTTTCAGTCTCTATCTGTAACCTATATGCAAAAACCTTTCCTGAGGTCCTGGAAAACTGTGCAGTTTATATACCAAAACATTATTGTAAACAATTTTACATTAAATTTTAGATTTATGAAGCATTCTGTCCTATGAATTTTCATGGTTTTATTGGAACCATGATTTTCGGCCTAGCTTCTCTATCTCTTCACCTCCTTTTCTCTCTTGCTCACTATTTCTCTAAATATGTATTTATGTATCATGCAGGGAAGTTTAATTATCTTTTATCTCACCTATTTCCCAATGTGGCTGAGATTTGAATGCTATTTTTTTTTATAAGAAAAGTGGCAGGCAGATCTTTTATATGGCCCCCCAAAGACCCAAGACCTTGTATAACCTCCTCCCTTGAGTACAGCTGAGACTTATAACTTGCTTCTAACCAAGAGAATATGACAAAAGTAATGAGATGTCACTCCCATGATAATGTTACATTAGATGACAAAAGTAAAGAGATTTTGGAATTGTAATTAAGACCCCTAAATAGTGAACTTTAAGTTAATTAAAAGGGAAATTATCCTGAATGGGCCTGACTTCATCAGGTGAGCCCTTTAAAAGAGGGTGTAGAAGTCAGAAATTCTTTCTCCTCTGGACTTGAAAAAGCAAGCCACCATAAATTTTAAAGCTTCAATGGAATAAATTCTGCCGATAACCATATGAGTTTGGAGGAAGATCGTGAGGCTCAGATGGGACCCCGTCTTGACCGTAGCCTATGATAACTCAAGTAGAGGACTCAGGTAATCTATGCCCATACTCCTGACCCACAGAGAATGTAAGATATAAATTGGTGTTGTTTTAAGAAGCTAAATTTGTGGTGATTTGTTACATAGCAATATTAAAAAATCAATACTTTTTTTTTTCTTATTCTATGATGATCTTAAACTGACCATTCCTTTTCTTTACTGCAATAACCACAACTTTATAAGACTGGTTTGTTTGGAATTTCAGATGTTGGAGCAGAACTAATGAAAATCAATTTAACTTAAAATGAAACAAAGGTGAACACACCTGAGAAATAAAAATAATCAGCCAATCTGCAGAAATTTTTGTGATCATTTCAATATGCAAATTATTAGAAACTAGAAATGTAGATGAAATATCAATCTCCATACAAATAAATTAATAATTAGCATCTTCTACTGAAACACACACACACACACACACACACACAAACAGGCTGAAATAACGAGATTTTTCCTTCCTTTATCATGATATAATCCTCATATACAAAAAATGAAGCTGCAATAATACCATCGGGATATTTGACAATAGTTCTTTTGATAATGGTAACAGATTGTGTCTAGTTACTCTTACCAACTGAGTCCCATTATTATGTGACTAACTACAATGACCTCCAAGCTGAGAAACCAGGATTAATTTCTAGCCTCAGAACAGAAAGTAATGACAAATTGACATTTGGGCCAAGTAAGAAAACAAATCTGTTTACAAGTATATGAACATGAGCTAATCCATAGAACTTTGTTACCTAGGAAAATTCTTACTGTATAGTTATGAGATCTGTCCTACAGGACATCGACTCTTAATTTTGATCGTATTTTAGGGTTGCCAGATTTAAATTTAAATTTCAACAAACAAACAACAGATATGTTGTTAGTATAAGTTAATAAAAATGTGTACCATAAAATGGAGCTCAAGATCTTATATTCTTAATAAGTGTTCCAGGTGATTCTTAGGAACCTTAGGATCTGAGAACAATGGACTTTACATTAGGTACTGTGCTTAGATGTGGAGATGCAAAAATAATATAAGCTAATCTCTCCCCATAGCATTTCATTGATTAGTGTAGAGTAAGAGGAAAAAAAATAAATATCTGATCTTCTTTTCTCCTCTTACTGCACCGTAAAATATCACCAGTTTCCAATTTCATTAGTTTTGTTATCAGAGATTTACAGAATGACATTGTTAGCCTGGGACCTTACTCAAATTTTAGAAATATGATTGATGCTTTTTGACCACTCAGAGTTTACAGAGTGCCAAGCAATTATCAATGAAGCATCTATTTCTTTGTTGTTTTCAAAAAATCCTAGTTGTTCCGTCCTACTTTCTCTAAATTGGTTATTATTAAAGATAAAAATGTCCTCAAGAAAAGAACATGCTCAAAATGTTTTTAACAAGAGATTTTGAAATATTTGACCTGTCAGAAACAGGGATTTCAAAGGGTGACAGTAAAGTTCATCCAATTCCCACACAACTACAGTGCCATCAGAATGCAGTACTGCTGTCTTCAAACTAAAAGCAGAAAACGTTATATATAAGACATAAGAAAATGATTTCTGCTGATTTGAAAAAAAAATCTCTGCTTTGAGAATACTCATGTCCTTTTTAGAAGTGTTAGCATTAAAGAGATGATTTATAACTAATATAATCTCCTTACTTCCAGTCCCCCTTACCCTGATGGATACTGCCATTTTTTCTATACTGCCTATTAGCCTGTAACATACTATATTGTTTACTTCTCAATTGCCTTTATTTCTTATTGTCTATCTGTCCCCACTAGAATATAAATGCCACAGAAGCAGAGATTGTTTTTCTCTTTTGACGGTTTTGTACATTAATACACAAAGTGGAGGAGAACTAACTAGCACATAGGCAATATCTACTAAATGTGTTGAATGAGCAAGTTAACTAATAAAATAATACTCTATCCCTCTTATTCCTAATCCATCTCTGAGGGATGAGGCTGTTCAAGCACTGCTGCGCTGGGTTTTGTCCAATATTCCAGAAAACATTTTTAGATGGATATAAATAATGCTGACCTTTGTATATGGAAAGGAGCTAGTACTCAATAAAGGGTCCTGCCTTTTGGCCCCTTTGACAGTTGTAGGGCTAAATTTATGCTGATTTGCTCCTATACTCTCATCTAGAGATCATCTGACCAATGACCAAACTCTGCAAATATGGTTGACGTGGCTTAAGAGTACAACGGTGAAGAAGTCTCAGAGCAAAACCTCAGTGCCCACCTAGGGGGCAAGGTCCTGACACTGTTCTCACTAAAACCTGTCTTGAGAATATCATGCTTTATATAATTCCCTTTAATTCTACAGGACTTATGAAGGTAGAATCCACCTTCAAATTCCTCTTTTATGCTAGAGAACATGTTAGATTCATTAATAATTTCCAAAAATATTATTTTAGAAAATAAAATTATAATATGGATCTCCTCCCATAATAAATCTTTTTTCTAGAAGCACATTTTATTTCATGCTTCTGCCCAATCATCTCACACTCTCTCATGTAAAGACAAATGTGTTTTGCAGGCCAAAGGATAGACAAAATAAATAATAACAAGGAGAGAATGAATACTCACAAATTGATCCCCAGATAATTCATAAACAGTACATTTACCTAATGTAGCATATTTTCGTACTTTTTCTCCAATCATATACATAATATTAAATACCATGTTAAAGCTGTCATTTTAACGGCTCACCAGCTGTGCAGTAGTGGAAAGAGCATAGGATTTGGAATAGAACACAACTTGAATTTCAACTCTGTACCTTACTAGCTACATCACGCTTGCAAATTACTTAAATCAGCTGAGTCTCAGTTTTTCTCTTTTGTAAAACTGTTGGAGCAACACCTACTACTAGACAGAGATCCTGGAATAGCTCCCAGAATGATAGAGGAACATACTGGATCTCTTCACCTGGACACTGGATCCCATCCCTGATTACCTCTCAAGGACTTCAGGACTGCACTAACAAGTCTTTCTTTCTGGCTTAGACAATATTTATTTTGTTACTGTATCTTTCGCTCAACATTCAACCATACTTCTATTTTCCTTCCTTAAAACATACATATAGTCTCACACATGCACTCAGATACAGACATACACACACAGACACACACACACACAGAGTTTGATTCACGTTCCTCCAACTACCTATTTCTCTCATTTCTTTGAGAGGAAACTGCACCAAAGTTGATAGTCTCTCCGCATTCTCTCCTTTATATAAAATTGAACTCTTTCTCTGCCATTCCTTTAACCTCACTGCTGTCGATGTCATTCTACATTAACAAACCCAGTGGTCATTGTCAAGTTGCATCTCACTTGACCTATAGCAGTATTTAACTCAATCAGGCTGTCAGTTCTCTCTGTCTTGAAATACTTTCTTCACTTGGCTCCCTAAACACTACAGTCTTCTGATCTGATTTTCCTCCTATCTCACAGTCATTCAACCCCCCTTTCCTTTCCAGTGTTTTCCTTATTTTTCCAATCACTGAATCACAGTCATTGAACCTCTCATCTTTTCCAACTACACTTATTCTGTGGATGCATTCTTCATTCCAAGGACTATGAACACTGTCCACTTATTAATGAATACTTAATTTAGATCTTTAGCCAAGACTGTTCTACTAAACTCATGACTTAGAGACCCAATTTCCTACTATAGGAAATTCCCTCCTCTTAGATGTCTGCTATGGTTTGGTTTGTCCCCACCAAAATTATGCTGAAATTTGGTCACAAGGGCGGCCATACTGGGAGGTGAGGCTTGGTAGGAGGTGTTTGGGTCATGGAAGCAGATCCCTCATGAACAGATTGATGCTATTCTTGCAGTAGTGAGTAAGTTCTTGCTCTCTTGAGTCTGAATTAATTCTTGTCAGAATGGATTAGTTTCCAAGAAAACGGGTTATTATAAAGCAAGTTTCCTCCTCCTCTTGGTTCTGTCTTCACATATGTCCACTTCCCTTTTGACCTTCTGCCATGTTGTGACGCAGCATATAAGCCCTCACCAGAAGCCATGCAGATGCCAGTACCATGCTCCTCATACTTCCAAGCCCACAGAATCATGAGCTAAAGATACCTCTTTTCTTCATAAGTTTTCCAGCCTTGGGTATTTTTCTTTTGCAAAACTGGACTAAGACAAAAAATGGACTATGGCAATGTCTAACAGGCTTAGGCAACTTTACTTTTCCAAAATAAAGTTGTAATCTTCTGTACAAAACTGCTCCTCCACAGTCTTCCTCATCTCAATCCACTTGCTTAGTTCAAAAAAATCTTGTTATTTTCCTTGATTCCTCTCTTTGGTTCACTCTCCACATTTAATCCATCAGCAATCCACATTGGCTTTAAATTGAAATATATCCAGATACTATTTTTTGTTACCATCCCTGCTACCACTCTAGTTCAAGTTACCATCAGGTCTTGCCCAACTGGTCTCCCTGAGTCCACTTTGCCCCACTACAGTCTACTTTCAACATTATTGCAGAGTGACCCTGTTTAGACACAGGTCACTACAGTCTACTTTCAACATTATTGCAGAGTGATCCTGTTTAAATGCAGGTCACGTTATCTCATTTATTGGCTCAAAGTCTCCAGTGCTTCCCATCTCCTTACAACAGGCTACAAGGCCTTATATGATACAGCAGCTTCTCGTTATCATTCAGATTTCCTCTGCTCTTCTCGCCCTCTCACTCCAACTCCAATGGCCTCCTTGTCATTCCAGGAAGATTCCATGCTTGCCTCAGGGCCTTTACACTTCTTTTCCCCCGCAGCCTGCAATATTCCCCTCTAGGATATCCATATTGATCACTCTGTCACCACCTTGAAGGCTTTGTTCAAATGTCTCCTTCTAGGTGAGTCCTTTATTGGCCATTTATTTGAAACTGAAAACTCTCATCCCTGACCCATCCTATCTATTTTCCCTGCTCTATTTTCTCCATAACACTTATTGATTTCTAACCTATCATTTAACTTACTCTTTCAAAAATTATCTTTTTCTGTCTACTAAAGTGGAGGCTTCATGTGGGTGTTTCTGGCTGTTTTATTTTTTAATGTATCTACAATATCCAGAATGGTGCTGGGCCTTAGTAGGTATTTAATAAATATTTGATAAAATTAATACTAGACCATTTTTTAAAAAATTATCAAATAAGCCAACAAAAACATATATTCACCTACACTATTAAATCTTGCTTATAATTTGAATAAGTGAAACGTGAAAATCCTTATATGGTTTTATTTACCTTATTGGTGCAAAAGCAATTGCGGTTTTTGCCATTAAAACTAATGGCAAGGCAGGGCGTGGTGGCTCAGGCCTGTAATCCCAGCACTTTGGGAGGCTAGGCGGGCGGATCATGAGGTCAGGAGATAGAGACCATCCTGGCTGACACATGAAACACTGTCTCTACTAAAAATTAGAACCGTGGTTCCTGTATGCCCACCACTCAGAGGCAGTCAAAGGATGAAGACGGCAGACTTGCATGAAAAAAAAAAAAAAACCTAATGGCAGAAACCGCAATTGCTTTTGTACCAACCTAACACAATTATTCACTAAATATTCAAAAGCCAAAATGAGGAGTACAAAGATAAATAGAACAGAATGTAGCAACTAAAGCAGTTTATAATTTAGGAAAAGAGTAAAGATATCTGCATAAACATCTATAATAAAACTTTTGTTATATATTACATACTATACAAAATAAAGTGGCACATAATTATAAGAAATATTTAAATATAAAATTGAGATTATATTTAAATACATATTTAAATTCTTGCTATTCATAGGATAGTTTAAATTTTAATAATGTTATTACAGACTAGAATACCAAAGATATTGATATGGTTTTGCTCTGTGTCCCCACCCAAATCTTATCTTGTAGATCTCATAATTCCCACATGCTGTCAGAGAGACCTGGTGGGAGATAATTGAATCATGGGGGTGGATTTTTCCCATGCTATTCTCATGATAGTGAGTAAGTCTTACGAGATCTGATGGTTTTTAAAAACTGGGAGTTTGCCTGCACAAGCTCTCTCTTTGCCTGCTGCCATCCAGGTAAGATGTGACTTGCTCCTCCTTGCTTTCCACCACGATTGTGAGGCCTCCCCAGCCATGTGTAACTGTAAGTCAATTAAACCTTTTTCTTTTGTACATTGTCCAGTTTCCGGTATGTCTTTATCAGCAGTGTGAGAATGAAATAATACAGTAAATTGGTACCTGTAGAGTGGGGCATTGCTGAAAAGATACCCAAAAACGTGGAAACGACTTTGGAACTGGGCAGGCAGAGGTTGGAACAGTTTGGAGGGCTCAGAAGACAGGAAAATGTGGGAAAGTTTGGAACTTCCTAGAAACTTGTTGAATGGCTTTGCACAAAATGCTGATAGCAATATGCACAATAAAGTCCAGGCTGAGGTGGTCTCAGATGGAAATAAGGAACTTGCTGGAAACTGGAGCAAAGGTGATTCTTGTTATGTTTTAGCAAAGAGACTGGTAGCATTTTGCCCTTGCCCTCTCTAGAGAATTGTGGAACTTTGAACTTGAGAGAGATTATTTAGTGTATCCGGTGGAAGAAATTTCTAAGCAACAAAGCATTCAAGGGGTGACTTGGTTGCTGTTAAAGGCATTCAGTTTCAAAAAAGAAACAGAGCATAAAAGTTCAGAAAATTTGCAGTCTGACAATGCAATAGAAAAGAAAATCCCATTTTCTGAGGAGAAAATTCAAGCTGGCTACAGAAATTTGCATAAGTAACGAGGAGCCGAATGTTAATCCCCAAGACAATGGGGAAAATGCCTCCAGGACATGTCAGAGACCTCTACAGCAGCCCATCCCATCACAGACCCAGAGGCCTAAGAAGAAAAAGTGGTTCTGTGGGCTGGCCCCAGGGTCCTTGTTGCTGTATGCAGCCTAGGGACCCTGTGTCCCAGCCACTCTAGTTGTGGCTGAAAGGGGCAAATGTAGAACTTGGGCTCTGGCTTCAGAGGGTTCAAGCCTCAAGCCTTGGCAGCTTCCACATGATGAAGGGCTTGCCAGTGCACAGAAGAATTGAGGTTTGAAAACCTCCACCTAGATTTCACAGGATGTTTGGAAATGCCTGGATGACCAGGCAGAAGTTTGCTCTAGGAGTGGGGTCCTCATGGAGAACCTCTGCTAGGGCAGTGTAGAAGGGAAATGTGGGGTCAGAGCCCCCACACGGAGTCCCTACTGGGGCACCACCTAGTGGAGCTGTGAGAAGACGGCCACCATCCTCCAGACACCAGAATGTTAGATCCACCAACTGCTTGCACCGTGTGCCTGGAAAAAAAAGCCACAATCACTGAATGCCAGCCCGTGAAAGCAGCCAGTAGGAAGGCTGTACCCTACAAAACCACAAAAGCAGAGCTGCCCAAGACCATGAGAACCCACCTCTTGCATCAGTGTGACCTGGATGTGAAACCTGGTATTAAAAGAGATCATTTTGGAACTTTAATATTTGGCTGTCCTGCTGGATTTCAGACTTGCATGGGACCTACATCCCCTCTGTTCTGGCCAATGTCTTCCATTTGGAATGGCTGTATTCATCCAATGTCTGTACCCCCACTGTATCTAGGAAGTAACTAACTTGCTCATAGGTGGAAGGGACTTGCCTTGTCTCAGATGAGGCTTTGGACTGTGGACGTTTGAGTCAATGATGAAATGCGGCTGGGCGCGGTGGCTCACGCTTGTAATCCCAGCACTTTGGGAGGCCAAGGCAGGCAGATCACGAGGTCAGGAGATCGAGACCATGGTGAAACCCCGTCTCTACTAAAAATACAAAAAAAATTAGCCGGGCGTGGTGGCGGGAGCCTGTAGTCCCAGCTACTCGGAGAGGCTGAGGCAGAAGAATGGCGTGAACCCAGGAGGTGGAGTTTGCAGTGAGCCAAGATTGCGCCACTGCACTCCAGCCTGGGCGACAGAGAGAGACTCCATCTCAAAAAAAAAAAAAAAAAAAAAAAAGAGTTAATGATGAAATGACTTAAGACGTTGGGGGATTGTGGGAAGGCATGATTGGTTTTGAAATGTGAGGACATGAGATTTGGGAGGAGCTAGGGGTGGAGTGATATAGTTTTGCTCTGTATCCCCACCCGAATCTCATCTTGTAGCTCCCATAATTGCCACAGGTTGTGGGAGGGAACCAGTGGGAGATGATTGAATCACGGGGGCAGGTCTTTCCCATGCTGTTCTCGTGATAGTGAATAAGTCTTATGAGATCTGATGGCTTTAAAAAAAAAGAAAGAAAGAAAAGAAAATCAAACAAAAAAACCCATGAGTTTACCTGCACAGCTCTCTCCTTGCCTGCTGCCATCCACGTAAGATAAGATGTGACTTGCTCCTCCTTGCCTTCTGCCATGATTGTGAGGACTCCCCAGCCACATGGAACTGTAAGTTGATTAAACCTCTTTCTTTTTTAAATTGCCCAGTCTCAGGTATGTCTTTATCCGCGGCATGAAAATGGACTAATACCGATATATTTAGCCAAATATTTATAAGGAATGTCTTTGTTGTAGAAGTAGTCAGGGACTATGTTAAGGTACACTGTGCTTCTATAAAAGGGAAAGACACAGGCCTAGTTTTATCAAGAAATCAAGATTTTTTTAAATTTATAACTTTTGTTCTGAGGAACATCGGAACTCATAGATGTATACTTTTTAATTTAATCTCAAAAGTGACTCTTTGGATTAACATGGAAGTATATTTACCTAACTGAAAAGGAAGTGGAAGCTCAGAGAGAGTTAATAAATTGTCCAAGGCCGCATATCTTCCCCCCAGGTTTTCCTGGGAGTATAGTAGAGTTTTCTTGCCTAGCTGAGAAATCTTCCTAGCCTAATATATGTACATTGGCCTTGCGAATGTGTATCTCTATCCTTGCACTTGACACAATATTTAATAATTTAATAATTCCCTACTTACATGACTTTCTTACTATGCTGTTAGGTCCTTGTGAACAAGAGCTCCTAGTAATTCATTCTTACAACTTCAATGCCACATATCATGTCAAATGTGGTGGAAGTGTTCAGTAAGTATATGTTGAATCAATAGAAGTGTTAGTACATGTATGTAGTCACATGTTGCTTAAAGATGCAGATATGTTCTGAGAAATGCATCATCGGTGATTTTGTCATTGTGCAAGTGTCATAGAGTCTACTTACACAAACCTAGATTGTACAGCCTACTGCACACCTAGGCTGTATGGTATAGCCTACTGCTCCTAGGTTACAAACCTGCACAGAAGGTTACTGCACTGAATACCGTAGGCAATTATAGCACAATGGTAGGTATTTGTGTCTCTAAACACATCTATCTATGAAAAAGACATTTGCACATGTATGTATATAGCAGTACAATTCACAATTGCAAAGATGTGGAACCAACCTAAGTGCCCATTGACTAATGAGTGGATAAAGAAAATGTGGTATATATACCCCACAGAATACTATTCAGCCATAAAAAGGAATGAAAGAACACCTTTTGCAGCAATTTGGATGGAGCTGGAGGCCATTATTCTAAGTGAAGTAACACAGGAGTAGAAAACCAAAAACCGAATGTTCTCACTTTATAAGTGGGAGCTAAGCTATGGGTAAGCAAAGGCACACAGTGTCATATAATGGACTTTAGAGACTCATAAGAAGGAAGGTGGGGGAAAGCTAGAGATAAAAGTGACACATTAGGTATAATGCACACTACTCAGGTAACGGGTGTACTAAAATCTCAGAATTCACCACAATATAGTTCATCTGTATAACAAAAAAAACCACTTGTACCCCAAAAACTATTGAAATAATAAATAGCTATAAAGAAAAAGAGTAAAAACAACTAGTATTCCCAGCAATAATAGCCATGAACTGTTCATTTGATATATTTCCCTAAAAAACACATATATAGATATATTAATTTTACAAAATTAAATGAGATTCATACTGTAATAAAAAACCAAAAAAATGTATCTGAACATAGAAAAGGTACAGTGAAACACAGCATAAAATATTTTTTTAAAGGTACACCTGTATAGGGCACTTACCACGAATGGAGCTTTAAGACGCGAAATTGTTCTGGGTTAGCCAGTGAGCAAGTGGTGAGTGAATGTGAAGGTCTAGGATACTACTGTACTCTACTGTAGACTTAATAAACACTGTACACTTAGGTTACACTAAATATATGAAAAAATGTTTTTCTTTTTTCAATAATACCATTAGCTTACTGTAACTTTTTTACTTTGTAAACTTTAAATTTTTTAAATTTTTGACTCTTTTGTAATAAGACAGCTTAAAAAACAAATCTTATAGAGGTGTACAAAAATATTTTTCCTTATATCCTTATTCTGTAAGCTTTTTTCTATTTTTAAGTTTTTAAACTTATATTTTTTACTTTTTAAATTAAAAGAGAAACTAGGACACAAAAACACACATTAACTCAGGCTTACACGGGGTCAAGATCATCAACATCACTGCCTTCCACATCTTGTCCCACTGGAAGGTCTTCAGGCAGTAACATGCATGGAGCTGTCATCTCCTTATTTGTTTGCTGATATTACAGAAGTCAGGGACCTCAAGATGGTTTTTTAAAAATAATTTTACTCTCCACATCTTATTCTGTTGAGGAAAGATCCTGAGTCCCTCCACGCATGTCCAGGGCTGACTGCTTGGAATTTTAATGTCTGTTAGTCGATATGGTCCCTGGACTCAAAGCATCATTGGTTTTAAACATCGTTAATGCCAGGAGCAGTAAGTATTTTCCCTGAAGTTTCTGCTGATGCTCCTAAACAAATTTGTTTATTTTTCTTTCACTACTATTCAAACATAAATAGTAACCAATATCTAGCTTATCTTTATCCATACATGAATGGCTGTTCCCAGAAATGAGTTGGCATAGTTTTGATTAAAAACTATTCACACCTCTAGGAAAACAGCACAGCTAACTGCGGAGACACAGAGTGTGATCTAGAGGATTAATAAAGACCAGTGAGCACTGACAAATGAAGCTTATTTGTTCCCTTCCTATTACTAACTCTTATTCTCCAGGAAGAGGGGCTGCCTGGCAAAAGCAGAAGTCTCAAGTCCAGTGAGACTTAAGCCTTAACCAGACACTATAGGAAAAAAAGCAAGAAATAAGAAAGAAATTAGAATATCATTGTATAGTACAAATACAACTTTTGAAAAGATAAAACAGGTATTTACTTGTGGGAATTTCAGATACATTTACTTAAGAATTCAGCACGATAAAATTTTTAATGCAAAGATACGGTATTTATTTAATAGGCAAAAATTCTATATCTGTTCTAAGCAGCACAAATACTACATTACATATTTTGTTGTCATCAATTTATAACCACTTTAAAGCTTCTTGCAACATGTTCTTCTATTAGTAATAAACAATTCTAAAAATCCATGCTGATTTTGAAAACTCTTTGTTTTGTATGAAACTAATCCGTGAGTTTTTTTTTTCAAACTGTTAACAAATGCTTGAGATTTTTAAATGAGGATTCAAGGGTAGGGTTTTATGGGCTACCTGATCACAGCATTTTAGGTAAATGAGCATTTTTCTCAAGATTGCCCATAGAATTCTCCGTATCCTCAAAGGTATCCTTCATGTCAAAGAAAATAAAAATGCTAAGAACTTACTTAGAACAGTTAAATTTACTTAAGTGTATTTAGACACCTAATCTGATGCTCAAGGCAACAAACTAGAATGACGCTGCTTGTCTGAGAGAAGAATAAGCTCATAATAGCAAAAATAATTTCTCATTCTTTGAAAATTATCTTTGTTACTTTTAAAGCAAAACAGACCATACTCTACTCACTTATTAACTTCTTTTTGAATAGTTGAAAATGTTTTGGAAGAACAAAGGCAGAGTAGGCATGTGGGCCATGGAAAACTTTACACTTGGCCAGGGCCAGCCTCAAACGTAAAACACTTTGGTCTGTCCTTAGAGCAACTGCTTGACCAGATGAATCTCAGCATCCTAATCTGAAACAGTATCTGCCAAAAGTTAGGTGTAGTGTCTCACATATGATAAATATCCGGTATAAATTAGCTTCATTCTTTTCTCTCAATTGCCATAACGGTGTATAATGAGAATTGTATTTTCATTTTTATTTATTTTCTCAGAAGTGACATTTTAGTTATTGGTAACAGTATCCAGTGACTGACTCAATTTTTCTCATACTCTTTAGGAAAGCACAGGTGATATAAAAGAGGATCGGTGCCTCAGGGACTCCTCAAACCTATTTGTATTTTGGCCAAATTAGGTTTTACAAAATACTGAAAGCAAATTGATTGATCTTGTCTAACTTTTATTGCTATTTAACTGGGCCAGAATTTTCCACACACTTAATAGACTATCACTGAATGAAAAAACTTGACAGGTTCTGGAAAGTTGTTCCCCCAAATTGTTCTCTTATCCCACTTAAATAAGTAGTTTAAATATCCCTGAAAATTTCTGTTTAAGAAATAAGATTGCAGAATCTTTCTGCAAATTTTAACTCTATAATTTACTAAGCCATGTCCAATCATTATACCTGAGGAAGAATTATTTTATGGAATTACATGCCAGATACAGATGCACACTGAAAGAATAAGAAGCTTAATTTAGAAGTACCCTAGAGATGTGGCTGAAGAATCTCTGGTAAAAGAATTGTGGCAATTCTGCAATATGAGACATTTCCTGGGGGCATAGGCTTAGGGACATCAGGTCATCAGGAATCCTGAGAAGAAGGGAAATTGGATGGCAAAGACACACTTCCTATTTCTCACTGTTGCTAGAACAGTTTGACCCAGATCTGGTCATTGTTTATGAGTTGCTAATTGGTGCTGAGACATATATAAGCATTGAGGAGACTGATTCTGATTTTCATGAGTTTCTAAGAGTATTGTTCATGCTTACAATTTAATTCTATATGATTCTCTACTGATAATGATACTCCTAAAATTATTAATAAACATTCAGTAATATGATGACATTCTCTGGGAAGATGAGACAAAGGAAATATCTGTAAGATATTTTCTTAAAAACAGTAATGAATAGTAAGAGTGAGTTATTGAAAAGGATTACATAGCCTGATGTAGCAGTAATGTAAGGTTGTGATTATGGGATCTATAGGTCAGAAACGATCTTAAATCTCCTCTTTATTTTCCCAATAAACATGTATATGTATCTACCCCTACTAAACTTTTTACAACCTCAGATGGCTTCTATCCTTCTAATAAAATGTTATCTAGCTGGCTGGGCGCGGTGGCTCACTTTGGGAGGCCGAGGTGGGCGGATCACCTGAGGTTGGGAGTTCGAGACCACCTTGACCAACATGGAGAAACCCTGTCTCTACTAAAAACACAAAATTAGCCAGGCGTGGTGATGCATGCCTGTAATCCCAGCTACTCAGGAGGCTGAGGCAAGAGAATCGCTTGAATCTGGGAGGTGGAGGTTGCAGTGAGCAGAGATCACACCATTGCCCTCCAGCCTGGGCAACAAGAACAAAACTCCGTCTCAAAAAAAAAAAAAAAAAAAAGTTATCTATCCACCTGGGCTTTGAAACTGAGCTTTCAAAAGAACTTTATCTTCTCTCTGCTCTCTTATCCACTACCTTGAACCTTGTTCTTTCAACTGACTCCTGTTTCTGAATGCAATTTAAATAAGAAACTCCCAGAATAAAATATAAATATACAATTTTTCCATCACATGCCCATTTTTAATTGTCTTTCATAATTAGTGACTCAAAAATCTTTATCTTTTGCTCAGATTAAGCTAATTCAATTATAATTTATTTGATGATCAATATGTCAGATAGTTTTACTTGATGGCTTTCTCACTTTCCACTTCAAAATAAACACTAATTTCAGTATAATCAGCTTTCTCAGTATCTTCTGAATTTGTATACTTCTTTCTCTCTCCATATTGTAACTTAATCTAGAGTAGCATCATTTCTCACATGCACTATGGTAATTTTTCAATTATACTAACATACTTGAATCTGTACTCACGTACATCTTCCCTCTTGTTACAGTGAAAGAATTTGTCTATGCTTGTCCCTAACACTAAACTGTCTTACAATAGATCCCATTCCTCAAATTACTAAAGGTCTTTGATCATTTTTATCTCTTGAATCATCAATTTTTCCCTTTTGTTGATTTCCATCAACAGACAAATGTGCTCTATTATGATCCTTCTTAAAAACTAAAAACTTTCCATTGATCCCACATAACCCTCCAATTATACTGTCTCAAGTCTCTTATGTTTAGAACAAAACTCCTTGCCTTTATTAGCCCTTTTTTCCATTCTCTCATCCTCCTTTATTCTTATTTTCTCTTGAACCTACTTCAGTTAGACTCTTGCTTCTACCACATCTTCAGACTGCTATGGTCAAGGTAACATGTAATCTATAAATTAAAAATGAATGGTCTCTTCTCAGTCCTTTCTTCATCCATTAACCAATAGCATTTAGTACAATGATTTGCTCTTTTTTGAATTATATTCTTCATTTGATTGGTGGACTACATGGTTCTCTTCCTACCAATACTACTAGCTAGCTACTCCCCATCCTCCTTTGCCCAGATGCTCCTTTTCGTTCCAAACACCAAATGTTAGAGTGCCACAGGACATAGTTCTTCCACTCATCTTCTCAATGTGCCCTCATTCTCAAAGAAAATGATCCATATCCATGGCTTAAAATAACATTCATATGTTGATGGTTCCCAAATCTATATTTCCAACCCATATGTCACCTCCAAATACAATCTCATAAATTCATTTCCCTATTCACAATCTCCACTTGGATGCCTATTTGGCATCTCAAACTTAACACAGCCACAACAGAACACATGCTATCACCACCTCCCTTCAACACAGGTCTCTTCACCATCTTGGGGAATAACAACTCTGTTTTTCCAATTGCTCAGGCCAAAAATCTTGAAGTTGATTTTTACATATCTCATTTGGTCATATTAAAGCCAGCATCAAATCCTATCATCTCTGTATTCTAAGAATATCCTGAAACGAACACTCCTCCATCCTCCACCATCACGACAATCCTTGTCCAAGCAGTTGCCAATACCTCTCTCCTGGATAATGCTTTAGTTCTCTAACTGGCCTTTCTGCATCTCATCTACATAGTTTATTTTCTATAAGGATGAATTATCCTTTGAAAGTGATATAGATTATGTCATTCCTCCACTCAAACTCTCCATCTCAGTCCAAATAAAAGCCAAAGCCCTTACAGAGACTGAGGGAACAGTGTATGATGTAACTCCCAATGCATTCTCTTGTCTCTAAACATTCACTTGAGCGATCTTTCTGAATGAAAATCTGTGGGTGTCATTCCATTGCTTTGAATCTTCCACTGACATCTCCCCACTGCTTTGAGAATAAGCCCAGATTCCTTAGAAAAAAACGTTCAGTACTCTTCATTGTGAAGCTCCTGCTTACTGCCATAGTTTTGATACCTACCATTTTCTTTTGTAAGAGCACCCTACTCTGCAGCCTAATTGAATTTCTTGTTTATTCTTGGTTGAATTGTATACTCCTATCTCTGTTTTGTTGTATAAGCTGTTCCTTCAGCTTCAGATAACCCCCACCTAGAATTCCCCTTTACCACCCACCCAAACTTCCCTTTCTTTGATTGAATAAGCATTTTCTTTGACTCCCTTCAATGATTAACAACTTCTTTTTCCCTCTAGACTGTGCTGTAGTAAAATTTTGTATCTAGGTTTTATATTTGTTACATCTCTTCCATCACATTGTATTCAATTTGTTAGTCTATTTCTCTATCTCCCTTTTTGAACAATAAGGGCTTCAGCAATAAAAGCTGTATCATATTTAAGTCATCACCATTTAGCACAGTGCTTAGTATATGCACAGTTGTCAAAAACATTGAATGATATTTTTAACCAATACAAAATGTAGGCATGGCATGTAAGATGAATGATATTCTTTGAAATTAAAACCATTTAACTATTTTACCATTTAATTTGTCACCATTTAACCATTTAACCAAAATCAAATGAAAAGATAGATGTCTAGAGAAAATGGAGGATAAGACGGCAATTTATGTTTTTTGCTGTTGTTGCTGTGGTTTTTAGTTCAGAAGAATCACAAAACAAGGTATTTATAAACTGAATTATTCTGATCACCACAAATTATTCCATTTAATATTTAAGAAGCTAAAATGTCTAAATAAAATATCCCAGGACACTATATAACTATCTTTGCTCTCTTTTCTGAGAATTTTTGCTTACCGAGTTACTACCTAATTTTCTGTTTTATTTTTCTTTACTTCAATACATTCTAAAGCTACACATAATGAAAACAAAGGAAAAGGCAAGCCATAGACAGAAAGAAAACATCTTCAAAACATATATTTGATAAATGACTTATATTCAGAATATTATAAAGAACTATTTTAATTCAATGATAAGAAGAAAAACAACCATAAAAAATGTTCAAAAGATTTGAATAGACTACACTGAAGAAGCTATATTGATAGCAAATTAGCAAATGACAACATGCTCAGCAGTATTAGCCATTAGGAAAATGCAAATTAAAGCTACAAGATACCATGTAAAACCACTAGAATGATTCAAATAATTTTTTTTTAAAACTGGTAGTGTGTTGGCGAAGATTTGGAGAAATTGGAAACCTCATACATGAGTGGTGGGAATGTAAAATTACATAGACACTTGGAAATTGAGTTTGGCAGTTTCTTTGAAAGTTAAACACATATTGGCCATGTGACCCAGCTAATCTACATCTATGTATCTCTACTCAATAGAAATAAGAATATATGGTCCCCAAAGCTGTGTAAGTGAATTTTCATAACAACATTATTCATTATGACCAAAAACTGGAAACATGACTAATGTCCATCTACCTGGTAGCAATAAAAAGAAACAAACTTCTGAAATATGCAATGACATAGATAACCCTCAATGATAATAGGCCAAGTGAATGAAACCAAACACAGAAGAGTACATATTGTAGGATCCTATTTACACAACATTTCTAGAAAAGGCAAACCATGAGAAAGATAAAGCAGATTCATGATTGTCTAGCGTTCAGGGTAGGAATGGGGATTGTTTGCAAATTGGCACTAGGGAGTTTTAGGGATGGTGGCAATGTTGTAAAACTGGATTGTGGTGATAGCTGCAGGGTGATAAAATTTCAGCAAAACTCATGGAAGTATACTTTAAATGGGTGAAATTTGTGATATGTAAATTATGCTTCAATAATGATATTAAATATTAAATAATGTTATTTTAATTATAATTTAAATAAGTTCTATGTCAGATTATAAATTCACTTATACATTAGGTTAATATAATTCAGTTTCACAAGCCACCATAACACCTATGTAATCTAATAAAATCAAGTACTGCAATCTTCAAAGCCAAAGAATAGGATCTAGATCAGCATTATCCAGTAGAAATTCCTTCAATGATGAGTTTATATCTGTGCTGTCTCATAGAGCAGCCACGAGTCATATGGACCTCTAGAGAGGTTAAAATGTGGCTAATATAATTTAGTAACTGAATTTTAAAAATTGTATGTAATTTTAATTAATTTACATTTAAATGTCTACATGTGGCTGACATGGTGGCTCACGCCTGTAATCCCAGCACTTTGGGAGGCCGAGGTGGGTGGATCACCTGAGGTCAGGAGTTCAAGATCAGCCTGGCCAATCCTGCCTCTACTAAAAACACAAAAATTATCTGGGTGGGGTGGGCGCCTGTAATCCCAGCTCCTCAGGAAGCTGAGGCAGGAGAATCACTTGAACCCGGGAGGCAGAGGTTGCAGTGAGACAAGATCATGCCACTGCACTCCAGCCTGGGCAATAGAGCAAAACTCTGCCAATAAATAAATAAATAAAAATCCACATGTGGCTAGGTGCTACTATATTGAATAGTAGTAGATCCAATACTTTATGTGGGTAAGTCAGTCTGCATAGAACTAGGCTGCAGAGATCTTAGAATAGACCAAGCTAGATAGTAATGAAATCAGATGATTTAGGTGCTATTCCCAGGTTCTGAGCCATACAAAAATCCCATCATCTGATAACATGGTATGTGCTGCCTTTACACTGGTGCCATAATGCTTTGAACTACTACTCTAGTCACTTTGGACATTACTGGAGATGTTTTGTTTGTTATGGTAAAGAAATTGTGTAGATTAGGTCAACTGTTATTATAGCAGTGAGTGTCAGGATTTTTTTGGTCACCTCTCCATTCTGACTAAATGCAGGTGCCATCTACGTTGTTTGCTTCATTTTATTGTTCAGCCTCTATCTGAGCACTACTTCCAAAACAATCATTCCTTTGATTTGTATGACACTTTCCCATACATAAAATACTTTTCATATTAGTTATCTCGCATGAGCTTTGTGACAACCTTGGGAAGTAGGAAGGCTTTGTATTGCTGCATAAATTTAACAGAAAACAAAAGTAACATTAGCAATTACCATTTATCGAAAAATTCCTTGATACCAAATACTTTATTAGAGACCTCATTCCTTACTTAGTCTCATAAACACATGTTTTATAGTTTAGGACTCTGAAGCTAAGTAACATTGTCCAAGGTGAAACAGTAAAATAGTGGCAAAACAGAGTTTTTTTAGGGCAATGTATATGTGAATATATATATAAGTGCGTGTATATATATATATGTACACATATATGTGTATATACATATATGAATAAATATATGCATTGTATGTGTGTGAATATATATTTACTCCAGGGCCCACTATAAAGCATGGACTAATTTCTAGAGCTTTTTTAAAATTCCTAGTACCCTTTCCATTTTATCAGAGCTAGAAAGCAGTTAGCTTTGACTTCTAGTAAAATCCGTTACATTTGGTGAGATTCAGGACAAGCCAAGGCAAAGCATCTCCTTCCAGGAGGTAACAATTAAAGAAAAGGTTTTATGGCGGAAAAGATTAAAATGGAGTATCCTGTGTCTTTTTAATCTGAGATAGTGTTATTCCTGTTAATTCAAGGAAGTGACTCAACTTTCAGGTGTGGAAACCTTGGCTTCTTCACACAAAGTTATAGACAGCTGGAGCTCAAGAATAGAATTGCTAAATTTACTAAATGGGCTAGAAATCTTCCAGAGTCTACTGAGAAATATCTGTCTATTTTGCCCAGGTCTATCCTTGTTGGAGTGTTGTTAGGCAGAATGGCTGAGAAGAATGAACCAGGACACCAGTGAACACGGGCGAGAATGAAGAATAGAAGCAGATCTCTTCTGACTTGGACATAAGGAGCTAGCCAGTGATATAACACAGTCTTCCATTCCTTTGAAACCCAGAATATATCCACAATATTCAGTGAAACTAAAAGTGGATAGTGCTGAGGAGCTTTTAATATTTTTGGAAAGAGATAAGAGATTATTTGGATATGGTAGTTAGTGACAATCATGATGACAGCTGTCTGTCTGGCTCAGTGTGGCTTCAGGTGATTGGGTTGTCCCTGTTAAAGAATCAGCATCTCCCAACATTCTGTTCCCAATAGTACAATACGGGAAATCCAATAAGAACCCAGGACTAATCTCAGGGAAAAACCCCTCCAGTTTGGACATTTTCAACAACCACATCTACACAAAGATTTTTCAAAACTTAGAAAATTAGATCACATTATTTTACTTTATTAAGCATTCATCTGTATATCCATTAGTATTAGTACTATTAGACACTTGGTTATTATGTTCCATCTTCATCATTTAGGCTACATAGGATTAGAAATTCAACGAAGAAAATTTAAAAACTCTTTTTGTACTTGAGTCTAGTATTTTAAAGTTTTATGTAACATATCAAGTTATTTTACCTCATTGTTAAAAATTTTTTATTCTAACTTTTTTCCAAATTTTTGGCATCTTGGAACCCTAGAGTTCCACAGCTGAAGGTATAGATGGCTTTCTAATTAAATAACAGTGATACAGGCAATTTTTAAACTTTTGATAAATTGGCATTTCATGTAATTGAATCTGATGTCAATATCAAATATGTATTCGCTAAGAGAAATGGTGTAATTTTGATGCATGTGGTTGTTTTTATAAAGAATTTAAATTATTTATTCTCAGAAACATTTAACATTTCCTCTCAGTTCTGCATAATCCCTGGATCATAGGGTTTTGTGAAAACCGACTCATATTGAAGACAAGCTCCCTTTTAAGTAGTTCAAATGAATGCTAAACTTATTCCACAAGTGGCTATAATATATTCCAAAAAGACATTGATTGCACTGAGCTATAATTTTTGTCATTTGAGGGGGAATGTTAAGATTGAATAAGTATATAGCCATTTAATTGCCAAGAAAAAGTTACCTACATTGTGAGTCTCTGTCCTCCCAGTTATCCGAGTGAATTAACAACTAAAATAGTACTGGTAACTCATTACAAAGCAGTTTTCAAAATTCTATGCCATGAACCATGTTTTGGCTACCAGCCTAGCCCACAGATAGACAGGTAGTACGGCTTCTATGGCTTTCTCCACCCAAGCAGTTGATTCTACTGACCTGTTGAAAGGCTGGAAGTTATCCCCATTGCCTCTTTCAGTATAATGGCTTCCCAATCAAATACCATTTGAAATGTAAGTATATTACTTCGGTGAGGAACCAACTCAATTAACACCAAGTATATTATCAAATAAGTACAATCATAAACACATGTGGTAAGGTTATATGTTAGACCCCTCCTTGGAGGAGCTTACTATCTAGGGGAAAATAGGACCAGAAAGTAACTAGCAGGGGAGAAGTTAGAGAGTGATGGCAAAACTAGATTTAACAACACAGTCCTGGAAAGCTACGAGCTAAGAGTTTAAGCCAATAGCAGATTCTGGGACATGGAGAGAGAAAAGGAGAAAAGATAGGGCTGAAGCTAAAGGAGATGAACAGCAATCAGTAATTCAATTAGTCAATGAAGTATTTATTGCATTTAGTGCCTACCAATTTAGCACACTTGGTCTTAGATATCTACAAAATTTGGACAAGTATGAGACTGTATCCACAGAGAATTTGGTTTATGACATAGCCTCAGGCTGGCTTCTTACAGATGAGACAAGGTTGTAAAGAGTTTCCCATGATACATTCAATAATAAAACTCTTTGGATGGAATCCAAGGCAGATTTGCCCTTGCTGAATCACAGTTTGTCATTTGTTAGAGAGATGCTCCAGTGTGTTGCAAATGCACTGCTTGGTCACTCAAAACTTCAACAGGTACCAACAAATTCAGGAGCCACTAACTTTAACATGACTTTTAGTATTAGCACTTTTCTTAATGTCAACATTTTGTATATTGTAGAATTGTTTTACTGAAATACAAGTTACATTTTATCATCAGTTTTCATGATGCAAACAAGAAACTAATGTTTGAAATTTGCTAATGTATTTAGTTTAAATTCTTAAAACATTCTTCACTCCAGTACAGCATTTCATTTATGAGGATTCATAAGAAAAATGTATTTTAGACTTACCCAGTGTAACTGACTTGCTTTTATTTTATTGATGTTATAGAACATTTTATAGATTTTGTTCCCTTCTTTGCTTCCACTATTAGGTAACTCAGAAACAAATCATCTTCCTACCTGATGTGCAGGACTGTATGGCATGCATTTTTGTGCATTTACCTTGTACATAACTTTGTTTCTTATCCACAGATTTTTTAAATTTTTGTTGCAACAGTTTTCTGTTATATTTTATCCTGATATATATTTTTTATCTTGATATATCCTGTTATATCCTGATATATATGTCCTACAAATATAAATAAACATACACACATAATACACAAAATAGTTGACATTAATATAAGAAAAATATAAATACCAAGATTCATATTCAATATTATGGATTGTAAATTTGCTAGTAACTATCCATTTAGCTATTGAGTGATTAAACTGTATACAGGTATGCATGTACAAATACATGCACATATACATATATATGCACATTCATAGATAAGTGATAGATTTGTTATATCACTCATCTTTCTGAGAACAAGACAAGTAGTTCTTAATATTTTAAAATTTAGTACAAATTATACTACAACCAATATCAATTGACAACTAGGTATAATTAAGCAATATAAAGGTGCTTCTCACTAGTTCAGTCATGTGAAGTTTTGTTAAGTGATTTGTGTACATACCAAACAAGAATGTTAAACCAGCCTTCTTTTTTCACATTCAATGGTGAAGGTGGGATTTTCTTGTCATTATTTCTTATGAAAGACAAAAGTGCTTTTACTCCATAAATTTTACTTAGTGTCTCAACACATTTCATATTAGTTAATATTATAAAAATGGAATAATAACTTGCATCACACAGCAAAATTTATTTTACGGAAGGGAACTTCCAAACACACAAAAAGTTTATTTCTTATAATTTTATCCTTTTTGTTCTAACCTGCAGACAATATCTGAAATAATAAAACAATCTCATAGAAGGATGAGATTTGGTACTTAAAGGTTTTATTGACTTTTTCTTCAGCCTATGGATATAGTTGTTATATAAAGTTAATAGAGAAATATATAAAATCTTTAATTATTATTAAAGTACTTCTTACAAATAATGTTGTGTCAATCGGACAGACAAAATTGTGTCTTGCTAATGAAGAACCCCCACGTCTCAATAATTTCAATCAAGTAGTTAATTATTTTGTCCAATGTGGATCAACTGGAGTCACTGTTCATTGTAATTATTAAAGGCTTGAACTGGCTCAGGTTCCATCTGGACCACAAACCACATACGGTTATCAAACACTTGAAATGTGGCTAGTTGGAACTGAGATGTGCTCTAAATGTAAAATAGCAGATATCAATGAGTTATCACCAAAAAATAAATAAAAGTATTCAATTAATTAATTGATTACATGTTGAAATGATAATATTTGAGAAATATTAGTGAAGTATAATATATTATTAAAAATGTCAAATTTTTCTTTTCTTTATTAAATGTGGATACTAGAAAATTTTAAATTACCTAAGTAGTTTATATTATATGTCATCTGAGCAGTGATTGTTCAGATACCACTTGCACAAACTCCAAAGCAGGAGCAAGAGAATGTAGCAAATCATGCACTGAAGTTTCTGCTAGGAAACAACACTCACTATTTCCAATTACATTGCAATGGTAAAAGAGACTCATAACATCATGCATAATTTCTAGGGGTTCAAAGTACAGAGATACGGACCTACTCTATGTTTAGAAGGCAAGTAACTTTGAACATGACTTCAACATACAGTCATCCCTAGATATTCATGGGGAATTGGTTCCAGGACCCCTATCGGATACCAAAATCCTCAGATGCTCAAGTCCCTTATATAAAATGGTGAAGTATTTGCATATAACCTATGCACATATACTTTAAATCATCTTTAGATTATTTATACTATCTAGTATGACATAAATGCTATGTAAATAGTTGTTACAGTATATTGTTTTTGTTTGTATTATTTGTTATTGTTGCATTGTTATTTTACTCTTTTTTTAAATATTTTCAATCCATGTTGTTTGAATTCATAGTTTTAGAACCCAACATGGAAGGCTGACTGTATACTTTCGTGATTATAATATATATCCTTAATCTGTGCATACAATTTTATAAGCATATTGACAACATCTTTTTAAATTTTTTTTTCTTCTTTTAAACCTTTATTTTAGGTTCGGGGGTACATGTGAAGGTTTGTTACATAAACATGGGTCACGGGAGTTTGTTGTACATATTATGACATCGCCCAAGTATTAAGCTCAGTTTTCAATAGTTATTTTCTGCTCCTCTCCCCTCTCCATCTCCCTCTCCCTCCTAAAGTAGACCCCAGTGTCTGTTGTTTTCTTCTTGTGTTCGTAAGTTCTTATCAAAAAATATGTTTTAAAATTCCATTTTAATTACTTCAGTGCTTACCACAATATTCCTATCCTTGATTTCCTAGCTTTGATTTATATACTACCAGCAAAATAGACTACTTCTTTGAATAATCTTATGAATAACAGCATATAGATGGTTCCTACGGGAGAATGGGGACACCAAAAAGGATTTTGTTAATGTGTCTGAAAAATAAGCTGCAGAGGAAGAGGAGAAGCATGAGAGACAAAGAGAAAAGAAATATAAAGTTCTAAAATCCCTTCAGGAAAGAAGCTAGCAACACCTAGGCTTTTGGGGAGAGGTTACTCATCAAAGTATTCTTCAAAAGAGAAAGAGAGAACAATCTTAAGAATTCTGATTCGCAAAATGTTCTACCTCATTACATTAGTAACCTGATTTTTTCCTTTGATGATTGTAGAACTTCAAGTTGTTCTTTTAATTCACAAGCTTTGCCAGGCATGTCATAGAGTAAATAAATTCCTTATATTTATTTTGCCTTAAATGTAGCGAAAGCTCTTAAGCTCTTCTCTCAGCTCCAGAATTTGTCTTCTGATTTGTCTGTATTTATTTCCTTACTGCTTTCCTCCATAGAAACACCTAAAATTCTAAGGTTTCTTTTGGTTCTTTATATTTATATATATACTATCTTCATGTCTCTTTTTTTCTCACACAAAAAGCAAAAGCATATGTTATTTTCATGCCTTTTTTTTCTCTCTATTAACATAGAAGTTTGTTGTAATTCATCTGCAATTCTGAATTTAGTCTTCTGCAGCTCCAATTCTACTTTCTATTGCTTGCAATTTTGGTTTTAATTATACAGTTGCTCTCATGGTTTTCTTGCAACACCATATTTTTTATCTAATTGCTTTTATATTTTCAATTACTTTTTGTGTTTCTGTATAGAGTGCACTGTCCACTAGGGCTTTATGCAATAACAGAAATGTCCCACATCTGTTCTGTCCAATACAGTAGCCACTACCCACATGTGGCTATATGGTACTTGAAATGCCACTGGTAGGACTAAGAAAATGAATTTTTAATTTTTCTTGGCTTGAGTTAATTTAAATAGCCAGTTGTAGACAGCACAAACGTCAAATACATGCTTTCTCAAATACTAATAATGTTGAAAAGATACTCTTTTTTGGGCTCTTTCGGTAAATTAAGTTCAGAGTTATGCTCTCACATCGCTTGTTCTGCAAGGTATTTCCATCATCTGTATATTTTGTTGCAGCCTCTACATGGACTATTTTTATTTACTCATCCTAGAATAGGGAAGAGGTTTCCAGATCTAGTATTTGCCAACAGACAAGTATAGGATTTTTTTTTACTTTGTTCACTGTCTTCTTATAAGTCTGTGGAAGCCTCTCAGACTTTAAGTGATAAGATGTAAAACTGATTATAATGGTATAGTACCTACCCAGTTTCCAATGGCTAAATTTAGTCTGCACTCATTCAGTATGTTCCAGTTAAATATATTAGGGTATTTTTAAATTCCACTATCTAATCACTGATGCTCAAATCCATGAAATGTATGAAAACTATAATTTCTAGCATATAGATTCTTCAGGTTTCTACTCTTCTCTAGAATAATTAGTGTGTCTCTAAAGCAATTATTACACTGAGGATAAACCTCCCAGAGTACAATGTGTCACTTCTGGTTCACCTCCCCGGGTCCACATCCCAGCTACCTACTTTGCTGTTTTCTGGGAGTCAGTATCCTAATAGCCCCTGAGTCCTTTGAACATAACCCTAGAAATTATTCTTGCCTTTTCATGTGACAAGTTTTTCAAAAATTCACATTGGATATTTCTTGCCACAGAGCTGGAATCATGAATTCTTCAAGGAATTGTGATTTCCTTTAGTAGGAATTGGTATGTAGGATGCTCATAGTTATTACATTTACACTGTGTCCTATCCTTTTCAGTGGGTAAAACTACAAATAATTATTTGCTTTATCACACATTACATACAAAATAGCTATTACAACAGCCAACATTTCCATCAACAATGAAAATACTAAAATATATAATTTTTTAAATTTTATTTTTGATCTTAATATATCCCACCAAGACTATATAGTTATGTTACTGCATTTTAAAGTGACTTAAAACTGTGAAGCTAGGTTACCCTGAGTACACAGCTAGATCCATGTGTTTAATTTTATTTCTACTTTCAGTTCTTTCTTTAAAATTTTTATTTTGAAATTATGTAAAATATAACACCTTGGGAAAAATTGGAATCTGTAAGTCTATACTGATATAAATCAATAGATGGATAAATACATGAGAATAGAAGCCCATCTTTGCACTAGAATGCCAAGTAATAATGTACAAAGAATGATGAAACCAGAAAACTGCTATTTGGCATCATTATAGTAATAATTAGTTCATGCATAAAATACCAATAGATGCTAAAACTAGTGGGTAAAAGTGGGATGAGAAATAGGATTTTTGCATAGTCCCAAAATATCTTCCTGGAAACAAAACTTAATAACTACAGAAGGGAAAA
This sequence comes from Hylobates moloch, assembly GCF_009828535.3. Classification (NCBI taxonomy): domain Eukaryota; kingdom Metazoa; phylum Chordata; class Mammalia; order Primates; family Hylobatidae; genus Hylobates; species Hylobates moloch. The sequence goes on from NW_026652276.1 coordinate 205,531,297, forward strand.
GAAGTATCTTTACAGTGAAAAAATCTCACAAATACACCAACTTAATCAAGTAATCTAAACTTACATGATGTGCAACCTGAAAAAATTGCAGTAGAAAGAGCACAGTATCACTTCTGCAGCATTCCTATCAAAAATACATGATTTGTGTCTAAAGAGAAAATATTAGGCAAACCCAAATTGAGAATAGCAAACTGAATGGCTGGGCTGTAATCTTCAAAATATGTCAAGACCATGAAAATAAGAGAAAACTGAAGAATTATTCCTCAAGGACAGAGACTATAAAGACATAGCAACTGAATGCAACACATTATTCTAGATTTAATTCTTCTGATGTAATGAATATAATTGAAACAATTGAAGAAAGTTAAATGTGTTCTCTGATCAAAAGGTGTATGTCTATTCTTTGCATTACCTTTGCAAATATCCTGTAAGTTTGAAACTGACTTTAAAAACAAACACAGCCAGGCGCGGTGGCTCATGCCTATAATCCCAGCACTTTGGGAGGCCGAGGCGGGTGGATCAAGAGGTCAGGAGATCAAGACCATCCTGGCTAACATGGTGAAACCCCATCTCTACTAAAAATATGAAAAATTTGCCAGGGGTGGTGGTGGGCACCTGTAGCCCCAGCTACTCGGGAGGCTGAGGCAGGAGAATGGCATGAACCCGGAAGGTGGAGTTTGCAGTGAGCAGAGATTGCACCACCGTACTCCAGCCTGGGCGACAGAATGAGACTCCGCCTCAAAAAAAAAAAATAAAAAAAAACAAAAAACAAACACACACACACAAAAACTCATGACTTCAAAATCAAATCTACAAAGCTTGATTTTCTTTGAATTTTCAACTTTTTCTCATTCATGAGTGTTTTGGTGAAAATTTGAGAGATTACTAGCCAAAAGACCATTTTAAGCCAGAAAACAAGTCTACATGCATTTTTCAGGAATTTGTCTTTTGCACCAAGGAAGGTGCAATTTCTATTTTAAAAATCACATTTTTCCTCCATTATTAGTGCTTCTATTTTATTAATTTATTTAATTGACAAATAAAACTCGTATATATTTATCATATGCAGCATGATGTTTTAAAAGATAGCAAACTAGGACTCTCTGGCAATCATCCTGCCACAGAAACATCAATTTGAATAACTATTCATACAGGAAAGACACTTAGCAAGGGCCAAGGGAACCAGGTGACAGATCACAGTCATTGATTCTAGCATAATAATAAATTAAGACATATTGAGATAAACAGGAGACAATGGTGGATAGGAGGCAGGATTAACTTGCAGCTCCCACTCAGATGGACAGAACAGCATGTGGAAACTCACATTGTGGACTTGTACTTCAAGAACCACCTCAGGAACATACTAGAAAAACCAAAAGAATTCACAGACCCTTTGAAAGAAGCTGCTTGCTGCTGCACACTCTGTGAGACTGCCAAAAAACTGTGAGGAGCCAAAATGTGAGAGGGGAAAGTCTGCTTCCCAACACACATCCTCACTGGGGAACCTGAAAATCTAGATCACAGGAGAAGGATTTTACCTTACATAGAGCTGAAATAAATTGTGAGAGGATAGCAAAATATAAAAGTAGAAGAAGCAGCACCAAGAGCCCTTTAGGCATTCCTGGTCCTCAGGGAAGCCATTTCCGACTTATCTCACAGGAGTCCTTGGAGAGGGCAGCCAGTAGAATTGGAAATGAGTCATGGGAGAAGGAGACTTCTGGCTGAACTTTGTAATAATTTTGACCAAGCACTAATTTTCCCGGGCAGAATCTGAAGATGGAGGATGTTGAGGGTGGGGCGGCAAATGGGAAGTACAGATGCTTGCACAGAAGCCATGACAGGCAGGGAGGGGTGGGGCCTGAAAGTCCTGCATGCTTTCTTACCAGAGAGGCTTGTATCCTGGGGCAAGATCTTAGCCCTGAGTACCAGAAACCTGGATATAAATTCAACTCTGTTGGCTGTTGGGGGAGCATGGTGGGAGTGAGACTGGCCTTGCTGGCTGCATGAGAGCTAGGAGAGGCTTGTCACTGCCAGTTTTCTCCCACTTCCCTGGTGACCTGTAACAAACAGCAGAGGCAGCCATAATCCCCCTTGGAACATAAATCCACTGGGCTGAGAACTACCCACCATCCCCTACAGTGCCCACAGCAAGCCGCTACCAAGGATAGTCTGAATTTAGACACACCTAATTCTGCCCCCAACTGAAGGTCTTTCTCTACCACCCTGGTATCCAAAGGCAAAAATCATAAACATGTGGGAGCTCTACGGCCCCACCCATCACCTGAGAAACCCGAATACTTATCCAGGCGACCTTAGGGCGAGCCTTTTTCCTTGTATACTAATTCAGCCCATGCTCTCTTGAAAGCGCTACCTCTTGGCTGGAGGCCAACCAATTCAAGCCATTACAGCAACTCAGAACAACCCTGCTCCAAAAAAAGAGAGAAACCAACAGCTAATTGCACCACCTGTAACATCCTGGATAACCAGAGGTCCTGAGACTGTCAACAAGACAACTTCACTGCTAGCATAATCAGCATTTGAGAAAACCAGTGCACTAAACAAAACTATAACTAAGGACTCTCACAGAGTCCACTTCATCTCTCTTCTACCTCCACTGCAGCAGATGCTGGTATCCATGGCTGGGAGACCTGAAGACAGATCACATCACAGGAATCCTGGCAGACACTCCCCAGTACCAGCCCAGAGCCTGGTACTCTACTGGGTGGCCAGACCCAGAAGAGCAATAACAATCATTGCAGTCAAGCTCTCAGGAAACCCCATCCATAGAAGTGGGAGAGTATCACATCAAGGGATCACCAAGTGTGACAAAAGAATCTGAAGAGCAACCCTTGAGTCCCAGATCTTTCCTCTGACATTGTCTACCCAAATGAGAAGAAACCAGAAAAACAATTCTGGTAATATGACAAAACAAGGTTTTATAACACCCTCAAAATACCACACTAGCTCATGAGCAATGGATCCAAACCAGGAAGAAACATCTGAATTGCCAGAAAAAGAATTCCGAAGGTCAATTATTAAGCTACTCAATGGTGCACCAGAGAAAGGTGAAAACTAACTTAAAGAAATTTTAGAAATAATATAGAATATGGATGTAAAAATGTCTAGAAAAATAGTTAATATAAATAAAAAACATTCACAACTTCTGGAAATGAAAGACACACTTAGAGAAATGTCAGATACACTGAAAAGTTTCAACAATAGAATTGAACAAGTAGGAGAAAGAACTTTGGAGATCAAAGACAAGGCTTTTGAATTAACCCAAGCTGACAAAGGAAAAAGGATTTTTAAAAATGAACAACGCTTCCAAAAAGTTTGGAATTATGTTAAACAACCAAACCTAAGAATAATAGGTGTTCCTGAGGAATAACAGAAATCTAAAAGTTTGGGTACCTTATTTGAGAGAATAATGGAAAAAAACTTCCCTAGCCTTGCTGGAGATCTAGACATCCAAACACAAGAAGCTCAAAGCACAGCCAGGAAATTCATCACAAAAAAATCATCACCTAGGCACATAGTCATCAGGTTATCTAAAGTCAAGATGAAGGAAAGAATCTTAAGAGCTGTGAGGCAAAAGCATCAGGTAACTTAGCCTATTAAGGAAAACCTATCAGATTAACAGCAGATTTCTCAGCAGAAACCCTACAAGCTAGAAGGGATTAGGGTCCTATCTTTAGCCTCCTGAAACAAAATAATTGTCAACTAAGAATTTTGTATCTAGCAAAACTAAGCCTCATAAATGAAGGGGGGATAAAGTCTTTTTCACAGAAACAAATGCTGAGATAATTTGCCACTACAAAGTGAGCACCACAAGAAATGCTAAAAGGAGTTATAAATCTTGGAACAAAACCTTGAAGTGCACCAAAATAGAACCTCCTTAAACATAAATCTCACAGGGCTTATAAAACAATAACACAATGAAGAAAACAAGGTATTCAGGCAACAACTAGCATGATGAATAGAATAGTACCTCACGTCTCAATAGTAATGTTGAATGTAAATGCCCTAAATGCTCCAGTTAAAAGACACAGAATGGCAGAATGGATAGGAATTCACCAATCAAGTATCTGCTGTCTTCAAGAGACTCATCTAACACAAAAGGACTCAGATAAAATTAAGGTAAAGTAGTGGAAAAAGATAATCTGTGCAGATAGACACCAAAAGCAAGCAGGAGTAGCTATTCTTATATCAGACAAAACAGGCTTTAAGGTAACAACAGTTTAAAAAGACAAAGAGGGACATTCTATAACGATAAAAGGACTAGTCCAACAGGAAAATATCACAATCGTAAATATATATGCACCTAACACTGGAGCTCCAAAATTTATAAAACGATTATTATTAGACCTAAGAAATGAGACAGACAGCAGCACAATAATAGTGTGGGACTTCAATACTCCACTGACAGAACTAGACAGGTCATCAAGCAGAAAGTCAACAAATAAACAATGGACTTAAACTATACCCTACAACAAACTTACTTAACAGATATTTACAGAATGTTCTACCCAGCAAATGCAGGCTATACACTATTTTCATCAGCACATGGAACATTTTGCAAAATAGACCATATACTGGGCCACAAAAAAAGCCTCAATATATTTTAAAAAATCAAAATTATGTCAAGTACTCACTCAGACCACAGTGCAATAAAATTGGAAATTAACTCTAAAAAGAACCCTTAAAACCATAGAAATACATGGAATTAAATAATCTGCTCCTGAATGATCTTTGGGTCAACAATGAAATCAAGATGGAAATTAAAAGTTTGTTTGAACTGAATGTTAATAGTATCACAAACTATAAAAACCTCTGGGATACAGCAAAAGTGGTGCTAAGGGGAAAGTTCATAGCATTAAATGCCTCCATCAAAATGTCTGAAAGAGCACAAATAGACAATCTAAGCTCACACCTCAAGGAAACTAGAGAAACAAGAACAAACCAAATCCAAACCCAGCAGAAGAAAATAAATAACAAAGATCAAAGCAGAACTAAATGAAATTGAAGCAAACAAAAACAATACAAAAGATAAATGAAACAAAAAGCTGGTTCTTTGAAAAGATAAACAAAATTGACACACCATTAGTGAGATTAACCAACAAAAGGAAAAAGAAGAGCCAAATAAGCTCAATTTGAAATAAAATGGGAGATATTACAACTGATACCACAGAAATGCAAAAGATCATTCAAGACTACTATGAACACCTTCACACACGCAAACTAGAAAACCTAGAAGAGATTATTAAATTCCTGGAAATAAAAAACCCTCCTAGATTAAGCCAGGAAGAAATAGAAATTCTGAACAGACCAATAACAAGCAATGAGATTGAAATGGTAATTTAAAAAAAAAAAATTCCAAAAAGAAAAGTCCAGGACTAGATAGATTCACAGCTGAATTCTATCAGATATTCAAAGAAGAATTGGTACCAATCTTATTGAAACTATTCCAAAAGATAGAGAAAGAAGGAATCCCCCCTAAATTTTTCAATAAAGCCAGTATCACCTCAATACCAAAACCAGGCAAGGACATAACAAAAGAAAACTATGGACCAATACCGCTGATGAACATAGATGCTTATATTCTCAACAAAATACTAGCTAACTGAATCCAACAGCATATCAAAAACCCATCGTGTTCAAGTGGGTTTCATACTGGGGATGCAGGGATGGGTTAACATACACAAGTCAATAAATGTGATACACCACATAAACAAAATTAAAAGCAAAAGTCATATGATTATCTCAAAAGACACAGAAAAAGTATTTGACAAAATCCAGCATCCCTTTATAATTAAAATCCTCAACAAAATTGGCATAGAAAGGACATACCTTAAGGTAATAAAAGCCATCTATGATAAACCTACAGCCAACATTATACTTAATAAGGAAAAGCTGAAAACATTCCCCCTGAGAACTGCAACAAGACAAATATGCTCACTTTTCACCACTTCTATTCAACATAGAACTGGAGGTAGTAGGCAAAGCAATCAGACAAGAGAAAGAAATAAAGGGCATCCAAATCACTAAAGAGGAAGTCAAACTGTCACTCTTCGCCAATGATATAATCATATACCTAGAAAACCCTAAAGACTTATCCAAAAACCTCCTGGATCTGATAATGAATTCAATAAAGTTTCAGGATACAGAATGAATCAATGTACACAAATTAGTAGCACTGCTATACACCAATGGTGATCAAGCTGAGAATCAAATCAAGAACTCAACCCCTTTCACAATAGCTGCAAAATAAACTAAGTTATTAGGAATATACCTAACCAAAGAGGTGAAAGATCTCTACAAGGAAAATTATAAAACAGTGCTGAAAGAAATCATAGACAACACAAACAAATGAAAACACATCTGTGACAGTTAATACTGTCAACTCCACTGGATTGAGGGATGCAAAGTATTGATCCTGGGTGTGTCTGTGAAGGTGTTGTCAAAGGAGATCAACATTTGAGTCAGTGGGCTGGGGAAGGCAGACCCACCCTTAATCTGGATGGGTGCAATCTAATCAGCTGCCAGCATGGCCAGAATAAAAACCAAGCAGAAGAACATGAAAAGACTAAACTAGCTTAGCCTCCTAGCCTACATATTTTTCCCATGCTGGATGCTTCCTGTCCTCAAATATCAGACTCCAAATTCTTCAGCATTGGGCCTTGGACTAGCTTCCTTGCTCCTTAGCTTGCAGATGGTCTATTGTGGGACCTTGTGATCATGTGAGTAAATACTCCTTAATAAACTCCCCTTTATATATACATTTATCCTATTAGGTTCTGTCCCTCTAGAGAACTCTGACTAATACAGATGTTGGTACCAGGAGTGGTTCTAGAGGAACATAATATTAAGGATGGAGTTCTTTCATTGCTTTTGGGGTTTCTGGAGTTGGCTGCTTAATATGATTAGATCCAAAAATGCCAAAGGACTATACTTCTAATAGTATGAAGAACACTGATGGTTTTTGGCATGAACTGTTTAGAGAGTCATGCAAAATAAATGCATCTGACACTCCTCATTCACTGCTTGTGAGAGGCAAGGAGTTTTGTGACTCTATACATAATACCTTTCACCATATGTGGAGAACCAAGGAACATAATGAAGTTGGTTGATTGCTCCTAAGTTCACTGGACAAAGTGATGAAAGAAAATGATGAATTCAGGGATTCTAATTCCTAACTTAGCGGCAGATACTGAGCCTCAAATCCGCTAAGATTGCCTCGAATGGGAGTCTTATTTTTTTGTAGCAAATGAGCTGAAATTGTGGAAAATCAGACCCAAGCTCTTATCATGCTACCTGCTGACCTGCAATGAAAGGTGTGTGCACAGCCTCACCAGGTGTCTACTATTAAAGTGAGGGCATTGATTGGAAAAGAATGGGACCCTGCAATTTGAAATGGAGCTGTGTGTGAGGACACTGAGCTTGTAAATTCTGATTAACCTTTTTGCCAGAAGAAACATCTTCGCCATCCGTGGTAGTGGCAACATCCTCTCGCCGACCCGCACTGCCATCAACCTTTCCACCTTTGTCTGAGGAGATAAACCCTGTGCTGCCTGAGGCAACAGTGATGGCCTCCCCTGAGGCAGTTGCCAGGCAAGACAATGTTGATTCTCCTCAGGACCCACCCCCAAGGCCCTTGTTTGCATCTAGATCTATAACTGGACTAAAGTCCCAGTGGGCCGTTAAAGGTGAGGTTCACAGTGTGACCCATGAGTAAGTATGTTACATTAGAAAAAAACTACTTGAGTTTTCTAATTTATTTAAGCAGAAATCTGGATAACAGACGTAAGAATAGATATTAAGCGTGTGGGATAATGGTGAAAGAAACATAGTGTTGGATCAGGCTGAATTTATTGATTTGGGCCCACTAAGTAGGGATTCTGCATTTAATGTTTGCAACTTGGGGAGTTAAAAATGTTCTAATAGTTTATTTTCTTGGTTAGCTGAAATATGGATTAAAAGTTGGCCCACTGTGAGCCAACTGGAAATACCTGTAGAGGAAAAGATCCAAAGTCTTAGGGAGATTGAGATGCTGGAGTGGATTAGTCACTTTAGACCTACTCATCCTAGCTGGGAAGGTCCGGAAGATATACCCTTGACCAACACTTTAAGAAATAGATTTATGAGGGCAGCACATGCATCTTTGAAGAGCCCCATAATTGCTCTTCTCTGTATGTCAGATCTAACGTGGAAACTGCAGTCACTCAACTATAAAATTTAAATGCAATGGGAATAATTGGATCCCAAGGTGGCAGGGGCCAAGTGGCCACTCAACCATCAAAAGGAAGGTGGGCATAGCTACTGTAATGGACAGCAGAGGCAAAGCAGCAATCAGAATAGTCTGAATTGTGTAGAGCTCTGGCTAATTAATCACGGTGTTCCTATAAATGAAATTGATAGAAAGCCTACTGCATTCCTACTTAATTTATATAAGCAGAAATCTTCCAGGTCGAGTGGACAAAAGACTAATTTGAATAATAAAAACAGAATAATGGCCCCTCAATCAATTTCCAGACTTGAGCCAGACTGAGAACCCCTTGAATGAAGGGAAGGCCAGGTCCCCTTGAGTAAGGACCCCGCTACACTACTGACAATTTATGCTGTTAAGCTCTCTCCCATCTTTCCCCAAGGAGACTTCTAGCCTTTTACCAGAGTAACTGTGCATCGGAAAAGGGAAAACAATCAGACATTTCAGGGACAACTGGACACTGGCTGTAAGCTGACATTGATTCCAGGGGACCCAAAACATCATTGTGATCCTTCAGTTTAAGTAGGGGCTTATGAAGGTCAGGTAATTAATAGACTTTTAGCTAAGGTCTGACTTACAGTGGGTCCAGCGGGTCCCTGGACTCATCCTGTGGTAATTTCCCCAGTGCCAGAATGCATAATTGGCAGAGACATACAGAGCAGCTGGCAGAACCCTCACATTGGCTCCCTGACTGGTAGGGTGAGGGCTATTATGGTGGGAAAGGCCAAATGGAAATGATTAGAGCTGCCTCTACCTAGAAAAATAGTAAACCAAAAACAATATCTCATCCCTAGAGGGACTGTGGAGATTAGTGCCACAATCAAGGAATTGAAAGACACAAGGGAGTGATTTCCACCACATCCCCGCCCGACTCTCCTATTTGGCCTGTGTAGAAGACAGATGGATCTTGGAGAAGCACACTGAATTATTGTAAGCTTAACCAAGTGGTAACTCCAATTGCAACTGCTATACCAAGTGTGGTCTCATTACTAGAGCAAATTAACACATTTTCTGGTACCTGGTATGCAGCCATTGATTTGGCAAATGCCTTTTTCTCCATTCCTGTCCATAAGGCCCACCAGAAGCAATGTGTCTTCAGCTGGCAAGGCCAGCAATATACCTTTACTCTCCTACCCCAGGGGTATAACTCTCCAGCTGTGAGTCATAATCTTATTTGGAGAGACCTTGATCACTTTTTGCTTCCACAAGATATCACACTGGTCCATTACATTGTTGGAATTATGCTGATCGGATCCAGTGATCAAGAAGTAGCAAACACACTGGACTTATTGATGAGATAGTTGTTTGCCTATCCAGCATGCAATGCTTCTGCTCAGACTACCATCCATGTACTCATGGAATGCCTTATCAACCATCACAGTATTCCACACAGCATTGCCCCTGACCAAGGCACTCACTTGACAGCTAAAGAAGTGTGACGGTGGGCTCAGGCTTGTTGAATTCACTGGTCTTACCATGTTCCCCATCATCCTGAAGCAGCTGGATTGATAGAAAGGTGAAATGGCCTTTTGAAGTCACAATTACAATGCCAACTAGGTGACAATACTTTGCAGGGCTGGAGCAAAGTTTTCCAGAAGGCTGTGTGTGCTCTGAATCAGCGTCTGATATATGGTACTCTTTCTCCACAGCCAGGATATAGGGGTCCAGGAATCAAGGGGTGCACGTGAAAATGGCATCATTCACTATCGCTCCTAGTGATCCACTGGCAAAATTTTTGCTTCCTGTTCCCAGGACATGTTCTGCTGGCCTAGAGGTCTTCATTTCAGAGGGAAGAACATTGCCACCAGGAGACACAACAAGGTTTCCATTAAACTGGAAGTTAAGATTGACACCTGGACACTTTGGGCTTCTCCTACCTTTAAGTCAACAGGCTAAGAAGGTAGTTACAGTGTTGGCTGGGGTGATTGACCCAGACTATCAAGATGAAAACGTGACTATCAAGATGAAAATGTAACTATCAAGATGGGAACATAAACTATTACAACCACTATGGAAAACAGTATGGAGAATCCTTAGGGAAATAAAAGTACATCTACCATTTGATCCAGCAATTCCACTACTGGGTATCCACCCAGAGGAAAAGAAATCATTATATGAAAAAGACACTTGCACATCTGCAAGTTTATAGCAGCACAATTTGCAATTGCAAAAATATGAAACCAGCCCAAATGCCCATCAACCAAGTGGATAAAGAAAATGTGGTGTGTATATATATACACACACCATGGAATACTACTCAGCCATAAAATGAAATGAAATTATGTCATTCCTAGCAACCCGGATGGAGTTGGAGACCATTATTCTAAGTAAAGTAACTCAGGAATGGAAAACAAAACATTGTATGTTCTCACTTATATGTGGAACTAAGCTATGAGGATGCAAATGCATAGGAATGATACAATGGACTTTGGGGACTTGCGGGGAAGGGTGGCAGGTGGGTGAGGTACAAAGGACTATACATTGAGTACAGTGTACACTGCTTGAGTGATGGGTGCGACAAAATCTCAGAAATCACCACTAAAGAACTTATCCATGTATCCAAATACCACCTATTACCCAAAAACTATTGAAGAAAAAAGACATATTGAAGAAAGTAGAAAAGGCAATTTTACATTATCTACATTACCCTTTCCCCAACACCAGGCATGCAGAACAGAGATGCCAGCTGTTTGAGGAAAGGGGAGAAAAGTAAGTATAGGACTTTGCCTTTAAACCTAGTACAGGGGCATTGTAATAAAACCCAACACTAGGCAGAACCCCTCAGTCCCTGTCACCAGACCAGTACCCATGGACAAAACCTCTACTCCAGCCCTGGCATCAGATAGGAACGCACATCTCCAGCAGGATGGAATTTATCAGATAAATTTAACAAAGAGATTGAAATAATAAAAAAAAAAATAGAAATCCTGGAACTGAATTCAAAGAATCCTGGAAAATATACTGTCAGAGGAGATAAAAGAAAAAATATGAATTAAAAAAATAAAGAAAGGTTACAGGATTTACTGTACAGCATCAAAAGAGCAAATATTAATATATGGGTCACTGATATTCAAGAGGGAGTAGAGAAAGAGAAAGAAGTAGAAAGCTTATTTAAAGAAATAATAGAAAAATTTTCAAACCTCGAGAAAGATAAAAATATCCAGGTACATGAAGGTCAAATGTCTCCAATCAGAGTCAATCCAAATAAGACTGTCCCATAATATATTATATTTAAAATGTCAAAGATCGAAGGCAAAGAGAAATCCTAAAAGCCACAAGAGAAATGAAGCAAGTAATAAATTAGGGTAGTGCAAAGGTAATTGCTGTTTTTGCCATTAAAAGTAAAGGCAAAAAATACAATTACTTTTGCACCACCACTAATACAGAGGAGCACTATATGCCTGACAGAAGACTCCTTAACCAAAAACTTAAAGGCCAAAGGGAGTGAGATGATATATTGAAAGAGAAGAAAAAAAAACACTGTAAACCAAGAAATCTATACTTAGCCATGTTGTCCGTCAGAAATAAAATGCTGTAAGACTTCTCTGAACAAACAGAAGCTGAGGGAATTCATCACCATTAGATCCGTCTTACAAGAAATGCTAAAAGGAGTTGTTCAACATGAATGAAAAGAATAGTAATGAATAACACAAAAAACATCTGAAAGTATATAACTCACTGGTAACAGAAAATATACAGTCAAATTATGAATATTCTAATAATGTAATGGTGATGTATAAATCACTTATATCATTATCATGAAGGTTAAAAGCAAAAATAATTAAAAATAATAATAACTACAATAATTTGTTAAGGGATATATGATGTAAAAATATGTAAATAATGACATGAAAAATTTAAAATTGGGGAGGTGAATGAAATTAAAGAGTCATTTATTTTGCTTTTTTGTAATCAATAAGTTGCTATCAATCTTTAAAAACCTCTTATAACTATAAGCTGTTTTCTGTAAACCCTATGGCAACCACAAAGCACAAACCTATAATAGATAAACTAAAAATTAAAAAGCAATGAATTTAAATATACTACTGGAGATAATCAATTAAGCTCTAAGAAAGACAGTAAGAGAGAAAAATAGTAAGAAAGGATCTACAAAACAATTAGAAAACAATTAACAAAATGGCAGTAGTAAGTCCTTATGTATCAATAACTATATTGAACGTAAAAGGATAAAATCTCTAATGAAAAGACATAGAATGGCTAAATAATTTTTTTTAAATGACTTACCTGTATACTACCTACAAGAGACTCACTTCACCTGTAAGGGCACACAAAGACTGAAAGTGAAGGGATGGAAATGATATTTCATGTAAATAGAAGCCAAAAGAGAGTAGAAACAGCTATACTTATATCAGGTAAAATAGACACTATGGCAACAACTATAAAAATAGATATATTAATCCATTTGCATTGCTATAAAGGAATAGCTGAAGCAGAGTAATTTACAATGAAAAGATTTTTTTCTGGCTTAGTTCTGTGGGCTGTACAGGAAACATGGGACCAGCATCTGCTTCTAGTGAAGGCCTCAGAAATATTTCAACTGTGGCAGAAGGTGAAGGGAGAGCAGGCATAATACATGCTGAGAAAGGAGAAGGAAAGAAAGAGAAGAGGAGGTACCAGGATCTTTTTAACAATTAGTTCTCATGTGAAATAGAACAAGAACTCACTCAATTACCTCAAGAAAGCCACGAAGCCATTCATGAAGAATCTTCCCCCACGACCAAAAACCTCCCAGTAGACCCCACGTCCAACACTGAGATCAAATTTAAATATGAGATTCGGAAGGGACAAACATCCAAACTATATCAATAGACAAAGAAAGTCATTATATAATGATAAAGAAGTCAATTTAGCAAGAGGATATGACAATTGTAAGTATATATACACCCAATATTGGAGCACCAAAATATATAAAGCAAATATTAATAGATCTAAAGAGAAAGATAGAATGCAATAAAATGATAGTAAGGGACTTCAACACTCCACTTTTAGAAATGAGCAAGTCATCCAGACAGAAAATCGGAAAAAAAAAAAATCAAATTTAAATTGCACTATAGACCAAATGGACCTACCGACATGTACAGAACATTGCATTCTATAGCTATAGACTATATATTCTTCTGAACTGCACATGGAACATTTTCTAGAATAAATCATATATTAGGCAATAAAATAAGTCTTAATAAATTTAAGATTATCAAAATAATATCAAATGTCTTTTCTGACCAATACTGATTGAGGTGAATAGATAAATAATAAAAAGTCTCCCAACAGAGTGTAAATTAGTTCAATCATTATGGAAGAAAATGTGATGATTCCTCAAGGATCTGGAACCAGAAATACCATTTGACCCAGCAATCCCATTACTGGGTACATACCCAGAGGATTATAAATCATTCTACTATAAAGACACATGCATACGTATGTTTATTGCAGCACTATTCACAATAGCAAAACCCAAATGCCCATCAATGATAGACTGAATAAAGAGAATGTGGCACATATACACCGTGGAATATTATGCAGCCATGAAAAAGGATGAGTTCTTGTCCTTTGCAGGGACATGGATGAAGCTGGAAACCATCATTCACTGCAAACTAACACAGGAACAGAAAACCAAACACAGAATTTTCTCACTCATAGGTAGGAGTTGAACAATGAGAACACATGGACACAGGGAGGGGAACATCACACACCAGGGCCTGTGGGGGGTGGGGGCCTAGGGGAGGGATAGCATTAGGAGAAATACCTAATGTAGATGATGGGTTGATGGGTGCAGCAAACCACCATGGCACGTGTATACCTATGTAACAAACCTGCCTGTGTATCCCAGAACTTAAAGTATAATAAAAAGAAAAGTCTCCCACCAAAGAAAAGTCCAGGACCTTATAGCGTCACTGTTGAATTCCCCCAAACATTTAAAGAACTAATACCAACTCTTTCCAAACTATTCCAAAAAAATTGAAAAGGGAGTAATTCTTCAAATTCTTTCTATGAGGCCAGCATTGCTCTAATACCAAAACCAGACAAGGACACAACAAAAACAAGAAAACACAGGCCAATATCCTTGATGAATGTAGACACAAAAATCCTCAATGAAACACTAGCAAGCTGCATTCAATAGCCCATTCATAAAATAATTCACCACGATCAAATGATATTCCTCCCAGGGATGCAAGGATGGTTCAAAATATGTAAATCAATGCAAGATATATCACATCAATGGGATGAAGTACAAAAACCATATGACCATTGTGGTAGACAGAAAAAGCATTTGACAAAATTCAACATTCCTTTATAGTAAAACTGTCAACAAATTATGTATAAAAGGAATGTACCTCAACACACTAAAGGCCATATGTGACAAACCTACAGCTAACATCATACTAAAGAGGGAGAAAGTGAAAGTGTTTCCTCTAATATCTGGAATAAGACAAGAATACCACTTTCACCAGCCCTGTTCAACACAGTATTGGAAACCCAACCCAAACCAATTAACCCATAGAAAGAAATAAAGGACATCCAAATTGGAAAGGAGAAAGGTAACTCATCCCAATTTGTCGACATGTTTTTATATATGGAAAACCATAAAGATTCCACTGAAAGCTTTTAAAAGCAATAAATTCAGTAAAGTTATAGGTTATAAAATCAATATGGAAAATTAGTAGTATTTCTATGCATGAATAATGAACTATTAAGAAGAAAATTAAGGCCGGGTGCGGTGGCTCATGCCTGTAATCCCAGCACTTTGGGAGGCCGAGGCAGGCGTATTATGAAGTCAGGAGATCGAGACCATCCTGGCTAACACAGTGAAACCCAGTATCTACTAAAAACACAAAAAAATTAGCCTCGCGTTGTGGCAGGCACTGGTAGCCCCAGCTACTCGGGAGGCTGAGGCAGGAGAATGGCATCAACCCGGGAGCCAGAGCCTTCAGTGAGCCGAGATCACACCACTGCACTCCAGCCTGGGCGACAGAGCGAGACTCCATCTCAAAAATAAATAAATAAATAAAAATAAAGAAGGAAATTAAGCTAAAAAAATCCATTTATAGTAGCTACAAAAAAAAAAAAAAAATACCTAGGAACCAATTTAGCCAAGAAGGTGAAAGATCTCTACAATTAAAACTATAAAACATTGACAAAAGAAATCGAACAAAACACAAATATATGGAAAGATATTTCTTGTTCATGGACTGGAAGATTAATATTATGAAAATGCCATATTTACCCAAAGAGATCTACAGATTCAACAAAATTTTTATCAAAATGTCAATGTTACTGTTCACAGAAATAGAAAAATAAACAGTCCTTAAATTTGTATGGAACCACAAGGCCCTGAATAACAACAAAAAATCTTCAGCAAAAAGAACAAAACTAGCAGCATTACCCTGATTTCAAAACACATTATAAAGCAGTTTTCATCAAAACAGCATGGTACTAGCATAAAAACAGACATATAGACCAATGGAACAGAATAGAGGCCCCACAAATAACCCCATATATTTATAGTTAATTAATTTTTTACAAAGGTGCCAGGAACACACAATGGAATGAGGACAGTCTCTTCAATAAGTGGTGTTGGGAAAAGTGGATATCTACATGCAGAAAAATGAAACTGGACTCTTGTCCACACCATATACAAAAATAAAATGAATTATGACTTAAATGTATGACATGAAACTAATATTACCAGAATAAAAAATATGAGGAAAAGTTCCATGGCATTGGTCTGGGCAGTGATTTTTTGGATATGATCACAAATGCATAGGTGACAAAAGCAAAAATAGGCAAATAAGACAGCATCAAATTAAAAGTCTTCTGCAAAGCAAACAAAATGAGACAATTTACAGATCAGTAGAAAATATTTGCAAACTATATATTTAATAAGGGATTATTATCCAAAACATATAGGTAACCTAAATAACTAAATAGCAAGAAAACAAATAACTCAATTTTTAAAATGGGCAAAGAACCTGAACAGATATTTTTGAAAAGAAGACCTACAAATGGACAACAGGTACATGAAAAAAATGCTCAGCATCACTAATTATTTGGAAAATGCAAATCAGAACCACATAGAGCTATCACCTCACACCATGTAGAATGGCTTTTACCAAAAAGACAATGGATAGCAAGTGTTGGCAAGAATGCAGAGGAAAGGGAACTCTTGCACATTGTTGGTGGAATGTAAATTAGTACAGCCATCATGGAAAATAGTATGGCAGTTCCTCAAAAAATTAAAAATAGAACTACCATATGATCCAGTAATCCCGCGTCTGGGTATACATCCAAAGTAACTGAAATCAATATGATAAAAGGATATCTGTACTCCCACGTTTATTGCAGTACTATTCACAATAGCCAATATATGGAATCAACCTAAATGTCCATCAACAGATGAATGGATCATTAAAATATTATGTATATACCCAGTGAAATACTATTAAGCCTTTAAAGGGAGGGAAATCCTGTCTTTTGAGACAAGATGGATGAGCCTGGAGGACATTATGTTAAGTAAAATAAACGAAGTACAGAAAATACAAACACCACATGATCTCAGTTATATGTGGAATCTAAAAAAGTTGAACTCACAGAAGTAGAGAGCAGAATAGTGGCTGCCAGGGACTGATCGAGTAATGGGGAGGGAGAGAATGAGCAGTTACTGATCATAGAGTATAAAGGTTCATATAAACAGGAGAAATAGTTTTTGACATCTATTGTACTTCATATTGATTATAGTCAATAATAATGTATAGTATATCTCAAAGTAATGAAAAGAATAAACTTCAAATATCCTACAATAAAAATTGATAGGTAAGTGAAGTGACAGAGATGTTAATTCACTTGATTTAATTATATACATTATATGCATATAGCTAAATATCACATTGTATCCCATAAATATATAATTATGACATTCAATCAAAAATAATACTCATAATAAAAAATTAATAGAATTCCAATGCATGATTGGAGGTCATGATGACCCATGAGAGCAATCGGAGAAGTAGAGTAAGGAGCATGAAGCCAGATTATAGCGGGTTGGGGAAAAAAATGGTAAGTGAGGAGTAGAAACAATGGGTATAAATCACTCTGATTTTGAGAATTTAGATTAGAAAACTCCAAGGACAAGAGAGTCACAGGGCTTTTTCAGAAAAAAAAAATCATCCTACATGTACTGTTTATGAAAACATTGATTATGGGACTCAAATGTTCTATTTAACAGTTAACCATGTACGAAATGGTAAATTCGTTCCAAATTACTTCCACTAACTAATCAGCTTTCATCTCCTAATTACAGAAAGGATCACAATGAAGCACGTTAACTGCGTTAGTAAATACTCAAGTGATCAAGTGATTTCCATATGCCTCTGCTGTCAGAGTCCCCATGAGAATGCCCTAGGCCAACTGAGTACTTGACTGACTTTCATGAGAAAGGTCTTGGCTTCCCCTAGAACATGTATTTCACAATGAAGAGTAAAATGAGGATTGATAAATTAATCTCAACTTTCAAATTCAAATCCGCATTAATGTTTTTACTTTTCCAACTACCTTTAAGTCTACAGAAATTTCCTATTGAAGATTTTTCTAGATGATGTCTGGTTTTGACAGTAATAACCCTTGAATAAAGAACATTTCACTTATAAAGAAGAGGCAGATCCTCATATTAACAATCTCTTATTCACCACTGTTAAGAATTCATTTATGGCCAATGCCAAATTCTATCTGACCTAAAGATTCGGCTAACTTTAAAATTACCAGGCATGTCAATATTCCTTTATATCAACTTTTCTAACTTTCTGTGGCTCTTTGGTGTCTTGAATACTTAAGAATCAATTTCTCAATTACAGTTTGTTTTCTTTTTTGTTCACTCTCCAGGGATACATTTAATCCCTTCTCATACACCTTGCCATCTTCTAAATAAGAAAATCAATTTCCTCCCTCTTTTTCTTTCAGAGCTACAATGCTCAAACAAGTCTTTCTTTTCTAGACGGATTTCAACAGACTTTGTAGATTATTAGCCCATATATATATATACACACATTGTACCCCATAAGTATATATATTTATATATATTTTACATATATTATCCAAAATATATATGTAATCCCAAACAACTCAATACCAAGAAAACAAATAACCCAATTTTTAAAATGGGCAAAGAACCTGAACAATATTTTTCAAAAGAAGACCTACAATGGCCAACAGGTACATGAAAAAAATGTTCAGCATCACTAATTATTTGGGAAATGCAAATTAAAACCGCATAGAGCAATCACCTCACACCAATTAGAATGGCTTTTACCAAAAAAACGACAGATAACAAGTGTTGGCAAGAATTATTTTTATATATACAATATATACACATACATTGTACCCCATATAAGCTAAGAATCTACAAAGACTTAAAGGATAATAATCTACAAAGCATAAAACTGCCATGCCTTCTCATGTTGTGCTTTAGGTAGAGTGACCATATACTTTATCATCCAAACCATCACATTCAAGAGAGTGAAAAAGAATGTTATTCCTAAGAACTTAAAAAGGCAGTCATTGACTAGGACAGAGTGAGGGAAACCAGGATAGTCATGCTATTTTATCTCTCCTGTGCCAAAAAAAAAAAATTGAATAAATACTAAAGAAAGTACAGCAATTAAGGGCAAAGAGTGGGACAATTTAAGTTTTTTTGTTGTTGTTTTTTTGTTTTTTGTTTTTTTTTGCTTTACAATCCCTGCACGCTCCCGTTGTCACTTCAATGTGCAACTATCACGTCAGGATAGTGCTGGCACTACCCAAAATAGTTGACCATAGAACCACCAGTTCTGACCAATTCCTTAAACTACAATACTACCTTTTCTTTTTCTCCAGCCTCTGACTTAACTGTCAATTATTTTTCCCCAATTGTGGTCTTGCTTCACTCTTTGGATCTGTTGTATATTGCACTGCTGTTGTTGTTGTTCTTTTAACTCCATCCTTGGTAACCATTCAACTATGATTTGAGATCTCTCCCAGAGTAACCTGTGCCCTATTCCAGCATGAAGCAACAAAAAAATGCTGAAATTACTTACCCAACTTTTCAATTACCCTCTCATCATAGAAAGCTATATGGGAGCCATGAATTATTCTCAATGACTTTGAATTCCATAATTCTGGATAAAAATAATGAGTCTTCTCTCACAATATGAACAAAATGGGTATAATATTAAATATTGACATATTCTTATCACTTCCAGTTTTAATTACTTCAATAGAAAGTAGATGAAACAGAACCTATGGAGTCAACTTTGGTTGCTGATTTAGAAAATAACTCATTGAGCTTTTTTCCATTATTCACTAAATATCTCTATAAATAAACGTGGCATTTACAGTCTGAAAGTGTTGGTTGGCAGGGCTGAGTGACACCCAAGTTTATTTTAAATCAGGACTTCCAGCTTGGGAGTTTTCATGTAAAGAATTCATTTATGGCTATTTTTGCTTAGTGCCAATGGGAATGGAAAATCGTGGAGCATGTATCTTTGTTTTAGTGCTTCTGGGAGGCATACTGCAAATTAAGATGACAGATGGGAAGAACCACTATTGACTTGGACTAATTTAGAGAAGGTTGCCAAGAGCCCATTAATTTTGTGTTTCAGAAGTTTAGGCACCAGCTTGAAAATAATAAATTAACTGTGCTAAAGTAATGAAAACCCTTTGCTTTTTTACAATGGAGAAAAACACAAATAATATACATCTATTGTTAACACCCAGCCTAATGGATGTTTAACCCTTTTTTTAATATCCTAGCAGTTTATAAGTTATGATACCCCTACTCTGACATTGAAATGAATTGTAATTAAGGACATTTGGGAAGTCCAAAGGACACTTTTGATGCTGAAATTATTCCAATTCTTATCATAACATTTCTAAAATCTGAGAGACGAAAATTCGCATATATTTACTGTGTGGAATTCTTATTCTCTAGATCTAATACGCTCTTACAGGACCAATGTTCATTAGGATGGATTAAATGCAGTAGATGATCACAAAACAGAGAATAGAGTGAGAAGGAACTCCACAGGGCTGCTCAAGGACAAACTACACTAGACAAGAAATGTTATCCAAGTTTCTCCTCCTTAGAAAGAGCAAATTTTCTTGAATGTCACAAAGATTCAGGCCCTATTTCTGTAAGGCCCCTTGATCTACCTTTTACTGAGATTCCTACATGGATTTTAAGTCCTGATTTCATCACTGATTTTCTGGGTAAAACTGAGGCACTATGACATAATTAATGGTAACAGATTCCAGGGTCCAAACTCATGCTGTCAAATCAAAGCTCTATTGCTCAGTAACTGTCTAGATTCTGCGAGGTTCAGTTTTCTCCTTTACACTCACAGTGCTGTGAGAATAAAAGATGCGAAGAGTTGTGAGAGTGTCCAGCAAGGAACACAGGAGTCTATTATTAAGGGTTAGTTTTCCGTGGCTCTGACCAAGGCATCATTAGCACAATACCTTTTAATACCACCCACTTCTCATAAGAGAACAGTATTCACTACTGCATCAGTGCATCATGTCAGCTATAGTTAATAACAATATATTATATACTTGAAAATTACTGAGAGCATAGATTTTAAGGGTTCTCACTACAAAAAAATGATAACTATGTGAGGTAATGCATATGTTAATTAACTTGATTTAGCATTCAACAATGTGTACATACATTAATACACCATGTACACTATAAATATATGTAATTTTTGTTTACCAAGTTAATTTATTAAATTTTTTAAATAAAAGTGAAAAATAATTTATCAAATGAAGCAACTATTATTTTCACTCCTTCTTTGATAACCTCTGTCCTTTCCCACAATATTAACAAGAATAAATAATTAAGAATGAAGTGTTAGAAGATCAACATGTACTAAAATGTGAGCTCCATAAAGTCAGTGGCATACTCATCTTTTATTCCTACAGGCTACACATTTTGTTCATATTATTTCTTGAATAAACGAGTAAACTTAAATGTGAGGTGTTATCACCAGGCTTATAAAGCAAAGTACAAGTAAAGAATAGGAAACCCTCTGCATCACACCAGTTCAATGGTCTCAGGAAAAAAGAGACCCACGGCATACACAAAAAGCCATGGATGGCACCAAGGGTTGTTTGTCACATCAGCATAGCGGTGACTAGGCTCAGGTTCCTCAGGGGTTCTCTCTTAGATAAGATCATGGCCAAACCCATAGGCTTTGAAACCAAGCATATCTCAGGTTGGAGTCCTGGCTCTATACCACTCTATTAGTCCATTCTCACACTGCTATAAGGAAATACCTGAGACTGGGTAATTTATTTTTTTTTAAAAGAGGTTTAACTGGCTCACAGTTCCACAGGCTGTACAGAAAGGATGATTCTGGCATCTGCTCCATTTCTGGGGAGGCCTCAGGAAACTTACATTGGCAGAAGGCAAAGGGGGAGCAGGCACATTACATGACCAGAGCAAGAGTGGGGGGGGGGGAGGTACCACACATTTTAAACATCTAGATCTCATGAGAACTCACTATCACAAGAACAGCACTGAGAGAATAATGTCAAACAATTCATGAGAAACTGCCCCTATAATCCAATCACCTCCTACCAGGCCCAACCTCCAACACTGGAGATTATAATTTGACATGAGATTTGGTGAGGATTTGGATCAAAACCATATCAACCACTTTTCTACCTGCCACTTTGAGCATAATTGATATGGTTTGACTGTGCCCCCACCAAAATCTCATCTTGAATTGTAACTCCCACAATTCCCACGTGTTGTGGGAGGGACAAAGTGGAAGGTAATTGAATCAAGGGGGTGGTCTTTCTCACACTATTCTATTGGTAGTGAAATGTCTCACCAAATCTGATGGTTTTAAAAAGGGGAGTTTCCCTGAACAAGCTCTCTTCTTTTGTCTGCTGCCATGTGAGATGAGCCTTTCACCTTCCACCATGGTTGTGAGACCTCCACAGCCACATGAATTGTAAGTCCATTCAACCTCTTTCTTTTGTAAATTGCCCAGTCTCAGGTATGTCTTTATCAGCAGCATGAAAATGGACTAATACAGAAAACTGGTGCCAGTAGATTGGGGAGCTACTGTAAAGATACCCTAAAATGTGGAAGCAACTTTGGAATTAGGTAATAGGCAGTGGTTGGAAAATTTTGGAGGGCTCAGAATAAGGAAGGAAAATGTCAGAAAGTTTGGAACTTCCTAGAGACTTGTTGAATGGCATTGCCCAAAATGCTGATAGCGATATGGACAATAAGGTTCAGGCTGAGGTGGTCTCAGATAGAAATGAGGAACTTGTTGCGAACTGGAGCAAAGGTGACTCTTGTTATGTTTTAGCAAAGAGAACGGTGGCATTTTGCCCCTGCCCTAGAGAATTGTGGAACTTTGAACTTGAGAGAGATGATTTAGGGTATCTGGTGGAAGAAATTTCTAAGCAGCAAAGCATTCAAGATGTGACTTGTGTGCTGTTAAAGGCATTCAGTTTTATAAGGGAAGCAGAGCATAAAAGTTCAGAAAATTTGCAACCTGACAATGTGATAGAAAAGAAAATCTTATTTTCTGAGGAGAAATTCAAGTTGGCTGCAGAAATTTGCCTAAGTAGTGAGGAGCCAAATGTTAACCCCAAGACAATGGGGAAAATGTATCCAGGGCATGTCAGAAGTCTTTATGGCAGCCCCTCCCATTACAGACCCAGAGGCCTAGGAGGCAGAAATGGTTTCGTGGGCCATCCCCATGCTGTGTGCAGTCTAGGGACTTTGTGCCTTGTGTCCCAGCCACTCCAGCTGTGGCTGAATGGGGCCAATGTAGAGCTCAGGCCATGGCTTCAGAGGATGCAAGCCCCAAAGCTTGGCAGTTTCCATGTGGTGTTGAACCTACAAGTGCACAGAAGTCAATAATTGGGGTTTGGGAACCTCCACCTAGATTTCAGAGGATGTATAGAAATGACTGGATGCCCAGGAAAAAGTTTGCTGCAGGGACAGGACCCTCATGCAGAACCTCTGCTAGGGCAGTGTGGAAAGGAAATGTGGGATTGAATCCCCTACACAGAGTTGCTACTGGGGCACTGCTTAGTAAAGCTGTGAGGGCCACTGTCCTCCAGATCCCAGGATAGTAGATCCACTGACAGCTTGTACTGGGCACGTGGAAAAGCCACAGACACTCAATTCCAGGCCTTGAAGGCAGTCAGGATAGAGGCTGTACCCTGCAAAGCCAAAGGAGTGGAGCTGCCCAAGACCATGGGAACCCACCTCTTGCATCAGCATGACCTGGATGTGAGGCATGGAGTCAAAGGAGATCATTCTGGAGGTTTAAGATTTGACTCCCCCACTGGATTTCAGACTTGCATGGGACCTGTAACCCCTTTGTTTTGGCCAATTTGTCCCATTTGGAATGACTATATTTACCCGATGCCCATACCCCCATTGTATCCAGGAAGTAACTAACTCGTTTTTGATTTTACAGGTTCATAGGCAGAAGAGACTTGCCTTGTCTCAGATAAGACTTTGGATTGTGGACTTTTGAGTTAATGCTGAAATTAGTTAAGACTTTGGGGACTGTTGTGAAGGCATAATTGGTTTTGAAATGTGAGGACATGATATTTGGTAGGGACCAGGGCTGGAATAATATGATTTGACTGTGCCCCCACCAAAATCTCATCTTGAATTGTAACTCCTACAATTCCCACGTGTTGTGGGAGGGACCCAGTGGGAAATAATTGAATCATGGGGGTGGGTCTTTCCCATGCTATTCTCATGACAGTGAATATGTCTCACAAGATCTGCTGGTTTTAGGGGAGTTTCCACATACAAGCTCTCTTCTCTTGTCTGCCACCACGTAAGACGTGCCTTTCACCTTCCACCATGATTGTGAGGCCTTCCCAGCCACATAGAACTGTAAGTCCACTAAACATCTTTCTTTTATAAATTACCCAGTCTCAGGGATGTCTTTATCAGCAGCATGAAAACGGACTAATACAATACTTACGCCCTCTAAGACTTGATCTCATCTGGAAAATTAACATAATTATAGGAGATAGTTCATGAAATTGTTTTGGAAAATAAGTGAGATACTATATATAAAGTGTTGATACTAGCTATCATTATCATTTTTATTAAGAACATTACAGTTTCCTTTGGTGCTGGTTCAAAGAGTTTAAATGTAATAAAAACGTTTTTTATAGAAAATCATTCCACTGCTCAAGTAGCCACGTTGGCTTTTTTATTTACCCCTAGACATTGACTTTCTAATTCATCTTTCTCAGATCTAACACCTCCTGCTGACCTTGGTCAACAACTCACTGTGCTTTTGTATCCTGGAATCCTAGTAAGGCTTTAGTTGTTCCTGATTCCTTTCAGTGCCTTGCTCTTAGTTTCACTTCTCTGTTTGGTGACCCTCTCAAGAACCATACCCTGTGCCCCAGTCATAGAGGGACAGTCATCCTGCCTGGACAAAATCCGATGAATAGAAACACCTCTCCCATATTCAGTTTTTACAATTCTAAATTTTTTTTGTTACCAATAGTGTCAAATTAATTAATTAATCCCCTCCTTCATCTCAGAAAACATAACAAGTTTGAAACAATATATGGTTATCCCTTCAGTACTTAAACTATTCTAATTTACATGGCATGAAATATCAGCTACTAAAATGAAATTTTATTTCTGAGGAAGCATTGCTCTTAATTCTAAAGGTCCCAATTGGTAAAATGCTGCAAAAATACTGTTTTACCTGTACAATGTATTCTGTAACTAACCAGTAACTTCTCAAACATCACTTACCATATTCTCCAAGAATGTATTTAGTTTTAAAATCCATTGATTACATAAATGTATCATTGGGAAAATTGATCTGTAGGTCTTTAGGATGTCTTACATAAAATCTTAATTACATCTTACAAATGAAGGAATGTTTCACACCACATATGCTGAAACTTGTTTCTTTGAAATTTGAAAAAAAAATTACACTTATCAAAAGGAAGCTACATTTTAGTGTTGCTTATTGGAAATTTTACCATATCATTTCTTCTTTTAAGGTAGGAAAGACAAAAAATTATCAGATGAGATTTCACTTTTTTATTCCTTAAAAATAAAGCTTGTGAACAAATCAAGTATACAAAGAGCTCCCATGGAATGTGTTAAACTCTAGGCTCCCTGGTGGGATAGATGTAAAGAAGACTTCAGTTTACTTTTAAAAAAGAGGTTAATGCTGAAAGAACATAAAAAGAGGAAATTTCAAAATAAAAGTGCTACTACATAGCTCCCTAGGTATTTCAATCAACACTGAAAATTACATCATCTCTGCTTATTATTTTAAGAATGTCTGTTCTCAAATACAAGAAAGTCAAATATAAATTGTGCCGTCCTTTACCTGTACGTATGTGTGTGTATATGCATACACGTTATCTATTCTTAGAAAAAGAATAATTGCAAAATGTGAAATGCTCTTATGGATTGAATGTGTGTGACCCCGCCACCCCCCATTTTTATGTTAAAATCTTAACTCCCAATGTGATAATATTAGAAGATAGGAACTTTGGGAGGTAAGTAGATCATGAGGATGGAGCACTTATGAATGGGATTAGTGCCTTTCTAAGAAGAAAAATAAGAGCTTGCGCTAGCTCTCTGTTCTCTGACATGTGAGAATACAAGGAGAAGATAGTCATCTGCACAACAGGAAGTGTGCCCTCACCAAACACTGGATCTTTTGGCACTACAGCCTCCAGAACTGTGAGAATACATGTGTGTAGTTTAAGCTACTCATTCTGTAGTAATTTGTTATAGCAGCTCAAATGGACTAAGACAAATAGGGAAGTTCTGTGCTATCTCCCCAGCAACCTAGTCAAAAAGATAATCAGAAAAGAACAAAATCAAATTTCAGTCCAGTTTGCAGAGGGAAAAATCAGATATAAATTTTAGTTAACCTGAAGAAAAGGTCAACTCTTTCCAGAGATAACACTCATGAACATCTTCTCAAAATCTAAGGAGGATGTCAAGACTGTGTTATACCTACAGATGTACCTTTGGCCCAAATCTTCTCTAAAGCCTGAGCACCTTGAATCTAGACATCTACTTTGGTGAAAGCCAAGTACAGTCATAATTTCGAAACCATTAGTTTCCAGCAGTCAAAATCTTAAATTGTACTTTAGTCACAACTAAACCTTCTCATTCTTATCCAAACACCTTTCTTTTCCTCTGTACTCTCAGTCCACTCTGGTAAATGTCTCCTCATCTTGTCACTGATATTCGACACAGTTGGTCAATTCTTTCTCCTTGAAATACTTTATGTAGCTGTCTTGAAACCACACTTTTCTGACTTTCCTCCTACTGAACTGGCCGCTACATCCTAGTCTTGTTGGCAGGATCTTTCTAATTTACCTGACCACTAAATAGCAGAATAAATCAAGTCTCAATTTTCCTATATCATCTCTATCTGGACTCACTTTCTAGGTAAACTCCACCAGACCCATGACTTTAAATAGCATCTCTACACCAATTACTTCCAAATGTATATATTTAATGGCCTTTTTGTCACTCTGTGCAATATTCTAAATTAAAATTCGTATTTCCCATCTTCTATCCCAATTTGCCCCTCTTCCAGTATCCTCCATTTCATTAAACAAAACTATAACAGGTTGGGCATCCCTTATCTGAAATGTTTGAGACTGGAAGTGTTTCAGATTTTAGATTTTTTTCAGATTTTGAAATGTTTGCATTACATGTTTACCCAGTTGAGGATCTCATATTTGAAAATTCAAACTTTGAAATGCTCCAACGGGCATTTCCTTTGAACATTATGTCAGTTCTCAAAAAGTTTTGAATTTTGCAGCATTTCAAATTTCAGATTTTTACATTTAGGATACTCAACCTGCAATTCACAAAACTGTTCAAAAATACATAAAAATAATCCTTAACAGCTGTTTTTCCAGGACATCTATACCCAATCCATCAGCAATTCTTGTTGGTTCTACCTTTAAATGTACCCAAATCCACCATTTACAACCATTTCTACATCTCTTACCCAGAAAACTGAACCCTCTCAATAAGTCTCTTTACTGGGTCATTACTCCTTCTGCTCTTCATTCCCATTTCTACAAATCACCAAAAGTATCTCTTTTAAAAAGTACAATAGATCGTATCATTTCTCTGCTTAAAACACCCTAATGTCTTCTTGCCTGAACTAAAACAAAATCCAAAGTTTTTACCATGGCTATCAGCCTCTGCATATCTGGCTTCTGCCTTTTTGATACATGTTTCTCTAGTTTGTTCTGTTCTGTCCATACTGGTCTTCTTGCTGTTCCATCGTTCTTACCACAGAACATTTGCCCTTGCCCTGTCTTTTTGCCTGGGCATTTTTCCTGAATGTTCACATGGCTCATTTGATTTAGGTTTCTGCTCAGTGTCACCTTTTAGAGAGCCCTTCTCTGACCAAGTGGCCAGAAAACCCTGAGTTTTAAATTCTTTATGTGTGATACCTTGTACAAATCATACAAATTTTCTGGAGTTCAGCTTCCTCTTTGTACTACCTATCCAGTACAAGTTATCTAAAAATGAATCAGCTTTTTTTAAAATGATCATTTATTATCTATTTTCTGTGAGTCAGGAACCCAAGTGCACTTAGCTGGACGTCTCTGGCTCTGAGTGTCTTGCAGAGTGAACCAAAGTCTAAGCCAGAGGGCAGTCATCTCAAGGCTCCACAGGGGAAGCTGCACTTCTAAGCCACTTACATGGCTGCTGGCAGGGCTAGGTCCTCAATGTCCATTGGCTGCAGACGTCAATTTCTTACCACATAAGCCTTCCCATAGGGCAGTTTACATCACAGAAGCTGGCTTCCCTCAGAGCTAGCCAGTGAGACATGAAGAAAAGGCATGCAACATGGCAGTCACCAACTCAGCAACTTCATCTTGGAAGTGACATACCATCGCTTTTGCCATATTCTATTCTTTAGAAATGAGCTACTTGTTCCAGCCCACACTTACATAAGTCAATATGGAAATGTGAACTGTTGGAGGGCTACCACATTTATGTGTAAAGTGGAAATAATATCTGCCTCACAAGGTGGGTGGTTATAAAATCACAATATAAACATATTAGACTTATTCATGCATAACTTAATTCAAATCTTTGTTGCAAACCATAGAACTAATATGTGTAAGATCAACAGAATAGCTCTCTTGCAGATGAAAAATATTTCTCAGGGCACAGAAATTACTGTTAGAGTTGTGAGCAGAATTCCAAAGATAAAGTGCCTTCTGTGCCTTACCCACTTGTTTATGCTTTGGTTTCTTTACCCATAATGGGTACCAAATAGTACTTTTCCATGCATCCTCCAGCAAACTTGTAGATTCCAAGTATTACTACTGAAAATATTTTGAATCCTCATAGGAAAATAGATTCACTTCCAGTATTGAAAATATAATGAACTTAGCCACAGATTTTTAACTCACAAAGTTAAAATAATCATAAACTTTAGAACATATATAAAGTCTGAAATACTTGCTGGGAAATTAAACTAACTCTAGGAAAATTAAACGAACAGTATTATTTAGAAATGTCATTTATAGGTGTTATTTTAAAAGCATAGCCCTTTCAATCCATTAAAATATTAAAAATTAAAACATTCTAGAAATAGAAGCATAGACAAAGCTATTTTCAAAAGCAGTTTTTATAAGCGTTTGAATATCCAGAACGTAACAAGGTTCACCAAGAGAAGGCTTAAAGATCGTAAAATTAGGATTTGGGATCATAAAACTTTCATTCACAATCCACCACACCTTTCACTCTTATACAAAAATAAATCAATAAATATGTAGCAGCTTACAGTGTACATAATACACCATACAGAAAATGATTAATAAATGAAAAGACAAAAATACCTTAACTAGAAACTCAAAATATAGGTCACAGAATAAGACATAATTACATAAAATGGTAATTAAAGAAAGGGCTACTATTCCAAATGTCCACTTGACTCATCACCTCTCAAAGTCCCTATAAGATTAGCCTGAACCTTATTTATCATCCAGTGGGAAGTTTAATGTCTTCCTCTGAATTTCTGCCAATTCCCAGCCCTTTCTCCCAGTGGTCTCTGGTTCTGATTTTTCCCTTCTTCTTAATACTCCATCTTCTGCTCAGCTTCTGATGGCTTATTGTTCCTTCATCTTCTCTGCTCCTCTCTAGCTTTGACACATACCTCCGTTGCTTTCATTGGATTGTCATGTAAACCATTCGCGTAAAACAAGCCTTCGTGTGTGTAGCAGGCTTCATCCACAAATGTTTGGGAAGAAGGAAGTTTATATTACAGTCACACAAATGACTGAAATTTCTATCTTAGACATCTGCTGGGCCATTTCTCTCAGGATCCGGCTCCCCTCATGTTGTGTGTGTCTCTGCTCCTCCCTTCAGTCTGCACTCTTTGACACTACCAATTCTGGTTCATTTTTGTCTTTCACTTGTCCCTTGGTGACACTCATTCTCATGGTCTTATGTTCTCTCCCCAAGCAGATGTGAAGTATTTCCTTAACCAGAAATAGACTTCTTCTTAGGAAAAATTCCAGTGCCAATTATTCAGGAAACAATGTTTTCACCCTTTCACACCATTTTATTTCTCGAGAATACTTTTATGTTTCAAGAGAAGAGAGGACTAAGATATTAGGTAAAGTAGGGTGATACAGAAAAGCTTTAAATAGGTGACAGCACTTAAACTAAGTATTAAATGATTAGGTAGGCTAAGAAAATGATAACGACAGAGTGTCTTGGAGCATTCTACATTGAAAACAGGGTAAGCATAATTCACACCAGCACTTGTCAATAAATAATTTGCCAAACATAAGATTTTGTGCAAACCTAGATACCCTAAAGGACTTTTCTTTCTTTAGTTGTAGCTTTGTCTTCCATGACATAATCCTTGAGGGTATTCTAGGAAGGCCTTAGTATGCGATACTATATGTGTTTAATTTTTTCTTTATAACTAGTTTAAAAGTTATGGGTCAAAATAATGTATACGGAGAGAACAATTCAACTTGAATTTTAGTTAAATTGTTTCATAGGGAGGTCTTAAGAAAGTTGTATGCAGAAGCAAGTCATTAAGATGGAGTATGGACTTATTTTAGCTTTATGGGAGCTTTAGATTATTTACTTTCATCTAGAACCAATTGCAGTACAGCCCTGAATTGTGTAAGTGTACGCTCACCTCACATAGATCTGTATTTATTCTGTTTTCCTATTCCTCAGCTAATTTTGATCAGTGATGCCTTAGATCATAAACACTTAGCATGCTATATTGTGCTAAATCATTTTCACTGCTCTACAGTTTGTTCATAAAGCAGTATGTTTGAGGTTTGAGATGATTCCTAGATCCCTTTAGTTACAGGAGTGGGTAAGAGCCTAGACTGTGGAGCTAGACCGCAGGATTTGTGACCCTGATCCATTATTTACTTCCTGTGTTTCCTCAGAAAACTTATTTACTGCTTCTGTGCTCCAGTCTTCTTCATATGTAAAATGAAAATAACATCAGTGGGACATAGAAGAGAAGAGTCCACACAGCCAGTTGGAAAACACCATAAATATGTGAACCTCATTACTCACTACCTATATTGCACTACACACCTATGCTTTATGTATATGTGTATGTAACCTCATGATCAACTTTTGTCTTGACATTTTTTTCATCCATATTTTACAAATATCATTTTCCATTTTGTCCTAAAGTAGTTTTCTGGTAATTCTAAACTCCAGGGCTATCCTTTTTGTCCAATTTCTTATGATCATCTAATTTATTGTTTTCTTCACCTCCGTGTCTAAAAAAGTAATTGTTAGATTTCAGCACGTGTAATGATCACTTGGTTTGCTGACTAAAATGTGGATTCCTGATCCTCACCCTGATATTCTGAATCGGAATCTATGAAGTGTATCTCAGAAACTTCAAAAGCTCTCTGAAGGTGGTTCTGACACAGGTGGTCTAAAGACACACTTTGAGAAATACTGATCTTGTTTATTGATTTAAAAAAAAACTCATTAAATGGCATTGGGTTTAGTTCTCATCTGCAAGGAGGATCATAAGGGATGTCTCTTCACATTGGAAATAATTCAGAGTTATTCCCTCAAAAAGTTATGTAACCTTTAAAATGATGAGATTGCTGAACAAATTCTTGAATATTTGCCAGACGTTGAAAGTAGAAAGAACAAAGGAGTATAGGTATGTACACAAAAAATGGAAGTTCGATATAGGTAGAGATTTTTATCTGCATAATTCACTGCTGAATTCTTGGCATCTAGATTCACTGCTAAATTCTTAGCATCTAAACCAGTGTCTGGAATATGGTAGGTTCTAATACATGCAAGAATGTTAAATACTATAGTAATCAATTAAGGAAACAAAAAGCTAGGTTTGGGTATTTCTATATTGAAATTTGTTTTGAGATATTTAAGATCCAAAGAGAATAAAAGGTAAATAATGTGAAAAACCAGTACCAAGGTGTTTAAAACTATTCCATTTCTCTTAATATATTAGGTAAGAAAAACGTTAAAGGGTGAGTTCACATTAGAGGAAAGCTCCCACTGATTCCACTTAGGACATCATCACATACACATGAAAATAATCTTCTTATTACTAGCAGAAACAAGTTCCTGAAATGTGCCTGAGAAAATTGAATTGCAAGCTAGATCAGACTCTTCTGGGAAAACTGCGTTTTAAGTTAGCTTGTACTCTCAATGTATTCTATGTCAAAATCTGATGTCAATCCTCAATGAGAGACTTTCCAAGGGCAGAAATCATTGTGTTCCCTCTCACCTCATGAAATTTTAGAAGTATGTGTAATAGCAGAGGTCTTATGAAGAATGCCTATCTTTTAAAAAAGTAGAAATCTAGGGCGATAAAGATGCCATTTTATTTAAAAACTCTGATCTGATATCACCTTCTCTTCAGAAATAATGAAGAAACAATAGGCAATCTAAAATACTTCTCCACTGGTAAAAACTCTGTAGACATTTGGCAGAATAAATGCAACCATTTAGACACATCAGCTACCCACATAAAGAGGACTCTGTATTATACGGATATCCTGGGAGAAACACATGGTGTGTAAGCCTGGTTTCTACACTTTAATTGTGCTGTGTGTATTGTAAATGAGTGTATTTTGCTCCAGTCCTTGTTCCTTTGACCTTTTAGTGTCTTAATGAGACTCCAAAAGCAGCAATCAAAAGCACAGTGTTCCATTTTGGAAGCATTCAGAAAGCAATGCACTTTGGCTAAATTTAGTTGTAGCATTCAGAATTTAAAAACACACCCTGCCATTTTTCTAGGAGACACATAGCCACTTTTGATTTAAACAAATTGGTCAAATAACAGTTGTTCCCTCTTAGTTCACTCATGTAAACAAAAGTGGGGGCTGGGGGCTGACAATAACAAAATTGACTCATATAAGACTTTTTAATAGATGGAACTCAGACATACTATTTTGCAGGACATCAAACAAAGGCAACTTTTGTGTTCATTTAAAAAACTTCTTTCTCAAAAAGCACAAATAACAATTAAAATTGAAACAACAAAACTGGAAGCTGAAAGCACTGACAACTGCTCATGTTGAGGAAATATTGTCTGATTTATCAAGACTTGCATTTGGAACAATCTTCAGGAAATAAATGA
Source organism: Hylobates moloch (assembly GCF_009828535.3). Taxonomy (NCBI): domain Eukaryota; kingdom Metazoa; phylum Chordata; class Mammalia; order Primates; family Hylobatidae; genus Hylobates; species Hylobates moloch. Next base: position 205,564,234 of record NW_026652276.1, read on the forward strand.
ATATTAGAGAGAAAAGGAGAATCAAACTTAAAAACAGCATTTCATCTCCTAAATTATAACATGGGAAATGTACATCTTCAAGAATTCAAAAGCCTGTTCATTTTAAACAATTGCCCTGATTTTAGAGTAGATGTTTATGGTACATAGTCAGAAATCTTTTTCTGCACATCGCCATATAACAGAGCACACCAAGCCACAAAATTTCAGCAGTTCCACTCCACAAAATTAAATCAAGGGAATGTGAAACATTCCCAGCTAACAGAGACCAGATACTGTTTGGAAATTTTAACAAAACCTTAGTGTAATCTCGCTTTCCTCACTGAAAAGCTATATTGCAAAAGCAGCTGTCTTTAATTTTTATTTTAGTATGGGTAAGAACACTTAGATGAGATCTACCCTCTTAACAAATGTTTGAGTGTATAACATAGTATTGTTGACTACAGGTCAGTGCATGCCTTTACATCCATATGATATTCTTTAGCCTTGAAGGCCATTCTCTGTCTTTTCTGCCTGAAAAGCTTCTACTCACCCTAGCTCAGTTACCACCTGCCTTGGGAAGCCTCATATCCTGTAATAAACACTCAACTGTCTGCTCTGTGGGCCTTTAGATTGTTGCTCAGACTTCTATTATTAGCCTTTAACACGCTGTATTTTCATAATTGTTTACATGTACTACATGAAGTCTGAACACTGAGAATTATGCTTCCTTCATCTTTAAAAATTCCATGGCTAAGTGGGGTTCAGTACATTTTTGTTAACCATACGAATAAATTATCTTTTAAAATACTTCAATAGCTATTAGGGTACAAGGTTTTGGATTACATGGATGAATTTCATAGTAGTGAATTCTGAGGTCTTAGCACATCTGTCTCCCGAGTAGTGTACGCTGTACCCGGTATGTAGATTTTTATCACCCACCTCTTAACCTTCCCCCTTCTGAGTCTCCAATGCCCATTATACCACTCCGTGTGCTTTGTGTACCCATAGCTTAGCTTCCACTTACAAATTATCTTAAAATGTTGTACAGCAGATCTCTACAATTTACTCGTATCACTCATCTGAAAGTTTATGCCCATTGATAACTAACTCCCCATTTTCCCTATCCCCCAGCCCTGGGCAACTGCTATTTCACTCTTTAATTCTATCAATTTGACTATTTAAGATACCTCATATAGGGGTGTGTCCGGAATTGGTGTGTTCTTGGTCTCACTGACTTCAAGAATGAAGCCACGGACCCTCACGGTGAGTGTTACAGTTCTTAAAGGCGGCGTGTCTGGAGTTTGTTCCTTCTGATGTTCAGATGTGTTCGGAGTTTCTTCCTCTGGTGGGCTCGTAGTCTGGCTGGCTTCAGGAGTGAAGCTGCAGACCTTTGTGGTGAGTGTTACAGCTCATAAAAGCAGTGTGGACTCAAAGAGTGAGCAGTAGCAAGATTTTTTGCAAAGAGCGAAAGAACAAATCTTCCACAGTGTGGAAGGGGACCTCAGCGTGTTGCCACTGCTAGCTCGGGCAGCCTGCTTTTATTCTCTTACCTGGCCCCACCCACATCCTGCTGATTGGTAGAGCCGAGTGGTCTGTTTTGACAGGGCGCTGATTGGTGCATTTACAATCCCTGAGCTAGACACAAAGGTTCGCCACATCCCCACTGGATTAGCTAGATACAGAGTGTCCACACAAAGGTTCTCCAAGCCCCCACCAGAGTAGCTAGATACAGAGTGTCATCTGGTGCATTCACAAACCCTGAGCCAGGCACAGGGTGCTGATTGGTGTGTTTACAAACCTTGAGCTAGATACAGAGTGCCGATTGGTGTATTTACAATCCCTGAGCTAGACATAAACGTTCTCCAAGTCCCCACCAGTCAGGAGCCCAGCTGGCTTCACCCAGTGGATCCTGCACTGGGGCTGCAGGTGGAGCTGCCTGCCAGTCCCGCGCCATGCACCCGCACTCCTCAGCCCTTGGGTGGTCAATGGGACTGGGCACCGGGGAGCAGGGGTCGGCGCTCATCGGGGAGGCTCGGGCTGCACAGGAGCCCATGGAGGGGGCGGGAGGCTCAGGCATGGTGGGCTGCAGGTCCCGAGCCCTGCGCTGCCGGAAGGCAGCTAAGGCCCAGTGAGAAATTGAGGGCAGCACCAGTGGGCTGGCACTGCTGGGGGACCCAGTACACCCTCTGCAGCCGCTGGCCCGGGTGCTAAACCCCTCATTGCCTGAGGCCGGCAGGGCCGGCTGGCTGCTCCGAGTGCGGGGCCCACCAAGCTCACGCCCACCCGAAACTCCACCTGGCCCGCAAGCACTGCGCAGCCCGGGTTCCCACTCGTGCCTTTCCCTCCACACCTCCCTGCAAGCTGAGGGAGCTGGCTCCGGCCTTGGCCAGCCCAGAAAGGGGCTCCCACAGTGCAGCCGCAGGCTGAAGGGCTCCTCAAATGTCACCAAAGTGGGAGCCCAGGCAGAGGAAGCGCCGAGAGCGAGCAAGGGCTGTGAGGACTGCCAGCACGCTGTCACCTCTCAGGGGGAATGAAGCAGTATGTGTCTTTCTGTGACTGGCTTATTTCACTCAGCATAATGTCTTTAAGGTTCACTCATGTCATTGCTTCTTGCAGAATTTCCCTCTTTTTAAAGGCTAAATAGTATTCTGTTTTCTAAATATACCACATTTCCAAAAATACTAATAAATAAATAAGCAGGTCTCTAAGATGAGAGTAAACAAAATCGGAAATGAAAAGAAAAGCTGGGCTGGTGCCTTAGACAATAAGGTTGCCTGCTGACCTTGGTGCAGAGACTTGTTAACCTGCAGTGTTAGAATCCAGTGCTTAAGGGAGGGAGTAAAAGGAAAGGGATTAGGAAAGTTGTGCGCTGTGCCTGGCCTCCTGCTCTTATGATCCAGCTATATCCATGAGGCAGTGTCAGTGGTTGGTCAGGCCTGCTTGGGGGAGAGGCTCAGGGGAGAGAAGGGAAGGAAGAGAGAAACATGGACCTCAGATCACTTTCTTTATCACCAGTGTAGATTGGTTAGCATAAAATTAAAGCCATTTCCCAATCCTGTCTGCCACTCCTTCTAACAAACATGAAATATATTTCTACTCAACTATAAAAATATCTACTTGATTGTAAGTCTGAAATTCCTACTGCCTAGAAGCTTGGAGATTGGAAAAAGTTGACCATAATTACACTTTACATACAACAAGTGAGAGAGCCAAAGTGAAACCTGAATCAGGTGTCTTCCAAAGCACAGTTTCCACCTAACTACAGCAGAGAGCTCCTAATAACACCAGGGGTGGGCGCTGTGCAAGGAAAGCCCACAAAACAAAGTCTAAATAAGCAGAAAAGTCACCAACAGCTTACAAATATTTAAGACTTCCCGAATAACTCAGCGTATGGTAGTAAAGTTCCATTTGAACAAATTCTGGAAATAGCTATATCTGTTAGTACATAACAGGTGTTAGAATCAGAACGTAGATGCAGGAATGTTTGTAAGAATTGAATTGAGTTCTATAGGGTGTCTTCTGGCATGGCAGTTTTATTTCAAGAAACGTTTTAATTTCAAAGGCATAATTTCAGAAATCAGCAAATTACAAGAATGAATATAGAGAAATTGCACCAAAGGACGTTGATAAAAATCTTCCCGGCTGGGCATGGTGGCTCATGCCTGTAATCTCAGCACTTTGGGAGGCCAAGGCAGGTGGATCACGAGGTCAGGAGTTCGAGACCAACCTGGCCAACATGGTGAAACCCCATCTCTCCTAAAAATACAAAAATTAGCTGGGCATGGTGGCAGGTGCCTGTAATCCCAGCTACTCGGGAGGCTGAGGCAGGAGAATTGCTGTACCGGGGAGGCAGAGGTTGCAGTGAGCCAAGATCATGCCACTGCACTCTAGCCTGGGCAACAGAGCAAGACTCCATCAAAAAAAAAAATCTTACCCTGTACCCTAAAATCCACAAATCTGTTGCCAGGGGCTGGCACTGGGAAGGACAGAAGGTGTTAGTCAAAGGATACAAAGTTTCAATTATACCTGAGAAATAAGTCTTAGAGATTTACTGCACAGCATAGCCTATGGTTAACAATACTGTACTGTATATTTTGTAATTTGCTAAGAGGATTTATCTTATGTTAAGTGTTCTTATCACAAATAATAATAATAAAAAATAAGAGGGCAGGAGGAAACTTGGATGTGATGAACAGGTTAATGGCATAAATTATGGTGTTGCTTTCATGGGTATATACTTGTCTTCAAACTCATCAACTTGCTGTACATTCAATAGGTACAGCTCTTTGTATGTCAACCATAACTCAATGAAGTGGCTTTAAAATCAACAGAGAAAACACTTAGAATTGTGAGAACACAAGTTCAAACTATAATCAGGTAAGTATTATTGTCTACCATATAAATATTTGTTTGCGAAAGAAAAAATAATATATTAATAAAAACAGAATGATTTGGGGAGACTAAGGCCATAAATCTAAAACATATGGGCAGGCATGGCCTGCTATCTTTTAAAAAAGAGAGAAATAGAACACAACAGAACACAGAAGTTAAGACCAAGGACTGTGGAGTCAGGCCAACCTAGGGCTACTTCTTTCACCTACCCTTTACTGATTATGTGGCCTTGAGTAATCAATTATACCATTTCAATCCCAGGTTTATTATCTTTAAAATGAAAATAAGAAAATTATCTCATTGCATTCTTGTTGGATTAAGGTAAACAATGTGTATAAATTATTTAGAACAATGTCTGGCATATAGAAAGACTCAATCTGAGTTTGATTATTTTTCAGTTTCTCATCTTCAACCAGAAAATTAGAAAAATATAGCAATATTCATTTTGGATCAGACAATCCATCTCTATATTCTGCTTCTGAGTGTAGAATCAAAAGGCATTTTATGGAAGAATATGACAGTCACTCTCCATGCCCCAGTATCCTGGTATGGAGCTCTATGGAATTGATCTAAGAGCTCCATATTTTGATAATAATAATCAAAAGATTATTACTGTCTTTCAAGGTCACAGGTTCTTTCTTTTCCTTTCTCTGTAAATAAATGTTTTCTTTAAAATGTGCATTTAAAAGTACTGGCTTTGGCAGCACATATGCTAAAATTAGAATGAAGCAGAGATTAGCACTGCTCCTGCACAAAGATGACATGCAAACCGACGAAGCTTTCCATACTTTTATGAAAAGAGTTCTAGATACAAATGGCAGTGGTGGCTGCACAACAGTATGTACATACTTAATATCCCTGGGCTGTACACTGAAGAAATGGTTAAAATGTTACATTTTATGTGCATTTTACTATAATAGAAAATATTAGAAAAATGAGTATTAAAACTGCTTTATTAAGATTTCAAGCTCTTAAAATACTCGTCCTTTGTCAACAATTTTACATATTTAAATGGCCATAGAATGGCTAACTTGCTGTTCCACAGTTACTGAGCAATGTAGAGGCAAATACAGCATTGAAATTCTGAATATTGCAATCTGAAGAGACTGAGAAGAGCAGGCTAAGTTTTGTTTATTTATTTATGCTGCTACATAACAGCACATAAGAATATTTGTAGAATCACCTATTATGACTGAATTTGCCACTATTGTAATTTTTATACTCAGACATGCTAGACAAGAGATAGTAATCAAAGTATAATGATGTTTCAGGTTGATGCCTGAACAGCAGTGTAAAACATTTTAAATGTTCTTATGTTGTTTATTTTTCTGTACAGAATTGACTAGAAAGTGTTTCTACAGACAAAAATTACTGATTTAAACAACTTATAAGTAAGCATAAAACATGAAAGCAAATTTCCACCAAGTGAGAGTTTACAAGTCCTATTGTAGTTTTCATTCATCCATAATTTCGCCTTCCATCAAGCAACAAGTATGGTGATACATGCTTTTGGAAAAAAGAAAAATTGTTTTCCATTTTTTTCTTACAATCTTAAGATAACAGTCTCATATTTTCAATAATAATTTGACTCCTAGGGGCATCTGTATTCTTAAACTTTGCATTCCTTTCTGTTGCAACAGATGAGTTTTCCCTATATTTACCAACTGGACATTGCTTTGCTTTCTTTTATAGCTCAAACTAGTTGAAAGAGTTATCTCAACTTTCTCACCTCCCACTGTCTACTCAACACACTTCAATTTATTAGTGCCTCCATCTTGCTCAGCCCAGTGATCAATTCTCAATCTTCATCTTACTGGTTGATAGCAGGTTTGCTAGCAGCATTTGACACGCTTGCTGCCTCATTGACATGGTTTTAACACTGTATCCTCTTAAGTTTTCTGTTTCTTAACCAGCCTCTTATTCTCAGTCTTCTCTGCTGTCTCTTTTTCCTCTTTCTAGTCCTAAATGCCGTGGTGCCCCAGGACCCAGCCCAGGGTTCCATTTCCTTTTCTATCAATACATTCTTTATGGCTCTCATCCAATCTCCTCATGCAAATACCATCTTTGTGTCAGTGAATACCAAATGTACGTATCCAGCACTGACACCCCAGGCTTATATACCCAACAGCATATTGATCATCTCCATTGGGTGTCTACAAGCATCTGCCCAAAGCCACAATCTTAACAACTCCCTCCAGAGCCTGCCCCTTCCAAATTTCTCTATTTGATTTAGTTGCAAAGTCCAAACACCCAGAAGTTATTCTTGAATAACTTTCCCACTCCCTGCAACAAATCTATCAGCAAGTCTTACCATCTATATATACAAACATTTCCAAAATCCAGTCACTCACCCCACTGCTACAAGCCTTGTGTAAGCCATCATCAACTGTTATGTTACTCAAAGAGTGCAATAGTCTTCTCCCCAGTGTCCCTGTTTCCATTCCTGCCCTCCTCTGGCTCATTCTCTACAGAGCGGCCAGAGCTTTTCAAAACAAAATCAGATTATACCACTGCTCTACTCAAAACCTTCCGGGATCTAGACATCACACTTAAACTAAAGTCAAACTGCTTGCAGCCTCCTGGTCTGACCCTAGCCATCTTCCAGATCTTACCTCCTACCATCCGCTCCTCCCATCTCTCATTGATCTAAGCCAAATCGTCCTTATTTTTCCCAAACATGCCAATGTGTTCCCCACCACAGGGCTCTTTACTGGCACATAGTTGGTTTTTGATAAATATTTACTAAATGAAGGATTGCAAGCTGGGCTGTTACTCTTCTCTGCTTTCACCTTCATTTCGCTTTCCTTTGTACCACTTCATGTAGTCACTGCTGGGCCCTCTTAGCATTACAGCCAGAAAAGAATACTGTCAGTATTATTTTAGGGTTAATCACTAGGGCACATTTCAGAGTGTTTCTTTTTCAAATGACAGACCAAAAGTAAGGAGTGGTTGTCTTGATTTAAGGCAGCCTGAGAGGCATGTCTTGAAAAGTTCTCTCTATTTAAGATTCATTTAAAAAGCTTGCAGAGGTACAGCAGATCTAAACCTCAAGTTTCTGTTGGGGGATCTGCTGCCTTGAAAGTTGAACTGATTAGAGCTACTGCTAATAGTTTGCATTTGAACCAATATCATACTCATCTTTTTACCAGGGAAGATTTTTCCTCTGATCAGCTCTTACTCTGGCCTTTCCTCCCCCAGTATATCTTCCTTCAGTTGAGGAAGGCTAAAATGTTGATGCAGATACCAGTCTTGGTTTTCTCTACCATCCTTCTACAACCCATAGTCACCTTTTCTAACAAAACTTTTTTTCCCCAAAATATGCAGGTTCAAAAATTTATCTCACAGATATTAATTGAATTCTTCCTTGATGTCAGGCATTATGTCATCCCTGATGATATAAAATATGTAAGCAGTAGTTTAACCTGTGTCTATATTACCATAATTCCCTTAAATTTATTGAAAGAAAATTACTATATAAATCTAAATATTTTGCAATCTTTAACTTATTCTATGTGTTCCCTGAGGTTCCATCTAAACTTCCATCATTCTCTATATTCCTATATGTTAACCACCTATTACATTTTCACTGCATAGTATAAGATCTCAGTAAATTATACTGACTGGCTTCTCCTATGATGTTCCTTTGCCTACATTCTTCAATTTTGCATCTACCAAACTACTTTCCACCTCAAATTCAAAAGCCAACCCAAATTCTGATTAATCTAAGAAAACCAAGTATCCAGATACTAAAAGCCTTCATTTAAAAAAAGCCAACGCACCTACTGTGAGCACCATATGTGCAGTCCTGGGCAAGGCCAGGTGTTGCCTTCAGAACCTGACAATTTATTGGGTGGACACAAATAAATGGACTATGAGTATAATGCCTATGACTTAAGATAAATTATAAAATGTAGAAATTACATTCAGCTGAGAGATCCAGAAGGGCTTTTTAAAGGTAGCATGTGTATGAAGTTGTAGAAAGTGAGAATTTTGATTGGTACAAATAACTGAGCATCTGGACCAAGAGGCTAGTATGAGAAAAGACCCACAAGAGATGAAAGACCCTAAAGGATGATCCCTCTATCTTGTGGCAGCAAATGTCAGAAGAGCTGGGCTTTCTGAAATCTCATTCGGCTTGTAGGCAAGATTATCTTCCAGACTGTATTGGATGTTTGTTTGATGATAATAATGACAGCTGAACAATATAGGGTCACTCTTCTGGCTCAATATTTGAGTGGCATTGGCAGTATCAAGACAGTGTATCTCTTCCTCAAAGTGAACGACAGAGAAAAATTGTATTAACACAGGTGGAAAGCATTCTTCAAAAATAACATGAAGCCAGGCATGGCATGGGAGGTGTTACATGGGGCTGGGAAATGACAACAGGAGTCAGACTGCTTTCCAGAGTTTCAAGCACGATAACAAAGAGATGGCTTATTTGAGCCAAAGGAGAAAACTAACTCTTGACAGCATGACACGGCTATACACACTGAAAGAAAAAAGATGCAGTCGGGTGTTCTTATCATTCTCTTCGTAATGCTTTTCAAGCTAGTACATACAGAGCACGCTATGGGAGACTCAGGATATGTACAAACACTCTCAGTGCTAAGCAAGGTGGGAAAGAAGCAAAGTGAGTGTTGGCTTTCCCCCATTTTCTCTACGAGAGCCCTTCTGTCCTTTCAGGAACTCCTTCCTCAGTCTCCTTGCTGCCACTTTTACCCATATCCTCCCCCAATTATAGTTCTAGTTGTAAATAGAAATAGAAGTACAGTCAGCCCTCTGTATCCATGGGTCCTATATCCATGGATTCAACCAACCACAAGCAGAAAATATTTCTTAAAATAAAAAATAACAGTACAACAATAAAAAATAACATAAACTTTAAAATACAGTATGAAGTTATTTACATAGCATTTACATTACTATTAAGTATCATCAGTAGTATAGAGATGATTAAAATTACACAGGAGAATTGCACAGGTTGTATGAAAATGCCATGCCATTTTTTGTAAGGGACTTGAGCATCTGCAGATTTTGGTATCCACAAGGGTCCTGAACCAATTCCCTGCTGATACGAAAGAACAGCTGTAGTCATTTTGAGTTCAATGTCTTTCCACAGAGCATGCCAAAATGGTAACACGTTAACCCTACCTATTTCTAGTCTTGGCCCTGAAAATTACACCTAGCAATTATAAAAGAAAGATTTTTTAATTAAAAAAGTTAAAAAAGAGAAAGACACAAGGAAAAGTAGCTGTATGTTTTCACAGGAGGCTATGGAAGGGTCCACAGTATTTCTAAGGCATTTGAGTACTGTGATGTGAGTCATGGCTCCATGAGTTAAGCTCCTTACTGCCATAATTTCTCCCATGACTTTTACTGTAGTATGTTGTCACACAATAAAGCATGGTTCTTTTAATGGGAAATGTTCCATTCAGGACCATGTATTCAGGTGGCATTACCTAATAAAGTGGATGGGTGACGTTATATTGACTTTAGGGCAAAGTTTCTCAGCCTGGTCTGGGGTGGGATGGGGTCTACAGATGAACTTCAGGACGACTGTGAACCAACTGAAATTGTACATAAATTATGGGCATGAGATTTTTCTGGTAAGAGCCTCTATTGTTATTTTTTTCTTTTTAAATATTTTCAAAAGGATACATAACCTCCAAAATTATAAAGATTACTGCTCCAGAGAAAGTATATTAGTTTTTTAAGGGTATCATAACAAAGTACCACAAACTGGGTAAGTTAACCAATACAAATCTATTGTTTTGCAGTTTGGGAGGCTGGAAGTCTAAAATAAAGGCATTGACAGAGTTGGTTCCCTCTGAGGACTATGAGGGCAGGATCTGTTCCAGGCCTGCCTCCTTGGCTTGTAGATGGCTTATAGATGACTGTCTTCATGTTCTCATGGCATTCCCTCCATATGCACGTCTATGTACACAAAGGAAACCAGACGTACTGGATTATGGGTCCACCCTATCTCTATATGACCGTACCTTAACTGATTGCATCCACAAGAACCCTGTTTCCAAATAAAACCATGTTTTGGCGGGTTTAAACTTCAACATGTGAATGGCAGGGGTTGAAGGGTATGAGGGACACAAATCAGCCTGCAGCAGGAAGCACAGGAGTGAGGGTAAGATATCTGTTCTCCCATCCTAAGCACACACCCACCCCCACCCACACCTGGAAAGGCAGCGTGTACATAGGCCTAGGAGAATAGCATAACTTCAATATCCTGATATGAATATCTTTATATAAACATTAGTCCTAATAAGGTAAATGATTTAATACATGTAAAACTCATAGAAATGCCTGCCTGGTACACAGTGTATGTTAGAAAAAATTTTTTTTTAATTTTTATTTATTTACTTATTTTTGAGACCAGGTTACGAGACTGGCTAATTTTTGTATTTTTGATAGAGAAGGGGAGTCGCCATGTTGCCCAGGCTGGTCTTGAACTCTTGGGCTCAAGGGATCCACCTGCCCTGGCCTCCCAAAGTGCTGGGATTACAGACGTCAGCCACCACACCTGGCCTAGATAAATATTTATCATCATTTATACAGATAAGCTGGTGACCTCCTGTTTCACTATCAACCCCTTTTCACTCACATATGAACCAGATATGTTCTGAATTTCCCTGTGCTTTTATCTTACTCACAACTATCTGTTGCAGCCTTCTCAGGAGCTGGAAGCATCTAGTATCCCATATATATCATGTTGCTCAAAATTCGATAGGCACGTTTTACCTCGGTATAACCCCCTTATAGTCACAGTGTTACAGGTTCATGACACAAACCTGAGCTGCTAAAGAAGAGGTCAACAGGAGGCTGTAAACCCCTTTTTGTGGGAGAGCTTTCTCTGCCATGCCCATTGCCAAGTACACATCTTGATGCTTAAGCAAGCAAATGCTACTTTTCTTTGTTCTTTGTACCTGACTCAGAAAGAGGTGAAATGGATTCCATTTGACAAAAATTATTTTCACTATTCCTTCAGAGGACTTTTCACATCTAAATACAGTTCAGATTCTTTTTAAGTTTCTAGATGTTCTTGTAAATTTCTGTGGCTATTACACAGTGAACATTTGTATTCTTTCCTTGAAAATGTATTTATCATTTTCAACATGTTGTCCTAGCTCAAGGGTAAACTATCAATGATAAAATAGCTTTTTTGCTTTCTAAGAAAAATTATGTTCCTATCTAAATTTTTATATCTTTAATTTACATTTTTCTAGATTTATGATTACATCAGAAACTTTATATTAGTCCCAGTAAATAATAACAAGCTTATCTATTTAATTTCATTCAATAATTATTTTTCACCATATCCTGAGAAATGTACTTGTCGCCAAAGATACAAAGAAAAACAAAGCAAGACTGCAGTTTCAGGGACTAAGAACTACTGGTTGTCATTGTGCCACACATTTTATAAAGATTTGTGCTTGTTACATCACTTAATATCAGCATATGAGAAAATGTGTAAAGGACAAAAGAGACTTATAAAGATTACACATCTGGCAAAATGGCAAAGTCTAACTGTCCAACTACAGCCCTTGGTGTTTTATTACATTACCTTATTTATTATTTAAATATTATTAAGAATCTACTATTAATGTCCAGGCAGAGTGCTAAGCACTGCAAATAAAGTGGTAGTTAAAACACAGCCATAGTCACTACCCACATAAAGCTTAGAATCTAATGAAAGAGGTATAATAAACAAATAATCAGTCCAATTCATTTAAAATTTTTATTTTAAAATACACTCTAGAAAGGATAGAAATACATGCTTCTATAGAGAGCCTTTAGTATTCAGTTGACTTAGGTCCTAAGAGAAGTCAGAGAAGGGTTCTCAGTAGAAGTGACATGGAACTCAATCTAACTACATTGACTAACTATTCAATAAAGGATAGATGGTCTTTTCAACAAATAGTGGTAGAGCAGTAAGACATTCACAGGCAATAAGATAACTCTCATAGCTAACACAAAATTAATTCAGAACAGACTACAAACTTAAAACATAAAACTATAAAACTTTTAGAAAAATCAAAAAAGACAATCTTCAGGCCATAAGATTAAGTGGAGAGTTTTAGACCTAACATCAAAAACATGATCCATAAAAGGAAAAGTTGATAAATTGGACTTTATCAAAATTAAAATTTTTTATGCTGAACAAAACTTTGTTAAGAAGATGAAAACAGGCCAGTCGCAGTGGCTCACACCTGTAATCCCAGCACTTTGGGAGGCCGAGGTGGGTGGATCGCAAGGTCAGGAGTTCAAGACCAGCCTGACCAACATGGTGAAACCTTGTCTCTACTAAAAATGCAAAAATTAGCTGGGTGTGGTGGCGGGCACCTGTAATCCCAGCTCCTTGAAGAGGCTGAGGCAGAGAATTGCTTGAACCCGGGAGGTGGAGGTTGCAGAGAGCAAGACTCCATCTCAAAAAAAAAAAAGATGAAAACAAAGACTACAGGGTGAGAGACTCAAACCACATAGTCAATAAGCTATCTAGAATATACAAAAAGAGCTTTCAAAACTCACCAGGAAGAAAATCAGACAATTTAATTAGAGCATGAGCAAAAGACATGAAGAAATATTTTACAGAAGACATACAAATGGCAAATAAGCACACGAAAGGATATTAAGCGTCACTAGCCATTAAGAAAATGCAAATTAAAATCATAAGATATAACTATACACCTAACCGAATGGCTATAATAAAAACTAGTGACAGGATCAAATGCTGGTGAGGATGCAGAGAAATTGGATCACCCACACCTTCCTGGTGCTGATGAGGAACAGCACAGTCACTCTGGAAAACAGTTTGGCAGGTATTTTAAATCTCCAACATGCAACTCTCATACCAACAAGCAGCTGTACTTCTGGGCATTTGTCACAGAGAAATAAAGATTTCTGTTTACACTGTAACATTATGTGAATGTTTATAGCAGGTTTATGAACGATAGTTCACAACTAGAAACATCTATATGTCCTTCAGTGGTTAATGGCTAAACAAACAGCAGTACATCCACAATAAAAAATACCTAACTACTGATGCATGTAACAACTCAGATGAATCTCCAGAGAATTAAGCTAACTGAAAAAAAGCCAGTCCCTATAGGTTATGTATTCCATGATTCCATTTATATAACATTCTTAAAATGACAATTTTTAGAAATGGAGAACAAATTAATGGTTGCCAGAGGTTAGTTGGGAGTGCAAGTGCTGAAGGACAACGTGGTGATAAAATATTCTGCATCTTTTTTTCTAACTTCCTTTACTTAATTTTCTTAGTTTTTAAAAATTGGCATGTAATCATTGTACAGATGAAGTGTAACAGTGTTTTGACACATATCACATATAGCAATCAGACCAGGGTTCTAGTTGTAATATTAAACCATTATTTTGCAAGATGTACCATTAGGGAACCGGATAAGGAAAATATGGGATCTGTCTGTATCACTTCTTATAATTGCATGTGAAACAAAAATTAAACTTTTTATTGTACCTCAGAAAAGGCAAAAGGCAGGGTGTAGAAACAAATTATTCCAAACAGAGGAAATGGCTTATGACAAGGTTCTGGCAGGAGCAAATATTGCATACCTGATGAACTACAGAAGGCCAGTCTGGCTACAATGCTGAGAGCAAGGAGTGTGTATGTAGGTCAAGGGGGCAGAAATTGAAACAGATTTTTCAGGGGACAAGGTATAAGATGAATATGGAGATGTGGGTATACTGTGCAAAGCCACGTGGACCACCTTAAAGACTATGGTCTTGATCTAAAAGCATGAGGAGTTGTTGCAATGTGGTAAACAGAAAAGTGGCTTGATTAGAATTGCATTTTTTTTTTAAATCACCAACTACAACTACAACGGGCAAAAGTAGATAACTCCCCAATATGCTGCTCACAGTTCAATTATGCTGCTCTAGTTAAAGAGGTTCATTCCCTGATAGAGAAGCTGCCTAGAGAATCATATGATTGATTAATCAGTTGCCTTGAGCTAAATTCTCCTCTGATGTGTCTATGGGAAAATTCCCATAGAGTTAAAAGGAATAAAACATCTGTAAATTGGTTTGATGTGTCAACTATTTTAATTCGTCAACCAGGTATGCATGATCAAAAGCAGCTTAAGCATTCTCTGTGACCTCTACTAAAAGAAAAAATTCTTATTTCAGCTTCTAAAATAAATTATTTCATAGACATTACAAATATTGATGGTAACAGGTTTCTCTGTAGTGTTTGCTGGAGATTTAATGCATTCAGACACAGTAAAAGAGTTGTTCATGAAGACTAATAGAACATGAAAAATGATGCCATGCCACAGTTTATTTTGTCCCAATAGGTCGTCTTTTTTTCTGAAACCACAATATTAGTGCCATTAAAGCATAGTTTTATGCACTTGTTTATTGCCGATATTTTAGGTGAGGATGTAATCCATGTCAACGATTTTAAATTATGATTTGTCTATAGTAAGCAACCAATTGTTTTTTATTTTCCATCTTTGTAAAAAAAGTCAAGCTAAAAGCTTTTCCTCACTGGTTTGTATAAATTACTTCTTATTTTACCATCAGGAAGACAATGCCTACATGGACAACTACCAGTTTCTCATATTAAATAATACTTTGTTGAACATCATTTATTTTCATGTACATTACTTCATTTAATCATTACAATGATGCAATGAGGTATACAGAGCAGTCTATTAGTTTATTGAAGATTATAAAGGCTATAAAGCCAAGCATTAGAGTCAGGATCCGCACTCAGCTCCTCTGAATATTTAGCCATTAGCCATATTTGACCATAGAGCTCTTGAAATGCACTAGTCCAAATTGAAATATATTGTAAGTATAAATTACACTCTGAATTTCAAAGATTATAAAATATCTTACTAATATTTTTAAATATTGATTACATGTTGAAATGATAATAATTTGGGTTTATTGGGTTACATTAAATATATTGTTAAAATTAATCTCACTTCTTTTTTCTTTAAATATAAAATTACACACGTGGTTCACATTATATTGCTTCCCCAAATCTTGTTAACTGTATTTCCTACCTTTGTCTGAAATCCATGCTCTTCTCTCCATCCCCACTGCCAACACCCCAATCCAGGCCACTCATCTTTCTCTAGGAGGATGATCACACTCTTCTCAAATCAGCTTCTCTTGCCACTGCCCACCTGCACTCTGTCCTTTACTGCAGTCAGAATGGAGTTTTTAAAATTGCAATCTAGCCGAGGCGGGAGAATCGCTTACACATAGGACTTGGAGACCAGACTAGGCAGCAAAGTGAGATTCCCCCCCTACAAAAGTTTTTTAAAAATATCCAGGCATAGTGGTGCGTTGCTGTAGTCCCAGTTACTTGGGAGGCTGAGGTGGGAGGATTGCTTGAGCCCAGCAGGTCAAGGCTGCAGTGAGCTGTAATCACACCACTGTACTCTAGCCTGGGTGACAGAGCAAGACCCTGTCTCAAAAACCAAAAACAAAACCCAAACTTGTAGTCTGTTTATACCACTTCATAAGGTCAGTTTTTCCAGGGAATTCTCAATCCCTTAAGGGTTAAACGCAATATTCTTACCGTGATCTATGATTCAGTTTCATCTATATTCAGCCTCATATCTCCCACTCTCAACATGCTAATAGTCTCTCAGTCTTTCAGTGAGTCTCCACTTCAGGGTCCCTTCCACCTAGGGAGGGCCTTTGGTATATTTAGTTTACTTTAAAACTTTTCTGCCATCTTGGCCTACTGACCTCAACTCATTCTTTAGACTTCAGCTTTAACATCACTTCCTCATGATTCCCCACAGCACGATGCACTCCCTATTATAGTACCTTATATTCATCATCACACTCATTGTTTAATAGTTATCTTCCCAATAGACTGTAAACTCCATTAAGGCAGGAGTCTGTTAACCTCATCCACCACTGTGTTTCTAGCACACGGCTAGAACTGTGTTCACAAAATAGGGACTGTTTACTAAAAATCTGATGCCTGACTGACAAGCCATTATATGTGGCCAACATTCAGAGTAAAAAAGTTTTCATCACACGCAAAAATATCATAAGTATGAATGAATTTGTTAATTAACTTGATTTAATCATTCCATAATGATTTCAAATATATCAAAACATCACATTATACCCCATAAGTATATATAATTATTTGTCAATTTAAATTATTTTTAAAACTATGATTAATTTGAAATAAAAAATAAGAGGAAAAAAAGACAAACCTCACACTTTATCAGTCATGTTATGAAATTTGCATTTTGGTCATATGCAAAAACTGGGTGGTATAAAATCTATTAGTACACATTGCAAAGTTTCAGGTCTCATTTATTTATTTTATTCACTCTCATCTCTGGCAAAGTAAAAAAGAAAAGAAAATAGATAATTTAATATCTAAAGATTAAATGGTGTATCCCTGCAATTTTAGAGCAAAAAGCCAAACTCACAAATGAAAAGTTATTTTTTAATAAGGAAATGTGCTTAATTCATAAATGCATGTGAACTTTTTATTCTAACAAAATAGTTAACTGAATTTAGTAAATAATTGACATCTGAAAAGACATGAGAGGCACATATATAATACATTCTGGATCTGTCGCCCAGGCTGGAGTTCAGTGGCGCGATCTCTGCTCACTGCAAACTCTGCCTCCCAGGCTTAAGCCATCCTTTCACCACAGCCTTCCGAGTAGCTGAGACCACAGGCGTGTGCCACCACACCTGGTGAACTTTTGTATTTTTAAAGAGACCAGGTTTTGCCATGCTGCCCAGGTTGGTCTTTAACTCCTGGGCTCAAGCAGTCCGCCTGCCTCAGCCTACCAAAGTGCTGGAATTACAGGTGTGAGCCACTGCACCTGGCCAAAGAGGACTTTTTAATTGATCTCCTGTCACTTCAACTCTTTTTCACTTCTAGGACTGTATCCTAGCATCATCTAACATAAGTTCTTAAATGTCCTTCATTTAAAAAAATAATCTTTATTGAGCCCTGCTTTCTATGCCAGGTCTCATTCTATTGGCCACTCTTCATTTGTCAACAACTTTGATACTTAAAAGTATACAGGGCTTGTGGGGTACAGAGTGTCTCTGCTATCTGCATGATGTCCCTCCAACTCTTCTCAGTGCATAGCTTTCATTTCACGTCTAGGACTGTTCACACTCTATCTGAAAGTCACCAATGACTTTCTCCTTGGCCAATTTGCTCCCCTTACTCGCTGCAGGATTTGATATATTCAGCAAACAAGTGTCAACAATTTTTTATGTTTTTCTGATTTGAAAACCGTGCATAATTTTTTTGAGAAACTTAGGTAAATACTGTGAAGTCTGAACACATGGAATAGTGGTCCATAATCTCATCACCTCATATCTATGTGAACTTCTGATATCATTCTTCTTTGTCTTCTTCTGTGATTCTTTAGCACCTTCTTTTTAATTTAAAAATATCTTACTAAATATAGGCATATACATTTTTCTGTAGTCACTAAGACCATTTTAAAACATACTTTTCATGTTATGAATGATATTTCTCTTAACTATTTCCTATTATTGGACATTTATATTATTTTAAAATTTTCTATATCATAAATTAAGCTGTTATACACATTTTAGGCATGATTTTTGTTATCTAAAATTAATAACATGGAATCATTTCTTTGAAGTGGAATTAATAGATCAAATAGAATAATATTTTTGTCTCTTTATATAAGGTATTAATTTCACCAATATACATCCATTAGCAATGTATGAATGGGGCCATTTCTCTACATACATTAAAGCATTAAAGCATTAAAAAGTATGTATTTTTGAGTACTGATTTTGAAGCCAAAATATTTATCTTAATCAACATAATACTCACATTGTTAAAATATTAATATTAACCATTGTTTTTCCTTGTTTTAAATCGGCAGTTCATATCCTTTATGTAATTATTTATGGGTACCTCAATATTTTTCTTATTAATTTGTACAGGCTATTTATAGTTTAGACTAATTATTTTTTGTCGTATTTACTGCAGTTATTCCGTCTCCCTTTCCATCACTTTTGACATTCTACCACCGTCGACCTCTTTTGTGTTCACCTCTGAAATATCTCATGTGTTCATCCATTTAAAAAAATTATTTCATTAACTTAGTTCAGCCCATCACTGTCATTAGCTGAAGTAATAGTCTCTGAACTGGTATTCCTATCTCAGATTATTCAGACCTGTCAATCCATTACTCACATTGTTTCCAGTTTTCTTAAAGTTCAATTCTGAGCATGCTCAAAACATGCTTAAATAATTCAAACTTTTCATTTAAGTATTTAGACTTCTTCATAGTTTGACGCCTAAATATACTGTTTCAACTATCAGAAGCATGTGACTGAAACCCTAGCCCCTTCAGTCTATTTACTATGTGCTAGGTTGGCATGTAATTTTTTTCAAAAGTTCTATATGATCTTCAGTAACTAGTTTATAATCCATGTTATCCACTAAGCCCTCAAAGATTCTCCATCTCTATAATTACATAGTACTTCATATGTCCCTCATATTTGGTATGACTTTGCTCATGTGATAGAAACTTACATATAAATATACACATATATAAATTTATATATATATATATATAGAGAGAGAGAGAGAGAGCTTTCTATTCTTAGGATACTATATTCTGTGTTTGTAAAAAAGAGTTTTTTTTGTCTCAGCCCATAGTAATTGTTTACTAAATGCTTATTAATTGAAGTGAGATGAAATAACTAAAGCAATTGGAGTTATTAATTCTGAAGAAGAGATTGTGATGGATTATCCAATAGTCCTAAATAAACGAAAGAATTTTAAGCAGATGGCAATGAACAGCTGCTTTCCATTTTCACCAAGGACCAAACGAGAAGTAATTGAATGAAATTGGAGAGATGAGAAATTTAAATTAAACACATTAAAAGCTTTGTTATCCAGAACTTTGCCAAGTAGGATACTCTAGAAGCCAATATTTCTATTATCTCACAATAGAAATATCCAGCCTAAATGAAGGCAAACTAGAATCAAATTATATAAGTAAAATGGAGGTAGCATACTGCTGCCAAACTCCCTTGCTCACTGACACTGATTCGGAGTAACAAATTCATTTCGATCTCGGGCTCATAACACTTTTTCTTTGTGATTTATACAAAATAATTGGCACCTTTTAGTTTCTTATCTGCTTTTTATAAGACGTAATACAGAGCTAATGAAACCTGTCACCACCTGAACAAATCAGAATTGGTTATGAATATTTTAGTCTTTAAATGAATCATAAAGTTTTTGCTGTTTAAAAATATCTAATTAAACTTTGTAAACAGGTAAAAAAAGAATTAGGGATAAGGTAAGGGATTAGTACACATTAACTTAAGATCTTTAATGAAAAGATGTCTTTCATTTTCATTTTTTTCATTTAACAAATATTGCATGTTAACTATGTGCCCTATGCCAGCTGCTAGAGGGAGACACTGTCCCTTGCCTCATTGCATTATCTTTTAGTGTAATTGCACCTCCTAACATAAAGACCCAAATATCACTGGAAAGTACACAACTATTAAATAATACACAAAGTAAAATGTTATTATATCAGTATTTTCTAAAGGGCTTTCTGTAGAAAAGTACTTCTGTGGAATGTGAATAGATATTATTTGGGGAAAAAATAGTTCCATGGTCAAACAGCACTGGAAACCTCTAAAATAAACAAAATTAAATATCACTTTACAGTCTGATTTTTCAGAGCCTTTGTTCTTGTGTTTTACAAACCTTTATTCAATACTTCGTGTACAATATTTATTATTCAAAAGGCTACAAATGCTAACTCATTTAGTCCTCATAACAATCCCAAGGATATGAATATTTTCTCCCTTTATTTTAAAGATGAGGAAATTAAGACTCAGAGATTAAGTAATTTGCCAATTTCACACAACTCCAGAATCTGTCTTCTTAACAGTTTTTCTGTACTGCCGCCTTACCCTCTAAAGTTCATTTGACTATGAAAAACATCCACCACACACACACACGCCATTTTTATTTAGCGAAACATTTTGCAGTAATAGTGGCATAAAACATATTTCAGCAATGCTGTAT
Organism: Hylobates moloch; assembly: GCF_009828535.3. NCBI lineage: Eukaryota > Metazoa > Chordata > Mammalia > Primates > Hylobatidae > Hylobates > Hylobates moloch. The sequence goes on from NW_026652276.1 coordinate 205,584,692, forward strand.
GTCTGTTAGATGATTGCTTTATCTCTCCCTCAAGAGGCTTTCGGTTTCTTCTTTATGATTTTGTAGGTAAAAATTCTTCCAGTGAGGGTCAAGTTCAAAGATGAGCCAATAAAATTCTATTCTAGGCTAAGAATAGAATTTTACTGTGATCAATACTGTTGAAAAGTGTTCTCAGGGACTTATGTCTGAATTATATAAGAAAGGGATGACAAACAAGAACAGCGAGGAAAGTGACACCCTCCACTTCAGCAAAGCAGCTTCTCTCAGTGTGGCCCAGTACTTTGTAATTTTAAGGGAGCATGAACAAGAAGGAAGCCCAGAGGTGGGAGTTGAGACTGGTAAAAGCGACAGAGGTGAAACATCATCGAATGTCATTGTGGCTAAAATCCTTGTGGTAGGCAGAACAATGGTTCCCCAAAGATGTCCACATCCTAAATCCTGGAACCTGTAAATATGCTGCCTTGTGGGGCAAAAGGGACTTTGCCAATATGACTAAGTTTAAAAAGTTGACGTGGGAAACTCCTTGATTATCCGAGTAGGCCTATTGTAATTGCAGGGGTCCTGAGTTGTGTAAGAGGGAGGCTCACTAGAGGGAGGCGAGATTATGAAGAATAGTCAAAGACATGCCATGTGTCTGGCTTTAAAGACGGAGGAAGGGAATCTTAAAATAAGTAGTGCAGGCGGCCTCTAGAAACTGAAAAGCCAGGGAAATGGATTCTTTTCTGGAGTTTTCAGAAAACACCACAGCCCTGGCTGGGCATCGTGGCTCACGCCTGTAATCCCAGCATTTTGGGAGGCCAAGGCAGGCAGATCATGAGGTCAGGAGTTCGAGAACAACCTGGCCAACATGATGAAACCCCGTCTCTACTAAAGATACAAAAAAATTAGCTGGGCATGGTAGTGCGTGCCCGTAGTCCCAGCTACTCAGGAGGCTGAGGCAAGACAATGGCTTGAACCCAGAGGCAGAGGTTGCAGTGAGCCGAGATTGCACCACTGCTCTCCAGCCTGGGTGACAGGGCAAGACTCCATCTCAAACAAACAAACAAACAAAAAAGAAAACACCACAGCCCTGCTCACAAGTTGGTTTCAGCCCAGTGAAATCTGTGTTGGACTTCTTGGTTACAGAACTAAAAGAGACAATAGCTTCATAGTTTGTAATAATACAATTTTTGAGATAAAATTTGTGTCAAAACACTAAATTTGGGATAATTCGTTACAACAGCAAGAGCAAACTAACACAATCCCCTAAAGGAGCTCAGGCCACAGGAGAAAAATAATAGTTGATTCTATTTGGTGACATTTCTACAGACAAACAAATTGTACAATAGAAAGTTTCAGGGGGCAAGAATTCTACTTGATATCAAGTAGAGTGGACCAGAATAAAAAATGAGTTACAGACACCTGAAATATATTTCTTGGCCACAAAGATATTTCAACTGCTCACTTGGTGGGCAAATTATTTTTAGTAAATATGATAACAGGAAAATGTAACAAAACCAAGGACTTTATAACACATAATAAATCACATCAAAGGAGAAAACATAGATTTGAGGACCACTAGAAAACTTTTCTATATTCCAACCTGAAACTTTGTTACAGGATTTAACAAATACCACAGTCTTGTATAAAGTGTTTGAAGTTAATTAATCAACTCAGATAGAAATATCCAATATTGCACTATTCCTTCCCCCATAGTAGTTTTATATTCTTCCTAAAATACTTTCAGAATCCCTTAAAATTCTTCTCAGGGATAAACCTTGAAATCACTACCTCAACAGGATGACTTCTGAAGATCTATAATGTGTAAAAAAAAAAAAAAAAAAAAAAAATTAGCCTAATTCTGTAGTGAGTTCACTTTAAGAGTGTCTCTTAAACACCCGACCAAATGCTGTTTGTTTCTTATGAAACATCGCGTGGTCTCAGGTTCCTGATCCAGGTGTACCTTTCTTTTTCATCTTGTTAGGAATCAGAACAGTTCTAAAAATTGATTGGGAAACCAGGGGACTACTTCCAGACTGGTCACTGATCGTGTAACCTTGATAACTACTTTATCCATTCAAGATCTTTATTTTCCTTTTAGAATAATTATTTTCATTTGCTATTAAGAACTCAAAGGCTGCTCTGCCTATGGAAGAGCCATTCTTTTATTCCTTTACTTTCTTAATAAGCTTGCTTTCACTCTACCGTGAAAAAAAAAAGAACTCAAACAAAGGTTTTTGCACATCCAGCAGCAGGCACTGTGGTGAAATAGAGAAATGCATGATTTCAATACAGTTTTCTCAATTATTGCTTCAAACTAACCCTGCAGGATGTATATTAAAGCAATTTGAAGTATGTTTGTCCTTATGAAACAGAAACTCAGAGCAAAGGTTCAGGATAAGTTTTGAAGTGAGTGGTAAGGTTTATTTATCTTGCAAATATGTATATGCCTGTTACCAAAAATCCATGTTCTTATACATAATTTTAAGCAAAGAACAAAGACCAAGTCTCCTTAGCAAGTAGAATGTATTGGCCACAATAATAAACACTGAGCAAGGTAATAGCACATTAAATTATAAATTGCAGCAGTAAAGTTAAGAAAAGTAAAGTAGATCTTGAGAGAAAGCACGATTAACAACAGGTTGCTTCAGCATTACTTTCCCTCAGATAAAATAGATACAAAAAGTTTCCTTTTTGTTCCCAAAAGGCATCTCTCTGTCTGTAATAATATTATAATCACCCTTTCCAAATAAGCTTCTAATTTCAAATTGAAGCTGAAAACATGATGTTTTTCTTTTACCTTAAGGAAAACTACATTTTATTTTCTTTGCTATGTGTTCTTTTTTATCGTAAGATTTTTCTAGAATATAACATAATTTTCTACCATAAAATTCCCCTAACACGTATGCCAGGTATATCTCAAGTGAATAAAAAAATGTATAAAGGAAAAGAAAAAATAGAAAAATTGTTCATGTTTTTGAATCAATGAGACCTATACTGTTAATCTGAGCAGTGGAAGAGTTGGTAAGGAAAATAAAAGTTGAATAAAATCAGTTTCCCTAATTCTCTTAATCTCTAATGCTAATGGGCATGGACCATCTAAACATTTAACATATGCATACCTTTGTCATACACTGTCTTGTCTCGTTAAAAACTGTTGTGCATTAAACCCCTGCTCAATTTCAAGTTACATAATGTCAACCCCATGTCTTATTAGTTTTATATTTCACCTGTACCAGGAAAATGTTGCATGCCTCCACAGCACAAACTATCATGAAATTTGAACCCAAAGGCTGTGGCCAATTACGTGAAATCTCACATATTTTGGACTTTACACGTTGTTAAAGTTGTTAGTGTTCTATCTTTAAATACTGAGGTGACTAGAATGCAAGGCTTCGGCCTCAAAGACATCTAATGCAAAATTATAGACAGAGTGTGGCAGGTGCCTTCATTGTCTACTCAGTATCTGCTTTCTTCTTCATTCTAATTTGTAGTAACCCTCCCCCCACCATTTTCTGGGTTGGCATTGTGTCCAAGTAAAATGCTACATTTCCTGTTCTCACTTTCAACTAGGGGAGCCATGTGATCGTGGCCAATGAGATAGGAACAACACCTGCTTGGGATTTTCAGACGTGTTTGCTTTTATTACAAAGGAAACCACATTTTTTCCTACTAATCACTTTCTTTTTCTACCAACTAGAAACGCTGAGATGAGGCTAATAGTAGCGCAGCCATATTTCAACGATGAGGCAAGCCTTGATTCTGAGAGCTATGTGATAAGGATCACCAAGCACGAAGACTAGAGACTGGGATATTAATGACAGGGAAGCTGCTGACTCTGCCTTGCACTGCCTCCCTACTCTCCATTGTGTTCGGAAATTAATTGCTATTTGGTTAGACCACCATGCAGTCTATTCATTCCAGGCACTCAAAATCAGTCTTCAATGTCACATATTTGGTCACAGCCTTCGGGTTCAAGTTTCATGATAGATTGTGCCATGGAAGTATGCAACATTTTCTTAGCTGAAATCAGAAGTGTGTGCTCTCGAATGCAGCCAGATTCAGTGAATTTAGACCAACGTTCAATTGAGTCTGCAATTTTCATAGTATCCTGCTCCTCTCCCCTCCCAAAGCAAACAATAAAATTGGCTGCTTGAGTAATATTCTCACATTCAGCCGGTAGTGCTGATATCATGGGTACACTTCCTCAGCATGGTGATATGAGACACCAGAGATCTATATATGCCCTTTAGTCTGGGTGAAAGCTGCAGCTTTCAGTTCCATAATGTAATCTATGGCCTTCCTCAGTGTGAAAAATCCCATTCTGAACATCCATCAAAAGCCACCACAGGAGTAAACATCACACAAAGCAATCCAAACATAGTAAAAATAATAAGTTCAAAAGCTGATATTATACCAGTATAATGGTTTGGATCTCTGCGTCCATGTACCAGCTGTGTGAACTTGAGCAAGTCCATGATCTCTCTGTAACTGGCATCTGTCCTCACAGGGTTGTTTTGAGGTTTTTGTTACATGCAGAATGCCCCTTAGAGTTCAGGTTTGGAAACTTAAATATCACACAATTGTTTGGGTTTTAGTGAAGAAAAAAAAAAAAAAAAAAAAAAAAACCTAAACCTTGATATTTTAGGAAAAAATAGGCTAGAAGAACATATTACTTTATAGTCATGATAATACATTTGCAAGTTTATGTTCTCATTCACATACTACCTATGGTCATTCAAAATGCATCTATTGAATGCCTGTGCTGCTCCAGGAGTGGCAATGAGTCATCCTAAAAGTAGATTATTCTACCTGGAGACACAGAGGAAAAGAACATTTTTGAACACGGTCAAATTTTTGAAACTTAGTTTGCATCAAAGAGATCTAGAAACTTTAGCAAAATTATCCATAAAGAATGCAAACCATTAAAACAAGTTGTAAACAACTAAAACTCTAAACAATTTGACCTGGATATAATTACAGGAAGACAGGTTCTGAAATGTGTTTGCAAATAGTAAGTATAAAAAGAAACTGCATTTCAGCCTATCTGCAAGAAATATTGAACAGAAAGAGGGATAACTAGCTTGGAGCACTGAAAAAGGGAAGCTGAAAGATACAGAAGTTGGCAATTCTTACCCAGTGCTTTGCAGAGGAAAGAGGTGATGAATAGTTGCTTACTGTTGTGAAGATGGAGAGGATTCACCAGGTTCTTCTCGTGACTTGGATAAAATATCTCTTACAAGCACCTCATTCTGCTCTAATATATTTGTAATGTAACAAAGAGACTCTTCCTCTTTACAAAGTTCCTTTGTCTATATCCTGCCTGACACCAGGAAGGTAATATGCTGGAGAGAAAATGTGAGCATGTTACTCATTAAAATTTAGAAATTTTCTTCCTGGCTTATAGAATGGTAGGTTATAAATTTAGTTATTGTGAGTCAATTCACTTGAGTTCAATCCATCTGGGTTTCTGACTGTACGAAGGCTGAGAACCAAATCCTAGACCATGGTGAATTCACCCATTTTCTGCCACCTGAAGGTTCTAAGAACCTAACCTACTGGCCTTATCTGGATACATTCCTACTTACCCCTGTACCTTTTTACTTGTCTCTCAATATCATCATTGAATTATATATTATAATTTAGAAAGTAATTTCCAATAGGTCATCTCCTTTGAAATTCATAATTCTGTCAAAAAAATAGAACATATATGATCCCCATTCCACAGACCTATAAACTGAGATGCAGAGATGCTAGGTTAGCTAACTTAGTTGCATGAAATTTAAATTCAAGTCTTTTAAGTCACCATTTGTTTATTTTATTTGATAAGACATTTTTATCATTCTCCATAATTTATGTTTAAAAAGATGAATCAAAAGCCATTAAGATATTACAACAAAAAAGGCTTAAATTGTACCTACGATATTATTGTAGTAGAATATGCATTTTTAAGACTAAAAGATAAATATCTGCTGAACTATGAATTAATTAGAAAATGTTTATAAATATGTTTCTAGAATACTGGCTTTACAAACTTTAACTTGACTAGGGAAGCATGTTTTGTATTTCTTACCTTTCTGGAGCTCACACTCCAGAAGGCTTGGGTATCATAGCTTACTCTGTCTCTTACCAACTGAGTTACTTGTGGACAAGAGAATTTATCTTCTACCTGCTTAGTCTACAAATTATTAACATTAAAAGATTGAATTAGATAAATGTATGTTTTTTTAATCAGGTATAATATTCTCAGACTAATGAATGTCTGTGCTGCTCCAGGAGTGGCAATGAGTCATCCTAAAAGTAGATTATTCTACCTGGAGACACAGAGAAAAAGAACATTTTTGAACACGGTCAAATTTTTGAAATTTAGTTTGCATCAAAGAGATCTAGAAACTTCAGCAAAATTATCCATAAAGAATGCAAACCATTAAAACAAGTTGGAAACAACTAAAACTCTAAACAATTTGACCTGGATATAATTACAAGAAGACAGATAATCTTTTCAATGAAAAGAAGACATAATCTTTTCAACCCTGATTCTAATCCTTTTTGATAATCTGGGGTTTTCACTTTAATGATAACAAGAAAATGTATTAAATCACATAATGGTATAGTGTGCCAACATTCTAGACACATCAGAAAATAATTATTAAAAAGCTAAATGGAAAAAGAAAATTGTGGAGACAGAAATACAAACCCAATTTGGCCTGCAATTTAGGAAAATTAGCAAAAAGAAACTTTCAAGTAATATAATTTAGAAGGTTAAATTTGTCTCTAAAAATCTATTTGGTTCATTACTATCTATTGAAAATAATAAATTATTTAAAATAACTGGAAGAAAAGAAATTTTCAGGCCATTGTCTCCACACAGAACTTACTTTTTACTTCATTAAAATTATGTGGCCCCCAAGAGATGCCCTTAATAGAAATTTTATAGTTTCTTCTTGAAAAGCTAAAACTAGCACATGAACTAATCTGCCAGGAAACTTTGAGAGAATATAGGAGCCAATCTAGAGAAAAAAACAATGTTAAGAAATCTGAAATATTTTTATAATTCTTTGGCATCATAATATTAGCTCGCAAAACACCCACTCGGGCATATTGTCTGCAACGTTTTATATGAAAGCATTCTTTGCAATGAAAGAACATTAAATCTATTTCTCAAGTTACTAAGCACACTTCTGCTTTAAAACCACAGCTATTCCCAAAGTATGTGAGGACATTTTGTTGTACTTTTATTAAAAAAAAAAATCTACTGTTAATCCCTTTGCCAATGTTTTATCCTAGAGAAGAAAGAAGTGATATAGATATCATAATTTCCAATAAAGAAAAGGATGGCTGGAGGGTAGAGTCGTCTTCCTTACTGTCTTCATAATCTTCTTCATCTTTTAGCCAATGCTAGTTATGTGTCAGACACTTTTTAATATATTAATTTTATATATCCTTACTTAGTCCTCACAATCATCCCAAGAGCTGACCATAATTGTTATCCCCATTTTATATTTAATATACAGGAGAGAGAAAGGATACATGACGGTGTTACGGTTCTGAGGAGGTGAAAGGAGAGAAGATCAGGAGTTAGTTGCCACAGGAGGAGAGAAGCCAGTAACAAGAGAAGACGATGGGTGCTAATGTGGTGAGTCATAGAGGTGTAATAATAGCCTTTAAAGAAGTTCCACCCTGATTACTTCAATTATTTTTGGAGTAAGGGGCAATTTCATCTGCTTAGGGTAGGAAGGCAAGAAGGAGGGCGAGAAGTTTGAGAGTGAAGGGTTGGCTGAGTGAGTTGAATAGAGAAATGTGATAAGATTGGCAGGTGTTGCTAAAAGAAACATTTGCATTTGGTGATCCAGTTGTCTGATATTATCAAGCAAGATTCAGCTGTTTGGGTAGGTGAGTGAAGTTGATTCAACACTGAGGTATCAAAGACTTTGTCATTTGCTAATTATAAGGTCCTGGGCAAGATCTTATGTACCATCTACGAATCTTGGTTTCCTCATTTGTAAAATTGGGAAAATTAATTCTACACTTATAAGATTATTTTGAGGATTAAATGAGATTACATATTTAAAAAACATTTAAGATCCCTGGCATGTACTGAGGCCTGATAATAATAATATAATAATAATATTGTTATTATCACTATTTTATCTAGGCTTGAGACTAAGTGATATCTGGCATCTAGTAGGTGTCTTAAAATACTGTTCTACTGAAAGTCACTTGGAATAAATGATGACTAAGGCACAATTTATTATTACAGAAATATCTCTCGGGAATGGTCAGATGAATCATAGCTGTGACTCATGAAAGAAGTTTTTAAAAGAAAGCCAATTCCTGTCAGTGTCAATCTCAAGAAACCAAGAAAGCGCATGCACCCAAACTCTAATAAAAATAGATCTACTTTATATATTTTCTCTTTGATTTCCAAAATAGTTATTGGGATGGATTTGTTGAATATTTGAACATACATCTCTTCAAAGAGGTAGCTTCAAAGAGAAAAAGGCTGACAGTATTTCATATAGGTGTATTTGATTTCATATATTCATAATTAATTAATGTTATCATTTCCTTTTTGTTGTTTAACAGTGAAGATGAGTTTGGCATGTACAAACATGAAAGTCTTTACCCTGGGGACATGCAATGTAAGCCGACCCCCTACAATCCTGAGTACTACCCACTGCATAGACATCCTTTCAGTATTCCTCTTTGCTTCTATGTCCAAGTCATATATCTTGCAACACTTTCCACCACAGCCAAATATGTCCCCCTTCCTCTCAACAAAGCAGAGTACTGAATTTCAATGAGATAACCTTTATCATTCAATTAATTCTTCCATTGTCCCAACTATTACTACATAAAACATTTCAGAGTACCACAGTTAATAGCCATCTGGAAAGGAAAAGAACAACTAGTAAATTTTTACATTATCCTCAGTTTAAATGTCATATAAATACATTAAGTCTTTACTTGGGTAGCAAATTATGCCTTAAAGAGAAATAAAAACATAAAAGTATGTTTTAACTTCACAAGCATATTTGCATTTTGTGGTGTTGCACTTCACTCTCTGAGAATCATATTTGGCCAACTTGAAAATAGCTGAGTTCATAATATTATGAAATGTAATTTTTAAAAATTAGCATTCATTCATTGGAATTGAAATATGTTCATATTTGTACACTTCCTTTTGCCTTTCACAAAATTATGAAATCCATATGTTGCAGAAAAAGGTATCAGTGTTCTTTACTTAGAGAACTTTTTCTATTATCTCCATCCTGTCATAAAGAGTACAACAGAGATTTTATAAGAGAAAAAAAATCCAGTATTCAAATCTTACCTAAAATATCTTTTATTGTTTTTTTGTTTGAACTACAGCTTACTCCTAATTCAAGCAGAGAATCTCTAAAACATAGCCAACAGCTGTAACACTAAAGAAAAATTTCCTAAAGATGCTGAAGACAGTTTTAAGTCCTGAAAAAGTAAGCACTCCTATTGAAGCGGTAGGGTTCCACCATACGCCAAAGATTTTGCAAGCTGTGTGTGCTGTCTCCTGCCTCCTTCCTCGTACATTTCAATTCTCCAGGAGAAGTGGCCATGCCTCTCCCTGGAAGGCTCAGACTCATCCTATAACCTGGAGCAACCTTGTCTGAAGCAAGAGATAACCATGGAATTTTCTCTTTCCACCCTTTACTTAAAAACATATACATCATAGGCCGGGCGCGGTGGCTCATGCTTGTAATCCCAGCACTTTGGGAGGCCGAGGCGGGCGAATCACGAGGTCAGGAGATCGAGACGACGGTGAAACCCCGTCTCTACTAAAAATACAAAAAAAAAAAAAATTAGCCGGGCGTGGTGGCGGGCACCTGTAGCCCCAGCTACTCGGAGAGGCTGAGGCAGGAGAAAGGCGTGAACCCGGGAGGCGGAGCTTGCAGTGAGCCGAGATTGCGCCACTGTACTCCAGCCTGGGCGACAGAGCTAGACTCCGTCTCAAAAAAAAAAAAAAAATATACATCATAAACAGTATATATAATTACCAAACAAAAGAGTCATTTTCACTTTATCAGGCACAACTATGATTATATTAACATAATTATAATTAACCAGGCCAGTTTTATTTGTTACCAGCCTTACACACTGTATTAAGCCATCGCTCCGACTGTGAATCTCAATCCCCCTCCTTCAACTCCTGCCCCAAATCCAGCCTAATGCTTTCTTTTCGGAGGTCTAGAACTGGTATCAACAACGTATACAGATCTTAAGGATGGTGGTGTGCTTGCTGACTCTTGAGCATCAACCATAATTTTGCTCCTTCTGAATGAAGGCAGTAACTGAACATATGTGGAGGCCTGACCACCAAGGCAGTACTTCTACAGCTGGTCTCTGCTGCTGGGTCAGTTCCACCAACTTTAGTCTTCATGCCTTGCCCCAGGCATCTCATATGACCCTTTTTTCCTGCCTCATAAGTCTTGCCTTAGCTACAGCACAAGTGAAACAGCTATGTAAAGTATTCCATGGGGCCTGAAAGAAAACCTTCATTCCTTCTCTATTATAAATTATCAAAAGATTCCCTTAAAATTGACCAAAGAATGAGATTATTACATACGTACAGAAATTATATAAATTTGAGATGTAGAAAACATTTTCTTCATTAGGATTAAATTTTTTAACCCCTGAAAGTTATGAGAATAAGCAGAAAGCTTTCTAATCATAATTTATAACCAACTACCATGGTAAAACTAATAAGGACTACTATTGTTATCATGATTATCTTCACCACCAACATGTGTATACTATCTGAAATTGAATTGGAAAGGATTATTTCTCTCATGCTTCCAAAAAGATGGAGGAACACACAAAAATAAAAGGGTAGACTCAATTACCAAAATTGAACATTTTAAGCCTCAATTTCTAGAAAGCTTGAATAAAAAGGCTCTGTTTTCTTCAACCATATTCTGATGTGCAAATTATAGTTTTGGCATTCTGGATGATATCAAGGGAAATTTTCTTTTCATATCTTTTTCAACTAGAAGGTCATCATTTTAAGAGGCTCCCTATAGCGGCATAAGATTATCACTCTTATTCTGTTTTTGAATAATTATACAGAGATGTTGCAATACATTTCCCTACACTTTTCAAACTGCAGTTTTAAAAAGCCTGCTCAAAATACAGTCTTTTCTCCCCATTTTCCCGGTGTTTACTGATTTCTTCCTCAATGCCCCTTTATTAATTTTTGCCCTAGTAAAAGCCTTTTGAACATTCTTTGTAACAGTTAAAAGGCAAGGATTAATTATCCACTCCAACACCTTACTGGATCAATTTGCATCCAATAAGGAATCTGCCAACAGGATGTCAGCAATATTTACAGAAAAATCCTGACATTTCTGACAGCTGGTGAAGGAAGATAATTTGGACTAATATAATCTTGTTGGAGTCTGATATTATTTGGATGCATATATTTGATGGAGTGTTGTGAGAGCTGATGTTGTTTTTCTACAGCCAGCCATAGCCGGGGCCTGTTTTAGAAGACTTTTTCTGTATGTGCAAAATGAGTTGTTCTCTCCAGTTCCATACTTAGGGGACAGATATCAAGACTTAAAAATTGCCATTTAATCTGTTGCAATTAAATCATAGCCTGTAGGGGTTAAGAAAGTAGAAAACATGTTAAAAGTTTATGGGTCCACAGTGTCTGATCTCCTTCATAAAACCAGGGAATGGTTTTCTAAAACTGGGTGATATGGAAGTTCAACCAGTCTTTACACTTAAGAAAAAGGGCTTTTCTCTTATTATTTAAAGTGGTCAGTATGTAGAAAATGAAAGTATTGAGATGATATGGTCTGAATGTTTTTATCCCCTTAAAATGTATATGTTGAAATCTTAACACTCAAGCTGATGATATTAGTAGGTGGGGTCTTTGGGAGGAAATAAAGTCTTAAGGGTGCAGCCTCCCCATGAATGGGATTAGCGTCCCTGTGAAAGATATCCCAAAGAGCTGCCTTGCCCCTTCCACCATATGAGGACATGGTGAGAAGGTGCCATTTCTATGAACCAGAAAATGGGCCATCACCAGACATAGAGTCTGCCAGCACCTTGATCTTGGACTTCCCAGTCTCCAGAACTGTGAGAAATAAATTGCTGTTGCTTATAAGCTACTCAATATATGTTATTTTGTTATAGTAGCTCAAAAAGACTAAGGCATGAGATCACATGCCCAATGCTTAGTATAGTATTTAGTACAAATGGACACTGTATAAATGCTAATAATCTTGTCCCACACTAAGTTATTTTTAATGGTGCTAAATAGAAGATATTAACCTTCTATTAATTTAACAGTGCTAAACAGAAGATATTAATGGTGAATCCACCTCCATACTCTCCTTTTTTACAGACTCCAATCTATAAGCTAATGGAACGATATTATTCCAAACAGGAATTAAAATCAGAGCACCGTATCATTAACAGAGTCAATAAATGGACCCAAGAATTTCAGACATCAGAGTCTAAACCTTTACTTAAAGAAAAGATGGATAACCAATCTCTTTGAACAGAATAGGAAAAAACTAGACAACTTCATATAAAGGAACAAGGAGTTTGATAACACTACATTCAAGAAGGGAAAATGAACTTTTTCCCATGATTTAAAAAAAATGCAAATTGCTATCAGGTAAGTCCATTGCTGTTTTAACTGCTCACCTCGGGGGCTGATGACGTGATGTATGACTTTAGAAGTAAAAAATTGCAGGCAATAATGGATGACCTCAGTGGGAGAAAACAATTTTTTCCTCAGCCATTCTTTGTGAATACGGCTGTCCTGGGAGTTGACAGGATGACTTCTCATTGCTCACATATACAGTGCTAAATAGAAGATATTAAAGTCAGATAGACACAAGCATCCCTAATGCCTTTGATACTTTATCTCTTAATAGGAAATTCAACACCTTTACAGCTAAGTGATAAATCCTAGGGAAGGATTAAATTATTAAAGGGGTTTTTTTCTCCCCCTAGTGTTTTTTGTTTTTTTGTTTTTTTGAGACGGAGTCGCCCTCTGTCGCCCAGGCTGGAGTGCAGTGGCGCGACCTCGGCTCACTGCAGGCTGCGCCTCCCGGGTTCATGCCATTCTCTTGCCTCAGCCTCCCGAGTAGCTGGGACTACAGGTGCCGGCCACCATGCCCGGCTAATTATTTTTTTCTTTTCTTTTTTTTTTTTTTTTGTATTTTTAGTAGAGACGGGATTTCACCGTGTTAGCCAGCATGGTCGCAATCTCCTGACCTTGTGATCCGCCTGCCTCAGCCTCCCAAAGTGCTGGGATTACAGGCATGAGCCACTGCGCCAGGCCTTTTCCCCCTAGTGTTTTTAAAGGAGGCTTTACTTGGTGAGTAGAATGAACTGGGAGTTATATTCACTGCAACTAATTTTATTCTTTCAATTATGAAAACTATTGGCTTCCATTCCATCTACTATGTAAAAATGTCCAAGAGTTTTATTCATAGGACTCTTTATTTAAAGTAGGAATTTTGAAGTTCAATGTAAAATATACATGTAAATATTGGGGCCAAAATGTCCAATGGTCTCAAATGAACTTTGTATGTTTGGTTTTGAACCTGCCACACTGATAACTAAAATTACAAGTGTTAATTTTAGACAAATCTAACTAATTGCTCAGCACAGTAAAATAACAAGTAATTGTTTGGTACCTTCATTTTTACAAAAAAAAAAAAAAATTGCTTGTTCAACAAGAAGGCACACCATGGTTGTTGGCTTATGTTATCTTGCTACCCAGAAAGAAACAATATCTATGAAACAAAAAACTAGATGTTGAATTACAATCCAACTGATGTCTTCATATCTAAGGGGAAATAATGTTATGATATATAAGAGTTATTGAAACATTATCATGTTCCTGGCACTGTTCTATGCTCTTTAGATGTATAAACTTACTTTATCCTCACAAAACCTTACTATATCAAATGTTAAGTGTAAGGAAAATAAGGCACAGAGAAATAAAGTAACTCGTTCAGGAAGTTTCCAATCCAAGATTTAAATGAAGGCTTTCTCAATCTGGTGGCTATACTTTTCATCCAGTCATTCATTGGATGAAATGTATCTATGCATGTATATAGGTCTTTGTGTTGCATTGTAATTTGTGTACAGTTGAAATGCACAGGTATTAAGTGTAAAGTTCAATGAATATTGAAAAATGTGTACACCTGGACGATAGCCAGGTGAAATATTTTCATCACCCCAGAAAGCTCTTTGTATTCATTTCTGATTAATTCTTTCACACTATCGCACCACTAGAGGCAATTATTGCTCTAATTTCTGACAACATAGATTAATCTTGCATGTTTGTAATCTTTATACAATAGAATATTATAGCATGAGCTGTTTTGTTTCTGGCTTTTGTTACTGAACATAATATCTATGAGATCTCACGTCTATTGTTCCTTTTTCTTTTTGTTGCTGAGTAGTATTCTACTGTATGCTTATACTTCAGTTTACTTGCCCAGTCTCTTGGTTGATGGACATTTGTGTTGTTTCAGTTTTTGATTGTTATAAATAACACGGCTATAAACATTCTCTCACAATTCTTTTTGTGGACATATTTCTTGTATGTTGAGTGAATTCCCAGGAGTAGGCTTGCTAGGTGGTACATGTTTAACTTTATGAGAAACTGTCAAGCTGTTTTCTAAAGTGGCAGTACCGTTTAATGCTCCCACTAGTGATTATACGAGTTCTAGTTGCTTCATATCCTCACTAATGTTTGATGTGGCAGAGTCTGCACTCTTCCAAATTGATGGTACTGAAGACATGAAATGGAATTATATATAAATATATAAAGATTAAGTCAGGGGAATAATTAGCTGGTGAAAATAGCTATTGCCATCTAAAGCTTTACTAAACATCAAGATTTCAAACCTTTGTTTTACATCTATTGCTTAGTCATCCACAAATTAATTTCTTATCCCCATCTGTCTTGAAAACCCTGAGACAAAGAACAGAAAAAGGAGGCAAATAGTGGAGACAAGTTATGGAGAGCAATTTAGGAGTTATTTCAAGGCTACTTACTTGAAGCTCTACAAAGGTCACATTTCTACCTCCACACATTTTGCATAACAAAATAAAGCTCCAATCAACCAAGGATTAAAGAACTCATCTTATAAATTATTGAGTAGATAATCAACCAATATAAAGATATAAAGAATCAAAATACACATCTGAAAATTCTAGTCTCACAGGGAAACAATACGAATACTGATTACTCTAGGTTTGTATTTTGACTAATAATATGCTTGACATACGAACAAAACTACGTGGATGTTCAGATTCCCATGAGACTTTTGATTACAGGTAATAAATATAATTGTCTCAAACTACTATTTTCTTTGAATTGGCAAAAATAAATTTGGCTAAAACATACATTTATGCAATTATTCCATAAAGGAAATTACTATTATATAAAGATTTTTTCTAAAGTCAGCCAATTCTATCCTGTAAGAATTACACACAGATTGATATAAATGGTATTCTAATTATGTCAGAAAACCTTTAGAAAACCACTATGATTCTTTGCTCTAAGACTCAAAAGAACATAATTCAACCCGGCAGCTAAAATTTTGAAGTCAATGTGCAAAAGACATTTAACTATTAGATTATAATCAATGACAGGTTCTTTTAATCTTCATAATATCAGTAATAAAAGTTTTTCTCTTAATTGACCACAATATAATATCTTCCTTTTTATAGAAAATAGTAACATTTTACTGATCTTATTTAAAATAATGTTTTTATGTTCACACATACACTAAGAAACTTCCATAAAAATCACTAAGTTTGGATGCATTATATATACTTTTCCTGTGGTTTGATGCAAGTTCTTGATAACCAAGAGGATTAAAAAAAAATACAATTTCCTATGACTTTTGATTTTCTAGACTATGTCAATCTACACAGCTATGCAAATAAGTTTTGGTATTTACTAATGGTATTTAAACAATCAACAGAGTTTAATTAGCAAAATAGTGTTTCTAACCAATAAGACAAGTAAGCCTATTTTAAATACCCAACTTGCCATTTAAATTAGAAAAACTTATTACATTTTCAATATCCTAGAGCATTCACTGGTATCAGCCTCACTCCACAGACCTTGCTAATTAGCCCCCAAAGGTTACAGTGATTGAATCTACAATTACTTACTCGGATGGAACTCCCATTCATCATCTTTCTCATTTTCTTTCAACTATTCGTATGCTACTGTGGGCTCACTGACATTTGTGCTTTCTTTGCAGCCCATGTTTAGCATATATCATGGCATATGAATATGAAAAAGTTTTTTTAAAAAATAATTACTATCTCTATCCTACAGGGTTTATTTATGTGAATGAACTATTATGAAAAGATGATGGCATAGATATTAACCTACCTTGGCATTATGTTTCTGTTAGATCAGCTGTTCGTATAGCTGCTGAATGTTTATGTTATATTTTTATTTTATTGTTGAACAGCCTTTAAGGATACCCCACTTTGATCATTTATGGAGAGTTAAAAAAAGAAAAAAGCATAAGGCCTACATGATTTTCACTTATTTTTCCCATACTAAAAATTCTAGATTTTTTTTAAGACTGAAACAGATGGGGATTTCTTTGGTTTGCTTGCTTGCTTGTTTTTCTAGAGGCAAGGAAGAATGAACGGCAGGGAACTGCTTTAGCAATGTTTGACAATAGATTGAATGAGCATGAGTGATAACCAGTGGTTCTGTGTTCAAATTAACCACACGGAGGTCTTGTGTAATGGTGAGTTGCTGAAGGCCATCCCAGTGATTCTGATTCTGAATGACTGAAGTGAGACTCAGGAATCTGCATTTTAACCAGCTGATTTCCCCCAGATGATTCTCATCTGAGTAGTTAGAAACGACATTTGAAACCACTGATTTTATCTGCAGTATTTGTCCCTTTAACAAGGTAGAGTAACCACATGAGCTAACTGGCCACAGGCTGATACAACGAGCCGACTTGAAAAGGATACTATTATGCCCAAGGCACCATTTTGGATTCTTCTGTCCTCTTTATTTCTGATTTACCTGAAATTCACCCTTCTCTTTTGATACGGGAGGGGAGCATGGAAGTGCTGGGTAGAGAAGTGTGGGTCCCTGGCGAGAGCTCTATCCTTGGGCCTGTGCCCACAGACCTAAGTGAAAACAGGCACTCCTGTTTTTGCACCCAAATGTTGCATTTTCCAAGACCACTCTGGCCCCCCACGCTCCCATCTTATGCCCATATAACCTTGAGACCTTTTCAGGCACAGACCCAAGTGGCTGAACATCAAGAGGAGGAGAGGAACAGAACAGCAGACTGGCAGACCAGCCACAGTGGAACAACACGGCAGAGAAAGAGAGAAGAGGAAGGACATCTGTACCCCAAGGGGAGTTCAGCTGAGGGCAGTCAGAGAAGAGTCTGCCAGCCAGGCGGCCAGGCTCCAAGGGAAGACCCCCTTCCCACTCTATCCTCTCCTTCTGGCTCCCCATCCTTCTTGCTAAGAGCCACCTCCATCACTCAATAAAACCTTGCACACATCCTTCTAGCCCATGTGTGATCTGATTCTTCCAGTACACTGGGCAAGAACCCAGGCTGTCACACTGCCTTGCGATAAGGCAGAGGATCTATTGAACTGATTAACACAAGCCATCTACGGACAACAAAGCTGGAAGAGCACAGTGTAACACACACCTTCTTGGGCTTCAGGAGTCGTAGACACCCACCCCCAGATGCTGCTGTGGGGCCGGAGCCCAAAAGCATTCCCCATGGCCTCTGCACCTGCCCATTTGCATGATCCCCCTAGGGGTTTGAGCAGAGGGGCGACCTAAGGACTGAAGGAGCAAGCCACGCTACTGTCACATGTCCGGCAGCGAGATCAGGGAACTCTCCCATTTCACTTGTATCCTAAGTAGGGGAGGGTAACAGATGTCTCAAGGTATCAGATGTCTCAAGACGGGTGCTAAGTAGGAAACAAGCAAAAAGAAGCACCCATTTTGTGATAAGGGTTATGACTATTAGCAGACACTTGGATATATATGTAGGTTTCAGGAGACGTGCTAAAGACTGAAAGGGAGGAAGCAAACACCCCAACCTGGACAGGTCTGAATGGAATAGGGAAATGGCAGAGCAAGGGGAGTACAGTACAGCTGATCATTAAACAAAACTGGTTTGAACTTCATACGTCCACTCACATGTGGATTTTTCCTCAGTAAAAGTTATACCCAGTGTGCCTGCCTCTCCTGCCTCCCTTTCCACCTCCTCCACCTCTGCTACCTCTGAGACAGCAAGATCAGCCCCTTCTCTTCCTCTTCCTCCTCAGGCTACTCAACATGAAGATGGTGAGGATGGAGACCTTTATAATGATCCACTTCTTAATGAATAGTAAATACATTTTCTCTTCTTTATGATTTTCTTTATAACATTTTCTTTTCTCTAGCTTACTTTATTGTAAGAATACAATATATAATACGTATAACAAACAAAAGATGTGTTATTAGACTTTTTATATTATTGGTATGGTTTCTGGTCAACAGTAGACTGTTAATAGTTAATTTTAGGAAGTCAAAAGTCATATTGGGATTTTTTACTATGTAGGGGTTGGCACTCCTAACCCCCACATTATTCAAGGGTCAACTGTACTTGTGACTCCTCAAATTGGGCTGCTGCTCTGCACAAGTAGATAGAAAATACAGTACACAAGGAATGAGTTATTTTTCTATGTCTTATTGCAGTTAGCATTTGATCAGTTTGACTTCTCCCAGACCTCATTTAAATTTCAGGTCCCAAGGCTGCAAATATATATATATATATATATCAAACCTTTTAAAAAATGGAGTGATAAATTCTTCAAATGACTCTGGCCTTCTAGCTGAGTCTGTAACCACCATCCCCTTCGTTTTCTTAAGCCCAAGTTAATGCATCTGCCATCCAATTAACACCTCATTTGACTATACAGCTGAGGCTTTTGCTTCAGAACTCTATTTTGAAACAATTAGCCCTCTACTGAATGGAGTAGTGTGATTATAATTAGGAGGGAGACACAAAGAACAGTGTGACTAAGCCTTTATGAAACTTCCTTAATGGAAGTGGGGGTCACAGTGAAGAGAAACTAATGAAGTTCGGATAAAGACAACTTTCTTTAAAACTGCAACATGCTTTGGTACACAGTAATGAATTACTCATATTACCTATATCAATGCACAGCAGAATGGATTTCCTGATGTATCACCTTCTCCCAAGCGTGAGATCATTTAATGTTTTGTTTGAAATTATTACCACATATTTTGGTCAAATAAAAACCTATAAATAGCCCTACCTCTGAATTTCAATTTTATCTGGAAACTCTTGGGATCATCTGTAATAGAAATACTGTTTTTATACATTTGAGTGATTTTTACATATAAATATAATCTAATTTTCACTCTAAGTTTTTTAATCTGCCAATAAAAACCACTTATTTATATTTTCACATCTATAAGGATTTTTAATTTCTAGTCTTTTTCATATTAACTCCCTCTAGAGTAGTGTTTTTCAAGCTTGAAAGTGCATTAAAATTGGAGATGTTTTTTAAAAGCACAATCTGATTTAGGAGGTTTGGAATAAAGAATTGAATTCTACATTTCTAACAAGCTCCCAAATGATGCCCATGTTGCTGATTCAAGGACCACACTTTGCATAGCAAGGCTCTGTCTGGAATACAACTCTTAAGTTGCCATGCTAGGTTTCACTAAAGAGGAATAGTCATTTCTAGTTCAAATTTTATATTTAGGAATTATTATTGGAATAGAGTTGAGACTAGATTAACATAGCAGAAACAAATAAATTCTAGTCCTTTGAGAGCTCCTACACTTTACAGCACAAAATATCTCCAACTAACCTCAAATTTTTTCCAATACCACATATGAAATGGTTGATTACTCTTGCTATTTCAAATGAGATGTTTAGATTGGTATTTATTAAGAAAACGTAAATAACTTGGCCCCTCATGCTGTTATTCCCAACCTGGAACCATTTCAACAACAAAAACCCATAATGATCACTGAAGTGTAGAGATGAGTGAGGAGAGGCCCTTTTAATATCCTTGAATATGCGAGTCAGCACACAATTGTATCTTCTCTAGAGAAGCAGCAGCTCAAATGTGCTAATTTATAAAGGGTAAGACACATGATTTTGATTGCTGGCTAATACAGATGGATAGAAAATGAATAGCAAGAGAGAAGAGAGAAATGACCCACACATAGACATTAAAAAACAAAACAACAAAAAAGGAAAAATGAATAAGAGAAGCTAAAAGTGAGAACCAGTGGAACGGAAAACACTGGGGCCACACATAGATGTGCACACAGGAGATGTAGAGATTTCAGAATTTATTCCACTTTATGTACCCTGGAAAAATGAAGAATCAGGAGGAAAAATCTGGTTTATTTGGTGGCCAGGAAAGCTTAGGAGCAGAAGCTTAAATTTAGTTTGGAAGTGAACCAGAGAGGATCAGAGAAAACCAAGAAAACATAGGGCTTCAGATGGGAAGAGGCAGGACTTCAGTGACTTGGCAGAGGATTCCCAAACCCTGGGAACCTAAGCAGGAATGGCTCTGTGCTGGCCATTCCTTGAACCACATTGACCTTGAGTTAGTGTGCCATCACATAATAAATGCCTGGAAAATCATATCACTGATAAAGTGTGGAGCCTTTGTGTGAGAAGAGACACTCAGTATCACCCAGTCCAGTTCTTGCAGTTTGTAACTTAGTAAACTTGTTCCCCAAGATGCTAAGTGACTGGCCCAAGGTCATATTTAAAGCCGAGCTGATTCTGAGACCCAATTCTTTAGACTGTAAGTCACTGCTTGTGCCACAACATCAAAAACCATTGAGATGAGAGTAAGTCAGAGAAGGATTTGGGAGAGAAAACCACATTTGCAGGAAACCTCCAAACCTCCCCTTATGTCTTAGAAGTAGACTAGACAATTGGTTTAACATGTCATCTTAGTGTGCCCTTCAGCACTTGTAAGGAAATGCTAATTAAAGAAACAGAAATATAACAAGAAAGATAAGCTTCTATCATCTTCTATCATCCTCTATTTCACCAAGATCCCAGTCAAGTTTTAAACTATTTTATGTAATTGCAAGACAAATTGCAAGCAGTATGATCAACATTTTCCAGAACATCCTTATTTTCAGAATATATTTTAATATGCATGCAAATTATGAGAGTTCTAATCAACAATTTAAAATGCAAAGGCTTGCTCAGATGTGCTATAAGACATTGTGTATTAATGAGGGGATATATTTGTTGGTTCTAATATTTACTCCCCCAAAACAATAAAAAGCAGCCTCTGTTTCGAACATAATTGTAATAGAAAGTCTAAATTACAAATAAGAAAAAAATGGAGGCAATTTTTTCCCAAAAGACAAAAATATTCCACCAACAGCAATTAATTAAAGGCATATGAATTCAGATATTAACGTTTAAAATACATTGTAGGCTGCATTTTCTAGTCAACTGATCATTTAAATACCTAGGCTTAAAGAAACCGGAAACTCCAGAATTGCAATTCTTTAACATGTTCAGGGTTTACCAGTCAAATTATAGTTAGGTATCTTTTCATATAGGTGTTTAGTATGTGTACCTCTTATTTTGTATAATGATTTCGCCTATTTTTCCCTCCATTAAATCTTCTGAACAGTCAAACCCTCTGAAACAGAAACCATTCATCAATATGTAGCCTCGGACACTTAAAGTGACCTAAAAACAAAGAAGCATCATGGGTCTTTCCTCATTATACTCATTTGTAATAAGATAAATATATTAGGATATTCCGTTTCTAGACAAAGAGCTATTGAAAAAAATGTCAAATTTCCTTTCCTATAATATCAGGCATAAATTTATCACACATTTTTCAAGAAATAGCCAAATTTTTGGAAAGATAAAAGAAAGATACCAATATTAACAGCTAGGAGGACATTTATAAAAAAACATAGAAAAGAATAAGCCACACACCTGTTAGAATGGCTATTTTTAAAAAGATAAGTATTGGTGAGTATGTGAAGAAATTGAAACTTTTGTTTGTACACTGCTGATTGGAATATAAAATGGTGTAGCAGCTATGGGAAACCATAGATTCTTCAAAAAATAAAAAATAGAATTACCATATTATTCAGCAATCGCACTTCTAGGTATATGTCTTTAAAAATGAGAATCATGATCTCAAAGAGATGGCTGTACTCCGTGTTCATTGAAGCATTATTCACAGTAGCCAAGATATGGAAACAACCCAAGTGTCCATCAACAAATGAATAGACAAAGAAAATTATATATGTGTATATACATATATATGCACTACATATGTAATCTGTTTATATATGTATATATACACATATATAATATGTTTTTAATATGTATATATGTGTGTATGTGTATATATATATATCTCCAGTTTTTTTAAAAAAAGGAATGCTGCCATTTGCAACAACATGAATGAATCTGGATGCCATTATGCTAAATAACATAAACCTAGCACAAAAGGACAAATACTACATGACTCTATTTACATGAGGTATCTATAATAGTCGAATTTATAGAAACATAGAATACAATGGTGGTTGCGAGGTTTTGTGCAGTTGGGGAAATGGAGTTGTTTAATGGGTACAAAGTTTCAGTTACGCTAGATGAATAAATTTTAGAGATTTTAAACCACAAGCATAAAAGGAGCCAAACATACTGAGCTTCATCCACAAGCATACAAGAGAATCATTCATGAACTCTTAATATACGTTCATGCTTGATATATTAAACATATTGTAATGAAGAGTTCAATAAGGTCAGTGCCAATGGAAGAGAAATAATCACACATTTGTAAAAATCTAGGGGACCCTAGAGATTGAAGATGAGCTCTCTGGAGTCAGAGCTCTGGGTTTAAATCCCAGTGCTGTCACTGCCTATGTGACTGACCTTAAACAAGTTACTACACCGAAAATAACAGTGAATACCTACAGTAGACAGAGTAATGGTCCCATGACGAGGTCCACATCCCAATCCCTGGTACCTGTGAATATGTTACCTTACATGAAAAAAGGGACTTTAGAGATGTGATTAAGTTAAGGATTTCGATATGGGAAGATTACCTTGGATTAGCTGGGTGGTTCCAAGGTAATCACAAGGGCTCTTATAGGAGGGAGGTAGGAGTGTCAGAATCAGAGAAGGAGATACGAGGATAGATGCAGCCATCAGAGTGATGCTGGTCCATGAGCCAAGGAATGTGGGCAGCTTCCAGAAATAGAAGAAGGCAAGAAAATGAATTATCCCCTGGAGACTCCAGAAGGAACACAGCCCTGTTGACATCTTGATTTTAGCCCAGTGAAAGTGATTTCTGACCCCTAGAACTAGAAAATAAGAAACTGTATGGTTTTAAGCCACTAAATTTATGGTAACATATTACAGCAGCAATAGGAAAATGCTATATTACCTCATAAGATGATGGATGCAGTAAATATTTGTAAAACTCTTAGAAGGATGCCTAGAATTTAAGTGCTATGTAGCATCAGCTATTATTAACATAAATCAGATTATCTCACTTCTCTGCTTAAAAATCTGCCGTCTTCCCTTTGCCCTGAGAATGAAATTATTTTCTGAATTATGCCCTATCAAGAGTGGGTATGCTTCAGCTCCTGCTGACCTCTGTCAACCTTTTACTGCCACCTCCCCTGTCACTGGCTTCTGTCCAGTCACACTGGCCTCTTTCAGTTTCTGGAAAATCAAGTGCCTTTGAACCTCAGGAGCTTTATAACAGCTGTTCTCTCAGCATGGAGAGTTCTCTCCCTCATGTTTATCCTAGCTAGATTCTATCTACATTTCATATTTGTGAAAGTGGCTTGTTTTCAAAAAGACCTTCCCTGAAAATAGAAATTCTGTCTTAAAATATCCTATGCTTAATGGCCAATGAACAGAAGAAAAGATGCTCAAGATTATTATTCATTAGGGAAATGCAAACCAAAACCACAATAAGATACCACTATATATCTACTAGCAGGGCTAAAACGAAAAAGACAGACAATAACTCTGTTAGTGAGGATGTGGAGGTATTGGAATCCTCACATATTGCTGGTAAGATTGGAAATGGTCCAGCCACTGTAGAAAACAAACCTTTTGGAAGCTTTTCAAAATGATAAACAGAATTGCCATTACCATACGACCCAAACTGCCTATCACGAACTGGGTGCTTTCTGACCCATCTAGCCATAAAATGGGTTATGCATAGCAGCATTCCGTCATCAAACGGAAGTGGTATATACGAAATCAGGCTCAACAGGTCCTGAAGGCACAAGTAAGTTACATGAGGAAGTGGCTCAAATGCCCATGGTCTCCACTGCTGTCACCCTGCCTTCTCTCTCCCAGCCTGCACCAGTGGCCTCATGGGGAGTTTCCTATGGTCAGGTGATAGAGGAAGAGAAAAACTAGGGCCTGGTTTACATATGGTTTTACACGATATACAGGCACCACTCAGAAGTGGACAGCTGCAGCAGTATAGCCCCTTTCTAGGACATCCACGAAGGAAAGCAGTGAAGGGAAATCTTCCCAGAACTTTGAGCAGTGCAACTGGTGTGTACTTTGCTTAGAATGAGAAATGGCTAGACGTACTATTATATCTGATTCATGGGCTGTAGCCAATGGTTTGCTGGGATGGTCAGGGACTTGGAAAGAGCATGATTGGAAAATTGGTGACAAAGGAATTTGGGGAGGAGATATGTGGATGGACCTCTCTGAGTGGTAAAATACTGTGAAGATATTTGTGTCCTATGTGAATGTTCATCAAAGGGTGACCTCAGCAGAGGATTGTAATAATCAAATGGATTGGATTATTCATTATATAGACCCCCTCAGCCTCTTTCCCCAGCCACCCCTGTCAACACCAAATGGATTCATGAACAAAATGACCATGGTGGCAGGGATGGAGGTTACGCATGGGCTCAGCAACATTAACTTCCACTCACCAAGGCTGACTTGGCCACAGATACCACTGAATGCCTAATTTTCCAGCAACAGAGACCAACAGTGAGACCTTGATATGGTGCTGTTCCTCGGTGTGATGAGCCAACTACTTGGTGGCAGATTGATTATATTGGACCTTTTTCATCATGAAAAGGGCAGATGCTTGTCCTCACCAGAATAGACATTTACTCTAGATATGGGTTTGCCTATCCTGCATGCAATGCTTCTGCCAAGACTAACATTTGTGGACTCATGGAATGCTTCATCCACCATCATGGTATTCCACAAATCATTGCCTCTGACCAAGGCACTCACTTTACACTAAAGAAGTGAGGCAGTGGCCTTTTGAAGTCACAATTACAATGCCAACTAGGTGACAATACTTTGAGGCAAAGTTCTCCTCAAGACTGTGTATGCTCTGAATCCGTGACCAATATATGGTACTGTTTCTCCCATAGCCAGGATTCACAGGTCCAGAAATCAAGAGGTGAAAGTGGAAGTGGTACCACTCACCATTACCCTTAGTGACCCACTAGCAAACATTTTTCTTCCTGTTCCCATGGCATTATGTTCTGCTGGCCTGGAGGTCTTAAGTCCAGAGGAAGGAATGCTGCCACCAGAAGACACAACAATTCCATTAAACTGAAAGTTAAGATTGCCACCTTTGGGCTCCTCCTGCCTCTAAGTCAACAGGCTAAGGAGAGAGTCACATTGTTGGTGGGGGAAGCTGACCCAGACTATCAAGATGAAATCAGAGTACTACTCCACAATGGAGGTAAGGAAGAGTATTCATGGAATACAGGAGACCCTTTAGGGTGTCTCTTAGGATTACCATGCCCTGTGATTAAGTTCAATGGGAAACTACACCAACCCAATCCAGGCAGGATGACAAATGGCCCAGAACTTTCAGGAATGAAGGCTTGGTCACTCCACCGTGTAGGAAACCACAACCAGCTGAAGTGCTTACTGAAAGCAAAGGGAATTCAGATTGGGTAGTAGAAGAAGGTAGTCATCAATACAACACGTGACCAGCTGCAGAAATGAGGACTGTAATCATCATGAGTTTTCCCCCTTATTTTGTTAAGAACATTTTTGTGCATGTATACACTTGTATTAAGAAAATATCTTCATTTTATTTCCTTTTGTTTTCCTTTATCATGTGACATAAGATTTACTGACTTCATATCAGCATTTAAGTGTTGTTAACTTTATGTAATAGTATTTAGATTAAGGATTAGTGTGCTTCCAGTTGTACAAAGGATAGTTGTATTATGTTAAGTATAATAATGGCCTTATTGTCTTTCTTTGGAGATTAAGTGTGATTTCAAGAGAGGTGTATGGATTCAGTTGACAAGGGGGGGATTTGTGATGGTTAACATTAGGTGTCAACTTGATTGGATTGAAGGATGTCTACACAGCTGGTAAAGTATTATTTCTGGATGTGTCTGTGAGGGTGTTGCCAGAAGAGATTAACATTTGAGTCAGTGGACTAGGAGAGGAAGACTCACCCTCAATGTGGGTGGCCACCATCTAACTAGCCACCATCATGGCTGAAACAAAGCAGGTAGAAGAAGGTGGGATAAGCCAACTTGCTGAGTCTTCTGGCTTTCCTCTTTATCCTGCTCTGGATGCTTCCTGCCCTAGGACATCAGACTCCAGGTTCTTCACCCTTTATACTCTGGGACTTACACCAGTGGTTTGCTGGGGACTCTTGGGCCTTCGGCCACAGACTGAAGGCTGCACTGTTGGTTTTCCTACTTTTGAGGCTTCTGGACTCGGATTGAGCCACTACTGGCTTCATTCCTCCTCAGCTTCAAGATGGCCATCATGGACTTCACTTTGTGATTGTGTGAGCCAATTCTCCTTAATAAACATCCTTTCATATGTACACATATCCTATTAGTTCTGTCCCTCTGGAGAACCCTAACTAATACATTTTAGGTATATGCACAATTCAAATGAAGATGACCTATGTATAATTAAAAACCTATACATAAATGTCCATAACAGCATTATTCATGAGAGCCAAAAAGTAATAACACAAGTGTCCATCAACTGATGAATAGATAAACAAAATATGGTTTCCCTTTACAATGTAATATTATTCAGCAACAAAAAGGTATGAAGTACTAGTACCTGCTACAACATGGATGAACCTTGAAATCATTATATTCAGTGAGAAAAGCCAGTCAAAAAGGTAACATATGGTACCATTACAATTATATAAAATGGCCAGAATAGACAAATCTATGTATCTAGAGGTACAAGCTAGTTAGTGGTTGCCAGTGGCCTGGGGCAGGGGTGGGGTTGCGGGTGGGGGAACTAAGGATTGGAGAGTGACTGCCAATAAACACTGGAGTTTCTTTTTGGGATGTCGAAAATGTTACAAAATTCTGATGATATTTGTGTAACTCTGTGAATAGACTAAAAACACTGAATTGCCCCTTTTAAAAGGGCAAAGCTCATAGTTTGGGAATTATATCTCGATAAAGCTGCTATATTTTGAAAAGACTTTAAAAATACTCCATTCTCAGTAAATCTTCTATTTTTAAAAAAAAGATTTTTAAAATACTTTATTCTCAACAAAGCTGCTATTTTTATCTCAATAAAACTGCTATTTTTTAAAAAGGATTTTAAAAATTTTAACAGCAACGGCAAAAGCACCAGGGTACACATGCCTTCATCCTCTTTCATGGTAGAAATTATCACAATTTGTAATCATTGTAAAGTCTAAAAGGACAGGACTAAGTCTGATTTTTTTTAATTGCTGTTTTTTATTGCTTGTGCCTCATGTCATGTCATGTATGTGGTCAATGCTCAATATTTACTGAAGAGATGAAAGATTATGATTAGTATATGTAAATGACAATGAGGATGACATTGAGAAAGCAGCCATCGGTTTATGCCTAAATGATTAAACTAAAGGCAACTTTGAAAATCAGCCCTCTTGACTGGGCATGGTGGCTCACACCTATAATCCCAGTATTTTGGGAGGCCGAGGCAGACAGATCATCTGAGGTCAGGAGTTCAAGACCAGCCTGGCCAACATGGCAAAACCCTGTCTCTACCAAAAATACAAAAATTAGCTGGGCGTAGTGGCGGGCAACTGTAGTCCCAGCTACTCAGCTACTCCCATTAAGGTGGGAGAATTGCTTAAACCGAGATCGCATCACTGCACTCAAGCCTGGGTGACAGAGCGAGACTCTGTCTCAAAAAAAAAAATTAGTTTTCCTAAGTCTTTTAAAATCAAATTAATTTCGGGTTATCTGACTTATATAGCAACCAAGGTTATCCACAATGTTCATTTCTAAACTAGCTTCAGAGAAGCATAGAATGTCCTTTATGGTCAGAGAGTAATTTGGAGCATCACCATCCCCATGACATTATTGAAGAGTACATGACAGCCTCAATCTTCTGGCAGAGCAGAACATTCAAATGATGGGGTCTTTAAAATCCATCAAGGTACTTTTTTTATTCCACATATTTGCTCATTCAACATTCATTGCCTACACCCATTTTCCAGATGATAAAAATATAGAAATAAAAAGCATCGTATCTTCCCTCAAGAAACCAACAATGTCATAGGAAAGATACAACAGGTTGAGATCAGTCTTGTAACAGTGTCCTGTTGGAGTGTGGAGGTAGATGCCTTAGTAGTTTTACAATATCTGCAGGTAATTCCAACCAAGCATAGCCTCCAATACCTTTCATTTACAATTTATGACATTTCATTGAAGGTTTACTATGTGCCAGGAACTTTCTGCTACTGGAGATACGGTAACAGAGGAAAATGACAACGTTCCCTGCCTCATTGAGGTTACACTGCAGTGTAGAAAGCAAGTAAAAAATAAAATAAAATATATAACATTCCAGACATTGATAATGCTGAGGAGAAAATTAAGCAGGAGAGGCAAGTAGACAGAATGTGAATGCAAATTTAAAGGCTGGTCAGGGAAGACCTTAATGAGATATTTGATCAAAGATCTGAAGAAAGTGAGCTCAAAATCCTGGGGAACTCCCTGGAGAAACAGTACTTCAGGCAGGGGAAAGACAGCAGCAAAGGCAAAAGCCTTGAGGTACAAGTGTCCTGAAATGTTCTGAAATGGTGTGGAGGCTCAGATGAGAATGGTAAAGTGAGCAAGGGGGAAATTAGATGGAGAAATTGGTTAAAAGGGTAACAGAGAAGAATTAAGGAGGGAGACCCAATTTCATGGGCCTTCCTATGGACTGACTTTTACTTTGAAAGAGATGGGAAGCACTGGAACATTTTAAACAGTGGATAGCATGATCTACTTACTTTTTAACAGATCATGTTGCTGTGCCAAAAATAATTGAGGTATGAGGCATAATGAGGGTTGAAGTAGGGAGGCATGTTGAAAGGCTATGGCAATGATCCCGGTGGGTTATAATCCTGGTGACTTTGGCTAGGGTGATAGCAATAGGGGTGATATAAAGTAATGAGGTTTTAGATACAATGTGAAGATGGAGCCAACAGATTTTCTAATTGAGTGGATGGGGAAGTCATTGGTGTCTTTAACAAGAGGAATTTGGGTGGCATGGAAGTAGCAAACACCTTTTTATAGTGGGTTTAAGACAGATGAGGAAGAAAGGAATTGAACATGGATTATAGACAACATGTCTTAAATGTTTTGCTTTAAAGGGACAGTAGTTAAAGAGGAAGTGGGGTCAAGAGAAGATTGTTTTTATTTTAACAAGGAGAAACAACAGCAGTTTTATATTGATGTTAATTATAGAGCAGATAGTAGAAGTTGATAGGAGAGAGAGGAAATGACAGCCAAGCAATACAGTAGGTGAGAGAGAATGGGAGCTTGTGTACAGCAGAAACGGTTGTTCAGTTAGGAGCATGGACAATGAATTAATACTAATGAAGGGGAAAGACAGGATCGAGGCTGTGATGTAATAGGTGAGTAGATTGAGTGGTGTTGGAAAGTTGTTTTTGATCCTGTTAACTCATGAAATAGGAAGCAAGATTTTCAGTGGAGAGTGAGAATAACGATGGCACAGGCAGTGTTGGCCATGTGAGGAAGGAGGTGACAGCGAGAAGTAGTTGAAGACAAAGAACAAAAGTGAGACACAGAGAGAGAACTCCATATTTAGGTGAAGGTGTAGGAATAAGTGACAGAGGTTGTGCAAAGAGCATTATTGCTGGAGAGACAGTCAGGGCCAGAATATCATGTATCTATACATTGAAATCAACAAGAATCATAATAGTAAGCATATTGCAGAAGACAAAAGTTAGAAGCTGAAATAAGTTTTAGTGAACAGTTTGGTTTGAGTTTAAACGTCTGTTTTCATTTTTACTGAACACACAAACATAACTTCAAAAATGTTTATATTTTTCAAATTATTGCCTTATTTTCTTTCATCTTTCTTTAAACAATTAAGAATTTATGACTACCCTGTGATAAGTGGGTTATATGAAGTTTTTAAATTATAAAGCATGCCCCATAATGAATCCAAATTTGAAATAGTCACTCAATGATTTACACCTAGAAAGTAACAATTTACACTGGGTAGAAATGAAAAAAAAATACTAATTTTGTTTATTTTATCCATACTTTCAGAGAAAATAAAGTTTTGAAAAGATATGGCTAGCAAATATGTGCAAACCTAAAATGTTACATGTATTGAGTTTAATAACTTTGGTGAATGTCCAGCTAGCAAAGAGACTTAAGCAAAATACTTAAGAAACAGTCACAAGTGAAATCCATCACAAACCCAGCATTTCACATTGGGCCATCAATCATGAACAAGATGCCAACTGTGAATTACATGAATATTTGGATGTGAGAGGGCATCATCAATAATACCTAGTGTTAATAGAAAACCGTCAGACCTATGTTCAATTGCCCACTGGAAATGGTCATTGATCTGCTCTTATGGCATGACAAAGACTTAGGAATTCTGGACAGTATTTTGAAGCAGGTCTCTACATGCTGCCTTTCCAAGCACCTACAAGATTAATAAAACTTCAGCTACTTTTAGTTTCATATGGTTTAGCCCTTTCCAAGTTGGATACTGGGGAAAGGATATATAAGATTAAAGACGGATCTAAGTTGATACTGAAGTACTGAGAACTAAACAGTAGGATAGGAATCCAACTAGTGTGAGCCATTATTTTGGTCCATTTTGCACTGCTATAGCAAAATACCCGAGGCTGGGTAATTTATAAATGAGAGAGGTTTATTTGGCTTATGATTCTGGAGGCTGGGAAATCCTATAAGCATGATTCTGGCATCCACTTGACTTCTGGTGAGGGTCTTATGCTGCATCACAACATGACAAGGAAACAAAAGGGAAAGCCAGTGTGTACAGAGAGTCGTGCAAGAGAGGCTAGGCTCATTTATAACAACCTGCTCTCTTGAAAACTAATTCATTCCAGAGAGACAGAAAAAACTCACTCATTCCCATGAAAGGGCATTAATCAATCTGTTCATGGGGCAGTGCCTCATAATTCGAATACCTGTCACTAGGCCCCACCTCCCAGTACTGCCATATTGAAAATAAAATTTCAACATGAGTTTTGTCAGGGGCAAACTAGATCCAAATCATAGCAACCATATCTCAAGTTGTAAGTCTGATTCCTAAAATGAAAAACACAAACTGAATACAGCAATATTTATTAACATTTGAAGACTCCAAGATATTTGAATTCTGACCAACTCAAATTTTAAGGGATCTCAGTTTAAGGTGTGGGAAATTCCACATACCATAAAGTGTTTAGATTTAATCTTTAGTTTGTACATAGCAATGACTCTAGTAAGCATTTTCATTTGCTACTTCTTTTTATTTTATATTTTTTTGCGATGGAGTTTCACTGTGACACCAGGCTGGAATGCTATTGCACTCACTCCAGTGAGTGCAGTGATTTCGGCTCACTGCAATCTCCACCTCCCAGGTTCAAGCGATTCTCCTACCTCAGCCTCCCAAGCTGCTGGGATTACAGGCACCTGCCACCACACCTGGCTAATTTTTGTGTGTGCGTGTGTATCTTTTTTTTGAGACAGAGTCTCGCTCTGTTGCCCAGACTGGAGCACAGTGGCGCGATCTCTGCTCACTGCAAGCTCCGCCTTCCAGGTTCACGCCATTCTCCTGCCTCAGCCTCCTGAGTAGCTGGGACTACAGGTGCCTGCCACCAGGCCTGGCTAATTTTTTGTATTTTTAGTAGAGACGGGGTTTCACCATGTTAGCCAAGATGGTCTCGATCTCCTGACCTCGTGATCTGCCCGCCTTGGTCTCCCAAAGTGCTGGGATTACAGATGTGAGTCACCGCGCCCGGCCTTGTGTGTGTATTTTTAGTAGAGATGGTGTTTCACCTTATTGGCCAGGTTGGTCTTAAACTCCTGACCTCAAGTGATCTGCTGCCTTGGACTTTGCTATGAAAGAAAAGAAAGAAAAGAAAGGAAAGAGAGAAAGAGAGAAGAGAAAGAGAGAAAGAGAAAGAAAGAAAGAAAAGAAAGAAAGAAAGAAAGAGAGAAAAGAAAGAAAGAAAGACAAAGGCATGAAGGAAGGAAGAAGGAGAAAGGAAGGAAGGAACAAAGAAAGAAACAAAGAAAGAAAAGGGAAAGAAAGAAAGAAAGAGAGAGAAAGGAAGGAAGGAAGGTAGGAAGGAAGGAAGGTAGGAAGGTAGGAAGGAAGGAAGGAAGGAAGGAAGGAAGGAAGGAAGGAAAGAAAGAAGGAAGGGGAAGGAAGGAATTTAATTTGCAAGTACTATTTTAGAATGTGTATACACTAAGAGAACAAAAATAAATTCATCAAATTAGCAAAAATAAAGATGAATTGAGGAAAAGGAGAAAGTTTGATGAACACTATAAATATGTGTGAAGTAGTAGGGATAGGCATGGATTGATTTACAAACTTTGGAACACGTAACCTATCATCCTTTATTTCTATCTGCATCATAGCGAAAACTTTGAAAGAAAATCATCTGTTGGTCTAACAAAATCTCAGTAAGATTCTTGCAGTAAATAAACGTGACCATTATGAAGAACACTTCTCCCCAGTTGTACAAGAGGAGACTGACATTATATTATGAATATTATATGATGTTATACATTTGTGATGAGACAGCTATTGACG
The DNA here is from genome assembly GCF_009828535.3 of Hylobates moloch. Lineage (NCBI taxonomy): Eukaryota > Metazoa > Chordata > Mammalia > Primates > Hylobatidae > Hylobates > Hylobates moloch. The sequence goes on from NW_026652276.1 coordinate 205,617,781, forward strand.
CATGAAAGAAACAAGGACAAAGATGTATTCAAACCCAGAGAAAATCAGAGTTAAAAATGTGAAGTAGAACAAAGCTACTGGAGCAAGAATTCTGATATTTATGCTTGATATAGAGAATAAGGAAGGACTGAGTCAACCAAAAAGAAACTGCTAGAGAATGGCTTTTGAAATTTGATGCTGGGCTGACGAAAAAGCTGATTCAGAATGCTCATCATGTATAATCCAGAGGGAGGAGAAACTAGTTCAGGTTTTTTATTTATGTTTTATTTGCTTTTCTTCAAAGCTGTGTTTGTAGATTTAGAGAGAACAGTGTTGTTTTACATTGGTTGTCACACTGAGAACCAAGTTAGAAAAGGCCCTAGTTTTCTCCCTGGCAGCTAAGGGAAATATCTTAGTCAGACATATAACAAAATATGCAATGACCAAGAATTCAGAAATCTAGTTGGTCTTTGCAACAAAAGCACCAACCTAAACGTTTGTCTGCCTATGCATATTTTGAAATCCAACATTTTTTCTCATAAGTTTCTCCTTCTACTGAGGCCAACCATATGATCTTCTGAAAGCACTCCTGAAGGGCTGGTGAGAGGAGGTTGAGAAAATACAAGGAAAACTACTATTGAGCCAGCCCATCGTCCAATAGTTCTGTGCTGCCCCTCAAACTTTCCTGCTGTCTTCATTCTGGATACATGGGTAATTGCACTTCCTTGCCTCCTTAAGGTAAGGAGTGATGACGTGATTTTCTTTAGAAAATAGAACGTGAGTGGAGGTGATATAGCACCTCTAGATAGAAGCACTGAATCATCATTGTGAGACTTTCATAACATTCTTTTTTCACTGCCATAATCATGGAATCAGGTGTTGATGTGGAAAGGTAAAGCTGAGCCATCACACAGAGGACAGCTGCCTGGAGGGTCACCAGACATGCAGTGCACCTTGCATGAACAAAACTTAACTCTTGTTTTTCTGCCACTGGTATTTGGGGGTTGTTTATTACTGTGCCATACCTTGCCTATCCTGACTATTACAAGTTCCAACTTCCCCAGAGACTCAGAAAAAAACAAGTGAAATATTTTAGTTCTTTGGTGTCAGAAACGGTGGACAATAATGGAAGTTTTATGTTAGCCGGCTCAATTGCAACTTTACCACCAAAGTTTACAAGACCACATTTTACTGGTTTTTATTAAAGTATAACACTTAATGAAACTATTTACTTAAAACTACATATCTAATGAAGTTAGTTATGAAGAGCTATGCTACTGACTCTCATTTCATATTCACTCACCTCTACTTTCTAGAATTTCTTTGAATTACAAGCCCTTTAAAGGAATGACAATTTAGCCTAAGTCTCCTAGAAGATTTCTTCCCCACCTTTTAATTTAGATGTAAAATAGGGTTGCATTTTCATCTTCTTCCTGTATTCATTTTATAGGACTTATTTCTGAACACTTATACGCTATATATCTGGGGTCAGGAAGATAAACAGGCCAGACAGTAAATATTTTCAGCTTTGCAGACCATGCAATCTCTGCTGAAATTTCTCCACTCTGTTATTGTGGCATGAAAGCTGCCATAGACGGTAATCAACAAGTGAGTATGTTAATTTATAGAAACAGGTAGAAGGTTATTTTTGGCCATGGGCCAAATCTAGCTGTAGATATTACTTCCAGTTTAAATCACATCCATATAATTTCATGTTATCAGCTATCATTATCACATATTTTGAAACTATGTTAATCAAAATCACCATTCCATCTGGCAACTTATCTGATGTTCTCCACAGCCATGAAATAGAACACATATCTTATTTATGCTGGGAACTCTAGATTTAATATCCTTTAAAAAATAATTTCTCACAATACAAGCTACATAGGACTAGATATAAAAAAGAAGAAACTAATATGTTTTATATCTTTCTAGGATATTCAGAAGTCCATTTTTTCCTGATATTATATTTTAAATGGATTTCTTTATGTAAACATAATTTTTTGTTCCATACTAAAACCAAGAGATAAAAATCTTAGTGGGATAAAGGAAAGAAACATATTATAGCCAAAGCAGAACAGAGATACATCTTTAAAATGTTTTCAGAAAATGAAATTGTGACTGACATGACCTAATATCTCTCCATCAGGAAAAAGCTAATCCATATCAAATTAGTTCTGTGTTTGTTTGTTCAAAATAAAATGTCTCTGAAATAGTCACATATAAAGGAGACAGTTGAAGAGTAAAGGAAGAAAAAGAAAAAAAAGGGTATGCATGCATATCTGAAACTGCTAGGAGGAAAACAAAACAATTTTACTCTTTTTAATTTTAATCTCAAATTAATTTATTTTAATGCAACATATTTTGAATTCCTGGGACAAAGAAGCAAATAAGGAAGCCAGCCATGACAAATGTAGTTATGTGGAGCATGTAGTTATGTGAAGACATGAATTATAATAAGACACAAGGCTATTTTTGTTTCCCGCTTCAAATAGCATGTATTTGGAGGAAGAAGATATATGTATCATATAACAGTGCAGTGTCTCAGAAGCACATCCAGGACTCTAATTAAAATCCATTTTATTGGCTTAGAAAATACATATATGAACTTTGTCTTTTAAGGTATGTAGTTTTTTCTTGCATAGACTGCTGAATACACTGGTCAGTTAGTTTCTAAATGAACAGGGATGAGTTCTCATCTGACTGTTTCCATCCTCACTCAGAATATAATAAGGACAAGATATTCAAAGGGAGGAACGTAGATCGAGGCAGGTTGGAATGGTTCGGGCATGAAGTGATCATAATCTGTTGCTGTGTTCCACCAAAATGAGGAAGTGCTTCTAAGTTCAGGCTGCTTTGACTGCAGCGTAACTGCCACAACCTGGAGATGTCACTGAGACAATGAACAGAACTGAACACTGATAGTGGAGTGGCTGACAGATTTGCACATAGACAGACTGGATTGAAGCTTGCTCTCCTACTACCAACTCTGTTGGCTTGTGCAAATTATTTAATCATTCAGAGTTTTGGCTTTCTCAGCTGTTAGGCTGAGCTATCTGAAACTGCAAATATTAGACTATATTTTCGAATTTTTTTTTAAGTTCTGGGGTATATGTGCAGGATGTGCATGTTTGTTACATAGGTAAACGTGTGCCGTGGTGGTTTGCTGCACCTAACAACCCATCACCTAGGTATTACGCCCAGCATGCATTAGCTCTTTTCCCTAATTCTCTCTCCTCTCCCACCCTCCCTACAGGCCCCAGTAAGTGTCGTTCCCTTTCCTGTGTCCGTGTGTTGTCATTGTTCAGCTCCCACTTATAAGTGAGAACATGTGGTGTTTGGTTATCTGTTCCTGTGGTAGTTTGCTGAGGATAATAGCTTCCAGCTTCATCCATGTCCCTGCAAAGGACATGATCTCTTTCCTTTTTATGGCTGCATAGTATTCCATAGTGTATATGTACCACATTTTCCTTATCCAATCTACCATTGATGGACATTTGGGTTGATTCCATGTCTTTGCTATTGTGAATAGTGCTGCAATTAACATAACTTGTGCATGTATCTTTATAATCGAATTCCTTTGGTTATATACCCAGTGATATGGTTTGGCTGTGTCTCCACCCAGATCTCATCTTGAATTTTACCCCCATAATTCCCACGTGTTGTGGGAGGGATCTGATGGGAGATAATTGAATCATGAGGGCAGTTTTCCCCATACTGTTCTCATGGTAGTGAATAACTCTCACAAGATCTGATGGTCTTATAAGGGGTTTCTGCTTTGGCTTCTCTCTCATGCTTTCTTGCCACCACCACGTAAGAAGTGCTTTTCACCTTCCACCATGATTGTGAGGTCTTCCCAGCCATGTGGAACTGTGAGTCCAATAAACCTATTTTTCTACCCAGTTTCGGGTATGTCTTTGTCAGCAGTGTAAAAATAGACTAATACACCCACTAATGGGATTGCTGAGTCAAATGGTATTTTCGGTTCTAGATTTTTGAGGAATTGCTACACTGTCTTCCACAATGGTTGAACTAATTTACATTCCCACCAACAGTGAAAAAGCATTCCTCTTTCTCCACAACCTCAATATTATATGGTTCAAACTATATAGAACAGAACTAATAGTTTATATATGATTGGTGGCTGCCATTAAATAGAATGTTTCTATAAACTTATGAGTATGCATAAATGTACATATAATTTCTTTGAATTCCTCAAAGAATACTATTAATTAGAAGGTATTATGTAATAATGGTTGCAATTTGTCACTTTTAACTAATTTATTTCTATAGACCAATTAATAATTGATCAGTTAATGTTTATTATTAAAGAAATACAAATTGCACACTAGAATCATTTATTCAATCATGAGTATACTCTGCAGTCCTAAAGTTTGCTTTATGACTGGTGGAGCATTTGCCAAGTCATGACATGTTCTGTCCAACAATGTGCTTCCCTGATATCATATTAATACACGTTTGAAACTTGTTTTATTCTAAGTTAGCTTAGGTTTTATAACCTGATACTGACAAGTTCCGCTCAGATGTTCCAATGACGATCTCACTTGTGGCCACTGTCTCCATAAACAAGCCTGTAGGTGTAGATAGAAGATCTATTACTAATTGAAATGGTATCTGTATCTTACACAGGCATTCAGCTCCAGTGAAGCTCAGTAATACAGAAAAGAAACACTCAGAAGATATTTGCTGAGAAAAAAATTTAAAAAATATACCCATTGAGAGTTATTTATTTACCTCTTTACCTGAGTGCATATTTTTACAATATAAGCTGCTATAATGCTAAAGTAAAACCCAAGGCATTTTGGCCAATTATTTATCGGAGATCTTAAAATTGAATAAGCCCAAGGTGAGAGGGGGTGTTTATACGGTGAGAAAATAAAAGCATTTCAGCAGAAAGTGGTCACTATTTCTAGGTTTATAAAGGAACCTCTAGTGAGTAGTTTGAGAGCGAAGAAACAGAGCACAAGCCATAACTGATAATGAGATGTGATAGAATGGCTCATAAGATTTATAATTACTATTAAACCATTTAAGACAGTTGGCTTGCATTGGGTTGCAGCAAATGGTAGGTGTTGCAACGTACCTCCTATGCAAATTACATAGAATCTTTTTTAGATTATTAAAATTTGTAGCACTTTAGGAAAACATTTAAAGTCAGAAGGAATCTTCGTTCTTCTTAGTTTTTATATGTGGAGTTTACTGAAGGTGACATCAGTGGGAGATGCTATAAACCTCAACAGTTTTAATCATATACTGCAAACTAGAGGCTACTAAATATTTTATTGCTCTTTCATTCTTATTTATTTCACAAGTTTCAGACTGTTCTCCTAGAAATAACTGGCAATATAACCTGAACCTTGGTAAATTCTGTAAAGCTTCCTGCTCCCTTAAAAACTCTGTTGAGATCAAATATCTTGATCAAATTTTAAGAGAAAACTAATGGTCCCTTTTAACAGCCACCTTTTGCCTCCTAGTGAGCTTCATCTACTTCCTGGAGAACCAGAGTCCTTCTCATGCCTTCAGGATCCATCATCTAGAAAGAGTTTCTTTGGCATCTATCTTTAATTTTACAGAATATTTTATAATTATTTTATAACTTACAATAATAGTAGTTAACAGAATAATGCACAATTTTCTTGGTGATAGCTGAAAGCCCATAAGAGTGGCCAGTGATGTAAATTTTAAGCACCTTAATAAGTTTATATAAGGCCACCTGTCATAAATCAATCAAGAAGCATTTACTCTGTGCCTAGTAGTACACTAGGTGTTGTGGAGCATTACAACATAAGACGAAAGTTCTGCCACAAAATGACATCTGATTTAATAATGCCCAGCTGCTAGAGGAAAATTGCCCAAAGGCCAAAACTTGCAAAAGCCAACTGAGTACAATGTGAGCCTATGGTGTTTGCCAACAGATAATAATCCAGCAGAGGTCTCATTCAGGAGGCAAAAATACTCCATAATAGCTTTGTATAGAGAAGCAGAGGAAGGGAGGAAGAGAGGAAAGGAAGAAGGGAGGGAGGAAGGGAGGGATTTACAACAGAAAACCTGGACATAACAATGACAATTAGTGATAATTCCACAAGTATTTTGTAGAGTGAACATTTGAAAAGATGTTTGAAGAGTAATCTTGTTTTTCTCCTTCTGCCAAGAACTACGTGTAGCTATCCTGTTCAGGCTGCTTTTGTGGAGGTTGGTTAGCTTGATAGTCTTGGGCCTGGGAAATAAGTACAGCAGTCTGAGTCATTATCTGGAAAAAAATACTTCTCAATTCTACTCTTAACTTCTCACCCACACCTCTCAAATTAAATTTACGCCAAAATGAACAGCAATGAATGGTAGCATGAATCAGAAAACAATGTCGACAATAGCAGCAACCTCTGGAGTACAGAAGTAGGAGTAAAGTGAACTTGCTTACTGACAATGAAGTTGTGGGATGATGGCCTCTTGGAGCTGGGATGGTAAACAGATTGCCCATGGGACAGATTTAACCAACAAATGAATTTTATTTGGCCTGCACAGTGTTAGATCACCAAGTAGTTTTTAAACTTTTTAAATTCACTCCGGACTAACTCACCTAAAACTATGATGTCTAGCTTTTCTAAACATTAAGTGATCTGACAACACTGGTTCTGTATTTCCCATCCCTACCACACTGGCTGGAATGGAGTGGCAGATGCCCTCTTTAGATCAAGCATGCCCTCTCCATTTCAAACCCATTATTTCTGTTGGCTCCGTGATCATTTACCCTTTCCTGACACCTATAGTTGTTTGAAATGGAGCTCTGAATTAGACTATCACGTGACTTTGAGCATCATCCAGTCAACAGGCTACTGTCCTGCTTGGGTGTCTCAAGCTCATCCTAGTCTAGGCATGGGCTTAGGAAGGAATAAGAGAGACAGACAATCGTTGGTGTTTCTGCATTTCCAGTGCTCAGCTGGTTGACTTCCTGCCTGACAACAATGAGTGTGCAAGAATTTAAGTGTCAGCCTCTTTTGTGGTAAATCTTTATCTCAAATAATAAAAAACTGATTAATGATTATTGATTTTTTTATTTGTGTAAATTTAGGGGGCACATGTGATTTTTTTTTTCTGGAGACATGGTTTTCCTTCATTTCCCAGGATTGAACGCAGTGGCACAATCATAGCTCACTGCAGCCTCAACCTTCTAGGCTCAAGCGATTCTCTTGCCTCAGCCTCTGGAGTAGCTGGGACTGCAGGCACATGCCACTACACTTGGCTAATTTTTATCTTTGAATTTTTTTTTTTTTTGCAGAGATGGGATCCCACTGTGTTGCTAGTCTCAACCTCCTGGGCTCAAGCAATCATCCCACCTCAGCCTCGCAAAATGCTGGAATTACAGGTGTGAGCCACCAGGCCCAACCAGGTGAAATTTTGTTATATGTATATAATATGCAATGATCAAGTCAGGTTATTTAGGTTTTTTTTTTTCCTAGAAACATGGTTATTTAGGGTGTCCATCACCTGAGTACAATACATTTTTATTGTATAGTCATTCCACTCTGCTATCAAACATTGAGTTTATTTCTTCTATCATTCTGTGTGTTTGTACCCTTTTACCCACTTCTCTTTATCCTCCCCCACCTCCCCACTCACTTTTCCAAATCTCTATTGTCTATCTTTCCACTCTCTACGTCCATGTGATCAAATTCTGTAGCTCCACATATGAGTGAGAACATGTGATATTTGTCTTTTTGTGTCTGGCTTATTTCACTTAAGATCATGTCCTCTAGTTCCATCCATGTTTCTGCAAATGACATAATTTTATTTTTTATAGCTGAATAGTATTCCTCCTTGTATATATACCACATTTTATTTTTCCATTCATCTGTAGATGAACACTTAGGTTGATTCCATGTCTTTGCGATTGTGAATAGTGGCGTGATAAACATGCAAATGCAGGTATCCCTTTGATATATTGACTTCCTTTCCCTTGAGAAGATACCTAGTAGTAGGATTGCTGGATTGAATGGTAATTCTATATTTAGCTTTTTGAGAAATCCCCATACCATTTTTGCATAGCTGTACTAGTTTACGTTCTCATCAATGGTGTTTAAAAGTTCCCTTTGCTCCACATCTTTGTCAGCATCTATTATTTTCTGTCTTTTTAGTAATGGCCATTCTGATTGGGGTAAGATGATATCTCGTGGTTTCATATTTCTCTGATGATTAGTGATACAGAGCATTTACAGAAGTTTTTTAGTTTAATTAAGTCCCATCTGTCTATTTTTGTTTTTGCTGCCTGTGCTTTCAAAGTCTTAACTATACATTTTTTGCCTAGACCAACATCCAGGAGAGACTTCCCTAGGTTTTCCTTTAGTATTTATGCAGTTTTGGGTCTTATGTTTAAGTCTAATCTATTTTGAGTGATTTTTGTCTAGGGTGAGAGGGGTTCAAGATCACTCTTCTGCATATGGTTATCTAATTTTCCCAGCACCATTTACTGAAGAGAGTGCCCTTTGCCCCAAGGAAGTTCTTGTTGGCTTAGTTTAAGATTACTTGGCTGTAATTGTGTGGCTTTATTTCTAGGTTCTCTATTCTATTTCATTGGTCTATGTGTCTATTTTTATATCAGAATCATGCTGTTTTGGTTACTATAGCCTTTAATATATTTTAAAGTCATGGAATGTGATGCCTCCAGCTTGGTTCTTTATACTCAGGATTGTTTTGGCTATCCAGGCTCTTTTTTGATACCATATAAATTTTAGGATTGTTGTTTCTAATTTTATGAAGAATTGTAATGGTATTTTGATGAGGATTGCACTGCATCTGTAGATTGCTTTGAGCAACATGGTCATTTTAACAATATTAATTTTTCTAATCCATGAGCATAGGATGCTTTTCCATTTGTTTCTGTCTCTTCAATTTCTTTCATTATAATTTTGTTGTTTTTCTTATAGAGATCCTTCACCTCCTTGGTTAAAAATTCTCCTTGGTTTATTCCTAGGTTTGTTTGTTTGTTTGTTTTTGTTTTTGTAGCGATTGTAAATGTGATTGCCTCTTTGATTTCCTCCTTGGCTAGATCATTATTAGTGTACAGAAATATTGCTGATCTTTGCATTTTGCTTTTGTATCCTGCAACTTTACTGAATTCATTTACCAAATCTAAGAGATTTTTTTGTGGAGTTTTAACTTCCTCTAAATATAGGATCATGTCATCTGCAAAGAGAGATGATTTGACTTACTCTTTTCTAATTTGGGTGCATTTTATTTCTTTCTCTTGTCTGATTGCTCTGGTTGCCAGTACTTCCAGTAATGTGCTGAATAGAACTGGTGAAAGTGAGTGTTCTTGTCTTGTTCCACTTTCTTAGAGGAAAGGCTTTCAATTTCTTCCCATTCACCATGGTATCAGCTATGAGCCTGTCATATTTGGCCTTTATTATTTTGAGTACATTTCCTCTCTATTTTGTTGAGAGTTTTTATCATGAAGGGATTTGAATTTTATCAGATGCTTTTTTCATCTATCAAGGTAATCATATGATTTTTGTTTTTCATTCTGCTGATGTGATGTATTATATTTATTGATTTGGGTACATTGAACCATCCTTGCATCCGTGGGATAAATCCCACTTAATGGTTTGCATTACATTTTTGATATTGGATTTGGTTTGCTGATATTTTGTTGAGGATTTTTGTGTCTATTTCAACAGGAATATTGGCCTATTTTTTTTTTAATGTGTCCTTGTCTGGTTTTAGTATCAGAGTTATGCTGGCCTCATAAAATGAGCTAGGGAGAATTCTCTCCTCTTTGATTTTTCAGTTTCAGAAGGATTGCTATTAGTTCTTTTTTGTATGTTTGGTTAAATTCAACTGTGAATCCATCAAGTCCTAGGTCTTTCTTTGTTGAGAGCCTTTTTATTGTTGATTTAATCTTGTTACTTGTTATTAGTCTGTTCAGATTTTCTTTTCCTTCCTGATTCAGTCTTGCTACATTGTATGCTTCCAGGCTGTAAACTTTCCTCTTATAACTGCTTTTGCTATATCCACAGATTTTGGTTTGTTATGTTTCCATTTTCATTTGTTATGTTTCCATTTTCATTTGTTTCAAGAATTGTTTTATTTCCATCATAATTTCCTCATTTACCCAGTGGTCATTCAGGAGCATGTTGTTTAATTTCCATATGTTTGTGTAGTGTCCAGGGTTCCTCTTGGTATCACTTTCTATTTTTATTTCATTGTGATCTTAGAAGATACTTGATATGATTTTGATCTTTAACAAATTTTTGAAATTTGTTTTGTGGCCAAACATATGGTCTATCCTGGAGAATAGTACATGTGCTGATGAAAACAAGGTATATTCTGGAGTTGTCAGATAGAATGTTCAGTAAATGTCTGTTAGGTTCATTTCGTCTAAAGTCCAGTTTCAATCCAATCTTTGTTTACTTTCTGTCTAGATGATCAGTCTAACGTGGAGAGTGGGGTGCTCATAAGTTCCCCAGTATTATTGTATTGAAGGCTATTTCTCTCTTTAGAGCTAGTAATACCTGCTTTAGGAATCTGGGTGCTCCAGTACTGGGTACATATAAATTTTAAATTGCTATATTGTCTTGCTGGATTGATCCCTTTATTATTATTATATAATTATGTTTCTTGTCTTTTTTTTTTTTAATGTTTTTGACTCAAAGTCTATTTTATCTTAGATAGGCATAGCTACTTCCACTTGCTTTTGGTTTCCATTTGCATGAAATTTCTTTTTCCAATTCTTTAGTTTCAGTCTATAAATGTCTTTACTGCTAAGGTAAGTTTCTTGTAACTGGCATATAGTAGGACTTTTTTTTTTTTAAAATCCATTCATCTATATCTTTTAAGTTGAGAATTTAATCCATTTATATTCAAGATGATTATTGATATTTGAGGCTTTATTTTTTTCATATTGTTAATTGTTTACTGGTTATTTCATATATTCTTTGCTAATTTCTTTTTCTCTTTTGTTTGACATTGTGGTCTGGTGGATTTCTGCAGTGGCTCCATTTGGGTACTTTCTCTTCCTACTTTGTGTGATTGCTTCACCAATGCATTTTATACTTTCATGTATTTTCATGATAATAAATGTTGTCCTTTTGCTGCCATGTTTAGGACTCCCTTTAGCATTTCTCATAGGAACAGTACATTGGTGAAGAATTCCCTCAACATTTGTTTGTCTGGGAAAGACTTTATTTCTCCTTCATTTGTGAAGGATAATTTTGCGGTTATAGTATTCTTGTCAGGTTTTTTCCTTTCAGTACTTTGAAATTATCCCGTTTTCCTCTGGCCTATAACATTTTTATTGAGAAATTAACTGTTAGTCTGATGAGGTTTCTTTTGTTGGTGACTAGAAGCTTTTCACCTGTTTTTAGGATTTGCTCTGTATCTTTTATTTTGTACAGTCTGACTGAATATATTTTGTGATTGATAAGACCTTTTTGCATTGTATCTGCCTATGGATTGTTCAGCCTCCTGTATCTGAATGTGTAAATCTCTTGCTACATTTGCAAAGGTCTTATCTATTGATTCATTAAACAGGTTTTCTAATTCTTTCTTCCTCTCTTTGCCCTCAAAGATATCAATAATTCAAATATTTGGTCACTTTATGTTGTTCCAGCAGTCACAAAGGCTTTGCTTTCATTATTTTTTATTGTTTATTCTTTATTTTTCTGTCTAGATTACAAGTTCTGAGAATTTTTTTTTATTCTGTTTGATCTACCCTACTGCTGAAACTTTCAAATGTATTTTGTATTTCCTTTAATGGATTATTCAGTTCCAGAATTTCCATTTGGTTCTTTAAAAAATATCTTTGGTAAACTTCTCATTCATATCCTGAATTGGTTTTTTATTCCTGATTTCTTTGCATTGTTTTTCATAATTCTCTTGTGTTTCACTGAGGTTTTTAAAATCAATATTTTGAAGTCTTTATATGAGATTTTGAAAATTTCTTCTTGATTAAGACATATTGCTGGAGAATTATTGTGTTCTTTTGGAAGTGTCATATTTTCTGGCTTTTTCATGTTTTCTATGTCCTTATGTTAATATTTGCACATCTGGTGTAACCATCATTTCGTCCTATTTTTGGATTTACTTTCATAAGGGAGAACTTTTTCCTGAAGATTCAGCTGTAGTGTTGGTTGGGTGGGGAACTTTGGCTTTGATTCTGAGTGTTGCCTCTGATTTTTTTTTTTTTTTTTTTTTTTGGCTATAAATGGTGTTATTGGTTTTTTGTGATTTCATCAAGTGGATTAGGGTGTGATTATTAGTGGGGTTTGTGGTAAAGTTGTGCTGATAATCAGGATGCGTTGGACCAGTCTGTAGGCTTCAGAGTTGGCAGCAGTGGGCTGAATGTGCCTATTTTTGTGCCCCAGGGCAATGTATGCTGGCATTTATTTTGGTGATTACTGGCAGGCTAATTCTTGGGCCTCCAGGTGTCTTGTTCAGATGCTGGTAGTGGCAGTGATGAACAGGGCAAGTTGATGATTCTTTAGTTCCTGGGCAGCTCATATGACATAGGCATTGGCAGTAGCAGTGGTGAGATGATTCTCTAGGTCCCAAGTGGTGTGTGATGTTGGCAGTGGCTGAAATGAGCTGGGCAGGTCAGTTTCCAGGCCCACAGGTGACACTTGTAGCTGAGGTGGTAGCAGATGGGAGTTTAGTCTCAACCTCATGCCCCAGTGAAGTGTGCCCAGGTGCCCAAATGGTGGATTGGTTTGGGCAATTCCTAGGACCCCAGAGTATGTGCTCTGTCTTTGGAGAGAGGAAGGAAGCAAGACTGGGTGAGTTTGGACTTAAGCCTCCCAATGGTGAGAGCAGTCACAAGCCATGGTGAGAAGGGGTGGGGTGATTCCCAGGTCCCTCGTGGTACTAGTCATGTTGAGGCCCCACTACTGAAAAAGATAGGACCACCCTCAGTGGCCACAGCCTGGGCAAGCTAGTGGGAATTGTGCATCCCTCTCATTCCTCAGTCCTGGGGGAGCTTGGACCCAACCCTTGAAAATGGTCACTCAAGCCTAGCTTGTACCCTAGCCCTGACTGCAGGAGCCTCTGCCCAGCTCATGAACCAGTACCAGTAGCAACAAGTATCCTGCTTGCATCCCAGTCTCCATGCTGGCAGTGCTCACTTCCTGGCACTGGCAGCTGCAGTCCATGCCTCACTTGGTTCTTAGCCCCAGCTGTGGGAGTGCTCCAAGCTCACATCACAGTTTCTGCAGCAACAGCCCAAGTTTCTGTAACACTACAGTCCTAACACTGTTGGACCCCAGTCTGCCAAAACAGCAAGGGCTAGGTTTAAAAATGCACCTTGCTAGAAGCATTTAGGTCTCACAAAGTATATGGGACCAGCAAGAGCTTTCTCTCTGGAGCAGTTCTGTCCCAAGGTCTTCTGGAAGCTCCCTATGTTAGTTTCAGGGTTGGGGGGATTGAGGGGATCTCCCACAGCCAGGTTTGCATGATCCCACGGTGAAGATGTGGGCTGTTGGAAGTCTCACTCACCCTTTCCCCATGTTGGAAAATCACTCCTGAGTCTCGGCCAATCTCAGCCAAGCTGGCTGCCTCTCTTCCTTTTCCTTCTCCACTTTTGGTGTTTCTTGTCACTTCTCTATTGAATTCCAGCATTCTCTCTTGGATAATATATGATAATGTATTTGAAGTATGACTGTCTATACACTATTTTGGTTCTTCTAAGTAGAGGAGGTGAGCATGAATTACTTCTAATAAGCCATCTTGAAGCCCCATCTATTATTGATTTTTCTCAGGTTATATGTTTGATATGTCAGGCACTGACTCTTGGGTTTTACGTAAGTGAAGGTGATAATAACAATACAAACTACTTCTACTTTTGAGCACAATGTTCCAGCCACACTGGAACATACTTCTTATCACACTTCCTATCTCATTTAGTTTCTCCAACATCCATAGAAGATGCTATAGTGGAAGTCTGTTGTTTTTAGCTGCCCAGGGTTCTTTCTGCCTCCTATTGGCAATCATATCCTTACTTCCCTTTAGAGAATTATCTACCACCTCCTAAATCATGGCAACTTTTTCAGGGCTATCAATCACAGTACTGCCCCATAAGGCACTAAAGGTGGGTATATGAGCCAACTAAGCCCAAGAAAACCCTATTGAGAATTTGAGTTTCGAGCAGAATGATGCTAGTATGGAAAAAGATTTGGTCAGATTCAGCTGCATGGTGCTGGCCAGAAAAGATCTTGTATGAGTTTTTAATCCAGATACCAGAGCTACCATGGTTCCTATATTTTCAGATGTAAGCTACCCCCTATCCTTTCAATAAATTTATTTTTTGCTTAAGTTAGCTGGAAAAAGCATTTATTGATATAACCCAATGTGCTATTATGAGATAATTAACTTTTAAAAAATCAATTGCACCTTTAGAAGGGAATGTTTATGACATAGCACAAAAAACATACAATATGGAATCCTATCTATTAATAGTTGAATCTCAGGTTCAGCTGTTTTGACCCTGAACAAGTTGCTTTATTTTTCTACTGCTCAGTTTTGTTAATTATGAAATGGGAATAATAATACTGTAATACTAATCTTTCAAAGTTGTTGTAAGAAATTATTTATATAATGCCTGCATAATAGGTATAAAACGTCTAAAGTATTAGTTGTAGTTGTTTTAGTTTATGTTATTATTATTACTTTTCTTATTCAAAGATTCATTCAAATAGGCTAAGCCCTGGCAAACTTTTCAAAAGGACTTCTACAACCTGAACGTTATTTGGGGCAAGCTATTACAAAATATGTTTGGCTAGCTTTGCCTCATGGTGTATAATGTCTATTGAAAACTAATCCTACAACTCCATTTTTATTGTATATTTTCCTCCTTGAATGAGAGAAAAGTGAGATTTTTTGTTCTTTTCTCATTTCTAATTTTTATGGTCATAGGCAGAGGAAGTTTTATATTTGCCATGGATATAGAACTGATTCAGTAAGAATATGACCTGAGAGAATGGTTTATTGAGAGTAGAACAGTAGGTGTTATAATTTCATAAAGAAATCAATATGCTTAATTCGCATAAATTCTGTTCTAAATTTGATATGAAGAACACTTAGAGGAGAAAATGATGCTTGTTCACATTCTAAACTCAGGGAAACTTTTTCTTCCAATTCTATATAACAAGGCAGCTATTGTGCATATTATATATATTATAAACAAATATATTTTCACTATAAAACATGACATATGATAATTTCCTTGAAACTAGAATTTATATTTCCTTCACCTTTGTCTCCTCATAGTACAGACCCTCTCAGAGAAGAGATGTATGATGAACATTTATTCCAAGTATGAAAAAAGATTGAATATATGAGTATGGACATTCTTTCTCCAGTTAGCTCAGGAAATACATATACTACCAACAGTCTGTGACTAATCATAAAGGTCTGATTTTAAATGGAGTTGGAAAAAGAAATGCAAAGAAATATTTGCTGATTCTAATGATCAATGAATTGATAACAAAGCTATCTCTAAAACTTGTTGCTAGAGAATGCAATTCTTAAGTCCTCCATGTTTGAGAAGTTGTTTCATGAGCTGACTGCCAAAATCCAGCTAATTCACAGATCAAAAGAAGTTTAAAAATTAGAACTATGTTATGTAGCCTAATCAGGATTCCAAAACCTCTCCAACAAGCTGGGAAAAAAATAGGCCATATTTAAAAATATACAATTAGATATGGGTAAATATAAAGTTTTTTTCACTTAGAACAAGAAAAGAAAAAAGAAGAGACAGAAAGATGAAAAAGAATGAAAGAAAGAGAGAAAATAAAGGAAAAAAGAAAAAAGGAAGGAGAGAAAGAGAGGATATAATAGTGAAGTAAAGAAATCATCCAAGCTAGAATTTTCACAACAGAAGGAAATACCAGTTAGCAATGTAGCCAATTTAAATAATAATGTGACATTCCTAAGACAGCCAGTTACTTTAGGCTATATCATCTAAGATATACTTCCTGAACAAGCAGGCTCACAGCTTATTTTACTCTTTACTAAAGCCTCATCTGAAATGTTGGAATATTGTGTTCACTTTGGGATTATCACATTTTAAAGACATTGATAAGTGAGAGTGTATTCATAGGGTTTTTAAGAGAAAATTGAAATATTTAAATAAAGAAAAGAAGGCTTCAAAGTGACAATACTTGAGTATTTAAAGAGCTGTCATGCAATACACTATTTATACTGCTCTTACGTAGCCCCAAAGAGTAGGACTAAACTTAAAGGGTACCTGTTATAATACAGATTTAGACTTTCTATGATAAAGTGAGTTAGTAATTAGAACTGTCTTATAGCAAGATGTGAAGGATTATATTTTCCAAAATGACCACAGTAATATTTCTGGTCTCACATACTCCCCAAAACCTTGTCACTCTCCATCAGGAGGTGATGTCTATTTCCCTAATCCTTGAATTTGGGCAGGCTTGTATCTGCTTCAACCTAGGGTGAAAGTTATGCTGTGTAATTTTTAAGTCCAGGTTATAAAAAATATATAGCTTCTATCTGGTCTCAGGACACTGGCCCTCAAAACCCAGCCTCCCTGTTGTAAAGAAACTCAGGTAGCATGAATGGTGTAGCCCACACACAGCCTAGCTAACATCTAAGACTGCAATTAGCATAAACCACCAGACATGTGAGTTGTGATCCTTGAAATGATTTCAGCCTTTAAGTCTTCCAACTGACGTTCTAGACGTCCTAGAACAAAGATAAGCAATGCTTAAAGAATACAGAGAAATGAATTTCAACATTAAGCCGAACTCTCATAGTAAGCCTTCAGAAGTATCACATTGCTTAGATTTGTAACTCATTTCTAGATCTTCTGGTTCCCGTTTTATACGAAAATTTATCCTGACTCACTCCATTGCTACTGCCAGTAGAAATAATAGAAATGCTAAAAAGTCAATAAAGAATTAGAAACCACTCACTAAAGATCATTGCCTCTATGAGCTCAGCATGAGCTTCTCACAGATATGAGCTTTTCTGCCAGTTGCTACTCAAGAGCCAAGCAAAACTTTAGGGTGCCCATTAAAAGAAGTCCCCCTTTGGCTGCCTGACAAGAAGATTTCTAAGGAATTTGGATGAAATGGAATCTTTCACACATTTTTTTTTCTTGAGCCTAGACTTTTAAGCTTACCCAAATTTAATAAAATTCTATGTAGAGATTGTGTTGATACAGCTCTATTTTTTTTTAAATCAACATGTTGAATTCCTATGAAAAAAATATTGTTTTTGTGTCTCTTCCAAGTTTTGGTATCAGGGTCATGCTGGCCTCATAGAATGAGTTAGGGAGGAGTCCTTCCTCCTCAATTTTTGGTAATAGTTTCAGTAGGAATGCTACCAGCTCTTCCTTCTACATCAGGTAGAATTTAGCTGTTAATCCGTCTAGCCCTGCATCTGTTTTGGTTGGTAGGCTATTTCTTAGTGACTCAATTTTGGAGCTCATTACTCTTCAGGGATTCAACTTCTTCCTGGTTCAGTCTTTGGGGGGTGTATGTGCCCAGGAATTTATCCATTTCTTCTAGATTTTCTAGTTTGCATGCATATAAGTGTACATAATATTCTCAGATGTTTATTTGTATTTCTATGGGGTCAGTGGTAATAACCATTTTGTCATTTCTAATTGTGTTTGTTTGGATTTTCTCTCTTTTCTTCTTTATTGCCTAGCTAGCGATCCATCTATTTTATTAATTTAAAAAAAAAACTCCTGGATTCATTGATCTTTTGAATGATTTTTTTGTGTCACAATCTCTTTCAGTTCAGCTCTGATTTTGGTTACTTCTTATCTTCTGCTAGCATTGAGGTTGGTTTGCTCTTTGTTCTCTAGTTCTTTTAGTTATGATGTTAGGTTGCTAAACTGAGATCTTTCTCTTTTTGATGTGGGTGTTCAGTGTCATAAATTTTCCTTTTAACACTGCCTTAGTTGCATCCCAGAGATTCTAGTATGTTGTATCTTTGTACTCATTATTTACAAGGAACGTCTTGATTTCTACCTTAATTTCATTATTTACCCTAAAGTCATTCAGGAGCAGGTTATTTAATTTCCATATAATTGTATGGTTTTGAGCAATTTTCTTAGTCTAGATTTCTAATTTTATTGCTCTGTGGTCTAAGAGAGTGGTGTTATCAGTTCTTCTGCATTTCCTGAGGATTGTTTTATATCCAATTTTGTGGTCAATTTTAGAATAAGTGCTATGTGGCAATGAGAAGAACGTATATTCAGCCGTTTTGGGGTGGAGAGTTCTGAAGATATGTATCAGGTCCAGTTGATCCAATTCTGAATTCAGGCCCTGAATCTCTTTGCTAATTTTTTACCTTGATAATCTGTCTAATACTGTCCGTGGAGTGTTGAAATCTCCCACTAGATGCAAAAATCCTCATCAAAATACTGGCAAATAAAATCTAGCAGCACATCAAAAAGCTTATCCACCATTATAAGTAGGCTTTATTCCTTGGATGCAAGGTTGGTTCAGCATAAACAGATCAATAAACGTGATTCATCACATAAACAAAACTAAAGACAAAAAACAAATGATTATCTCAATAGATAAAGAAAAAGCTTTTGATAAAATTGAATAACGCTTCATGTTAAAAACTCTTAATAAAGTAGGTATTGAAGGAACATACCTCAAAATAATAAGAGCTATCTATGACAAAGCCACAGCCAACATCATATTGAATGGGCAAAAGCTAGAAGCATTCCTTTTGAAAACCGGCGCAAGACAAGAATGCCCACTCTCACCACTCCTGTTCAACATTGTATTGCAAGTCCTGGCCAAAGCAATCAGGGAAAAGAAAGAAACAAAGGCATCAAAACAAGAAAAAAATGAAATCAAACTATACCTGTTTGCAGACAACATGATTCTATATTTAGAAAACCTCATAGTTTCAGCCAAAAAGCTCCTTAAGCTGATAAACAACTTCAGTGAAGTCTCAGGATAAAAAAAAAAAAAAAAAAAAAAAAAAATCAATGTACAAAAATCACTAGCATTCCTATACACTAACAACAGTCAAGCTGAGAGCCAATCAGGAACACAATCTCATTCACAATTATCACAAAAAGAATAAAATACCTAGGGACACAGCTAACCAGGGAGGAGAAAGAGCTCTACAATGAGAACTATAAAACATTCTTCAAATAAATCAGAGATGATGCAAACAAACGGAAAAACATTCCATGCTCATGGCTAGGAAGATTCAATATAATTATAATGGCCATACTGACCAAAGCAATTTATAGATGCAATGTTATTTCTATCAACCAAAATGACATTCTTCACAAAACTAGAAAAAACTATTTTAAAATTCATATGGAACCAAAAAGGGGTCCAAATAGGCAAGGAAATCCTAAACAAAAAGAACAAAGCTGGAGTCATCATGCTACCTGACTTCAGTCTATACTACAGGGCTACAGTAACCAAAACAGCATGGTACTGGAACAAAACAAACACATAAACTAATGGAATAGTATAGCGCACAGAAATAAGACCACACAACTACAACCATCTGATCTTCAACAAAGCTGACAAAAACAAGCAGTGGGAAAGGACTCCTTAGTCAATAAATGGTGCTGGATAACTGGCTGGCCATATGCAGATTGATACTGGACCCCTGCCTTACACCATATACAGAAATCAACTCAAGATGGATTAAAGACTTAAATGTAAAACGCAAAACTACAAAAACTTGAGACGACAACCTAGGCAATATCATTCTGGACATAAGAACAAGCAAATATTTCATGATGAAGATGTGAAACGCAATTGCAGCAAAAGCAAAAATTGACAAATGGGGTCGAATTAAACTAAGGAGCTTCTGCAAAGCAAAAGACACTATCAATAAACAGAAAGTATCAACTGACAGAATGAGCGAAAATTTTTACAAACTATGCATCTGACAAATGTCTAATATTCAGCATCTATAAGAAACCTAAATTGACAAGAAAAAAAAACTCCATTAAAAAGTAGGCAAAGGACATGAATGGACGCTTTTACAAAAAAGACATGCATGTGGCCAAGAAGCATATGAAAAAAAGCTCAACATCACTGATCATTAAAGAAATGCAAATAAAAACCACAATGAGATACCATCTCACACCAGTCAGAATGACTATTATCAAAAAGTCAAAAAAAGTCCTACCACAGTGGCTCACATCTGTAATCCCAGCACTTTGGGAGGCCAAGGAGGGCAGATTACTTGAGGTCAGGAGTTCAAGACCAGCCTGGCCAACATGGTGAAATCCCATCTCTACAAAAAACAAAACAAACAAACAAATTAGCCGAGTATGGTGGTGGATGCCTATAATCCCAGCTACTTGGGAGGCTGAGGCAGGAGAATCACTTGAACCTGGGAGGCGGAGGTTGCAGTAAGCCAAGATTGCACCACTACACTCCAGCCTGGGAGATACAGTGAGGCTCCCTCTAAAAATAAAAATAAAAATAAAAATAAAAATAAAAATAAAAAAATAGCAGACTCTGGCTTGGTTATGAAGAAAAAGGAATGTTTACATACTATTGGTGGGAGTGTAATTAGTTCAACCATTATAGAAAGCAGTGTGGCAATTCCTCAAAGAGCTCAGAACAGAACTACCATGTGACCCAGCAATCCCATTACTGGGTATATACCTAAAGGAATATAAATTCTTCTTCATAAAGACACATGCACATGTATGTTCATTGCACCACTATTCATAATAACAAAGACATGAAGTCAGCCTAAGTGCCCATCAACAGTACACTGGATAAAGAAAATGTGGTACCTATGCACTGTGGAATGCCATGCAGCCATAAAAAAAGAACACAATCATGTCCTTTGCAGGAACCTGGACGGAGCTGGAGGCCAACATCCTTAGCAAACTAACACAGGAACAGAAAACCAAATACTACATGTTCTCACTTATAAGTGAAGGCTAAATGATGAAAACACATGGACACATAGAGGGGAACAATAGACACTGGGGCCTACCTGAAGGTGGCATGTGGGAGAAAGAAGAAAATCAGGAAAAACAACTAATAGGTACTAGGCTTAATATGTTAATGATGAAATCATCTGTACAACAGACCCCCATAACACAAGTTTATCTGTACAATAAACCTGCACATGTACTCCTGAACTTAAAAATAAAAGTTAAAAATAAATAAATAAAAATAAAAATTTATTCCACTTGGGAGACTCGATATTATGTTTTCTATATAATTGATACTGAATTTAGTGGCAAGCTTTACTTTACTGTTGATAAATCAAAACAATACTGAATTTTTCTCATTTAAATAAAAGCAAACATCATCTTCTAAGAGAATATTAAAAATACATCTTCCTGGGCAATAGATTCAAGGCTTAAATGTCTGCCTTTGCAATTCTTTTTTTTTTTTTTTTTTTTTTTTGTCTTGCAGTGGCACGATCGTGGCTCACTGCAAACCTCTGCCCCAAGTGATCCTCCCACCTCAACCTCCCAAGCAGCAGAGACTACAAATACATACCACCATGCCTGGCTAATTTTTTGTTATTATTATTATTAGTAGTAGTAGAGATAGAGTTTCGCTATATTGCCCAGGCTGGTCTCGAACTCCTGAGCTCAAGTGATCCAGCTGCCTTGACTTCCCACGGTGCTGAAATTACAGGCATGAGCCACTGCGCCCGGCCTGCAATTCTTTCGTTGATAATATTCATTTTAAGACCACCACATCTGAATCATGTGACTTATTTTTAAGAGGAAAAAAAGTATGAATTTTCAAATATTGAAGGTAAACACTCAGCTTAACCGTAAGCATTTATTAAAATAATTGATTAGGCTGAGGCTGCTCCAGCACTCCAGGTTTCTACCTAAAGCAAATCAAAACCCATCTCAGTGTAAACAGTAAAATGAAAACTAAGCTAAACCAATCAGGAACTGCCAAGTAACCTCTAACTAGAAACTTTCTACTGGAATGATCTAAATAAAACTACCGCCCCACTTTAACCAATCAAATATTTATCTTGCTCCTGTGTTGACCCTATGAAAGCCATCCTCTCATTCCTTCAGCAGAGCCCCCAACTGCTTGCAGTGTGGAGCTGCGTAGTTCATGAATCAGTACTCAAATAAACTGTCAAATTGTAATGTGCCTAAGTTTATCTTTTAACATATTATATGACTTAAGGCTTTTGAAGATTTTATTTGAAACCTCCCAGCAGAACTCCTGATAACTTTTTAAAAATTCTCCTCAGCTAGCTTAGAAGGAAACAGTATTATAAGTAGTAAAAAATAGTCGTAAGTTTAAACTATGGTCAAGAGAAAATCACTGGGAAATATTTGGTGAAGAAACAATTTGCAAGAGGAAACAAAAACTACAGAAACTACTGGGATTATTTTGTGTTTTTTTGTTTTTTGTTTTGTTGGTTTTTTTTTTTTGGTTTGTTTTTGTTTTTGAGACAGAGTCTTGCTCTGTCGTCCAGGCTGGTGTGCAATGGCACGATCTCGGTTCACTGCAACCTCTGCCTCCTGGGTTCAAGCGATTCTCCTGACTCAGTCTCCAGAGTAGCTGGGATTACAGGTGCCCACCACCAGCCTGGCTAATTTTTGTATTTTTAGTAAAGACAGGGTTTCACCATGTTGGCCAGGCTGTCTCGAACTCTTGAACTAGGTGGTCTGCCTGCCTCTGCCTCCCAAAGTGCTGGGATTGCAGGCGTGAGCCACTGTCCCAGGCCTGGGATTGTTTTTTGCGATATTTTACTAGTGAGCTTTTTGAAATATGTTGGAGATGATTGTACACTTTTACTATTGAAGACTTTAAAAATATTTGCATTTCTACTCTTTAAAATATATGATTACAGTTCTATTTTCTAGCTTGATTAAAAATCATTGAAAACCAGTGATCTCTGATGTTAATAATAATCCTTTTTACTCCTAAGTAATGTTTTCCTCTCATTATATCCTTACACTGTCTTGTTAATTATCAGCTTCTTATGGTTTACAAGTTTTTCCCTAGGGAAAATAAAATAATGAGGAGGAGGAATTTAGCTTGAAAATATAGTGCTTTGAATTTTTTTTCTAAACAATGTTGACCTAATTTTATAATATTCACTTTGCACGTTGTGTCAAAACCTAATTCTCTGGTGACCTGAAATATCAGAAGGAAGTGTACTAATACTTCTCAGTCCATGCCAGTATATTCTTCATAGATCTATATACTCCGTTTATTTGATTGTTTTAATTAAATTAAACTTATTAAGCATGGCTGTGGGAGAAGAAACATAATTGTCTCTCTTAGAAAACTGTGTGCATCAGTGTATTTCATTTGATGTTCATTTTTTTTCTCTCTTGAATGTAGTGAGGACTTTCCTTGTTTTCTCATTCAATGAGTGAAAAGAATCTCCTCTACCTCTGAGGTTATATAGTACAACAGACACCACTGGTACTATTTAATCAACTTCCTCATTCCACCTGAGTTGATCAAGGCAGAATTTTGATTTAAACCGTTTGTTTTGCCTTTTGTACCATTTCCCTGCATTTGGAAATAAGTATCTCCTAATACATATCTAAATCCAGGGATTCAATGTATTTTTATTCTTTTATTTCTCCTCCTATCCAAATCTGTTTCTTAAAAAATATCTGTAACCTTAAGTCCTGTATATTAACCTCTTCTGCAAGTATCTACAATTTAATATTTATAAAGATTTCAACGTTTTATAAATTTTCAAATTGCAGACAATAAAATGGGAGAAGCTAAAAAGGATGGTAGGTGTGACCAAATATTTTCACTAGAACTCCTTCATCTCATTCAAAAGCCAATTTTAAAATAACATTATTAGTCATGATTCACCATTATGTAAAGTTGATTATGTTACAGGAATAAACTGTGTGTCCCCACTTTAAAAAAAAAGACAGTGACTGTTTGAAATACAGAAGTGTGAACACTAAATGTGGCCCAAGAACAAATTTCAACCAACATGAAAAGCCCTGGTGAGTGTGTTACTTGGATTTCTTAGACTCGGAGGTAACAAAATGCAGAGATTACCTGCAGGGATAGAATTGCGGATTGCATGCCCTATTCTGCAATAAGACACAGATAGTCTTATTGGCTTGGAATTTTTGTGGGTTCTGATATTTGCAAACCTTTTAAGATTAGGATCAATAGCAGACTTGTGCAATGATCTGAGCTCAAGTTACCCACCTTACATTTGTTTACACAGCGAGTGTATAACCCAAAAGGGAGGGTCTGATTGGGTCCAGGCTGCCCCTATTCAATCTAGGGGTGTTCCTCCTAGGAAAGTTTCTACTAAGCCAGTTCAGTGGTGATGTGCTTCTCTTGCAGCAGTGCCTTATTCTTTGGGTTTGCTTTGTGATGATCCTTAATTTGTTGCTAGATAGTTGAACTAAATTATTCTCTATGTGTTTCAAAATCATTTATAACATACTAAAATAAAACACTTGGAGTATATAGGTGTTACGATTCTTCAGGTGCAAATAATTTAAAAATTCAAGTAAGGCTCATGTGGTGGCTCACACCTGTAATCCCAGCACTTTGGGAGGCTGAGGTGGGCAGATCACTTGAGCCCAGGAGTTCAAGACCAGCCTGGCCAACATGGTGAAATGCTGTCTCTACTAAAAATACAAAAATTAGCCAGTCGTGGAGGTGTGTGCCTATAATGCCAGCTCCTCGGGAGGCTGAGGTAGGAGAATCGCTTGAACCTGGGAGGCGGAGGCTGCAGTGAGCTGAGATGATGCCACTGCACTCCAGCCTGGGTGACAGAGCAATACTCCGTCTCAAAAAAACAAAACAAAACAAAACAAAAAACTGTCCAGAAAAGTTAGTTTCTCTGCCAGTTGAACAAAAATCTGGGCATAATTGGTAGAATAAAGACCCCCCCTTAAATATGCTCATTTATCTTAATCCCTCAAGCTGATATTACAAAATATCATAGATTGGGTGGATTATGCACACCAGGAATTTATTTCTCATGGCTCTAGATGCTGAGAAGTCCAAGATCGAAATACTGTATGCTTTGGTGCCTGGTGAGAGCCTGTTTCCTGGTTAATAGACAGCTCTCCTTTCACTGTGTTCTCATGTGGTGAGACAGACAAGGGAAAATTTGGGGGCCACTTTTATAGGGACAGGCACTAGTTGTATTCATGAGGGATTCACTCTCATGATCTAATCACCTCTCAAAAGCCCCACATCCTAATACATTGTCTTGAGGATTAGGGTTTCAATGTATGAATTTTGGAGAGGACATGAGCATTCAGAGCATGTTCTAACCTTTAGAAACTATGAATATATTCCCCTACATAGCAAAGAAACTTTGCAGATGTGATTAAGGTTAAGGATGTTGAAATGGAAAAACTATCCTGGATGATTCAAATGGGCCCTACCTAATTGCATGGGTCCTTAAGAGCAGAGAGTCTTTCCCAGCTATAATCAAAGGGAGATGTGACCAAAGAAAAATGGTCAAAGAGATGCAATATTTATGGCTTTGAAGATTGGTGAAAGGAATCACAAGCCAAGGAATGTAATCAGCCTTTAGAAGCTGAAAAAGGCAAGAAAACTGAACCTCCAGATAGAAATGCAGCCCTACAGACATCTTGATCTTGGTCCAGTGAGATGGGTGTCAGGCATCTGACCTACAGAACTACTGCAAGACAATAAAATTCATATTTGTAAGACATTAAATTATGGTAATCTGTTACAACAGCCATAGAATACTAATATACTGAGTTTCACATAGCTTGGACAAGCTTAGACACACTGCTGAACAAGTCACATTAGCAAAGGAGATAGCATAAGCTGAATCATTTAGGCATGAATTATGTAACCAAACAAATTATTTTGGACAGTAAGATGGGACAAGAATCAATAAGCCTACTTTGGGAGCTGGGGGAAGCAACACACATATTCTATGACTACCCCACAATGACTGCCCCACAGTGCCCACAATAGAACATGAGTGGGCAGCCTGCAATATGTACCATAGTGCACTTACTTCAGAAGGGATGTGAAACTGGCAGGTACTTTAAGACTCCAGAGTTCATTCAGTTCAAAGCTTACTCAGAAAAGTAGTTCCTTCTTTCCTTCGTAAGAAGGGTATGGATTAATTTTTCTTCTATGTCTTACAACTTCTCTTGATCAATGTATTTTTAATGTCTGGAGAGGCTGTAATTTGTCACAGGACATGTCTGAAATGAGGCGAATGATGTTTAGTGCTTGGAGACTGCTTGCTCAGTGCCTAACAGAGGAAGGAATGATTCAGTGGAAGAAAAATGAGACTAAGACATAAGTATAACCAAATGTTTATGGGAGTACAATGTTTTTATTACCCAGAAAGGACAATATAGGGTCATAAAGTCGTGAAGAATATTGCAGCAAACTGAATTTATTTTACAATGCTTGAGTCACTTGTGTCTTTCAAGAATTCTTTAAATGTTGGTACATAGCAAAGACTTATTTTCCAACTTTTATGTTTATTTTCACTTCTGGCATGCAGTAAGTACTCTATAAATATTTGCTGTGAGTATTGCTATTTTAACTATATAATGGGTATCAGCAGTATGTGAGGTGACTGAGTTTCTTCCAGAGATAGAAGGAGGACAACTTTTTCTCTGAAGGTAAAATCCCTATCGATCCCAAATAGAAAGCAACAAATCATTCCTTGCCATGTAGGAAGTAAACTTGGCTAGAAATAACATTCAATTTAATCAGTGAAATTAACACAGAAGTATAGAAGAGTAAATTCTTGAAGCTTATCTACTACTGTTCAAAGTAGAGAGACTTAGAATCTGGGAGACATGAGCATTTCAGTCATGAAAGAAAGACATTTGCCACGGGATCCTAGTGACCTAAATAGCCTAGCCCTCTAGACCCGCAATCTCCCTTCGTTCACCAAGCAACCATGTGATTACTAATGCAACTCCTAAGGCTCTTTGATATTGTGACTCAGCACCTTGGATAGAGGATGTGAGCATGTACTTACCCCAAATATACACATTAATTGACATTCTTATCACATCTCAGTCAGTGAGTTTGTCAATCCCAATCACAGGCCAAGGCCAAGACACAGATTTTGGACCTTGTCAAGTTCAACTCTGTGGTGAATCTTTCCTTGATGGTACCTCTGTTCAGCATTGGGCCTGTGACCTTTATATTCAAAAAATGTCTACAATTTGTGAAATAAATATTAGTAATATGGACTAACCATTTCTATGGGAAAGTATGCATAAAGTTACAAATAACTAATTTTTAAAAATTAAAACTCTCTTGGAATAATATTTTAAAACTAAGGAGTTATCTGTAATTATCATGTAATTTTAGGGTTGAATCTTTCTTTTCATATTTTAATCTTTATAAAATATGATAAACTATGGATTGTGGCTATGCTTTCATATTTTAAAAAATATTTTATTCCATAGGACCTTACCATTGTTTTCAATCTTCTTGGTCTGGTACCACTTAATAGCTTGTCAGAATCATTTGGAAATGTGGGAGATTGAGGTGAAAAGGAGGGGCAAATGTTGTCATAACAATGAGATGTTACAGGGGTCAGTATACTAAACATGGTGCAACATTGAGAAGGTCACACACAACAGAGAACAACAAAGAACTTTCTTGTCACAAATGCCAATTATATTTCTATTAAGAAACATTGTTCCTAGTTCCTTATAATGTAAGAACTGATTGTGATTTTCTGAGATTATGATGTAAAACAAAAAGACCCTGGAGATAAGTGCATTTCCTGCTGCTATATCAGGAAATAATATTACCTGTTTAACTTTCTATTTTTATATTATTGTTTACAGCAGCATGTATGTGTGTGCATATGTATATGTATGTAGCTGGCTTTGCATGAGTTTCTTTACTCTTTGAAAGTCTCTAACGATAAAAAATGTTTTCTCCCCTTTTTCAGTGGCTGAAGCCTGATGAAATAGTCCTTGGAAATTAAGTAAGGAGCTTGTAAACATTCTAGCTAATTTGATCAATCAAAGCAGTGAAGTAAGATAGCTCACCTTGGTAACAGGGAATTGCAGCACGAGAAACAAAGTCATGTCCCTAACTCCACTTGGTACGAATCAGTCATTCTGTGTTTTTAATTAATCACACAAAACTTCTTTCCACTAGACTTAATCATCCAAAGGTGACAGTATAGGGAGAACCTCTACACATTCATGCATTTTCTCAAACAGATTACAAAGCCCAGCATTATATGCCCACTCTACTGATGTAGAAATAGGTTGGGCTACAAATCGCGGATGATCAAATATCAGAGCTAGGCTGACCTTACACAAAGGCATTCATTCCAGGGGCAGATGCAGCTGGGTCTCTCAGGGCTGCCCTAGACAAAGACTCTTCAGCTAAAATCCTTTATGAGTGAGGTTTAAACAATCACACAATCAACTGGCATTACAGCATCCAATCTTTTTAAACTCAGTGACCAAAGATCAGTCCCAACCAGTGAACTTTCTAATTGTTGCAAAATGCCATGTAAATGCCCAGTTTGTCCTGCTCAAAGGTTTTCAGAAGATAAAAGTTAATTCAGAAACAAAGTTTTATGAAAGTCAAGCCTTTTAAGAAACATTATTGAGATTTTTTAATCTCTTGCCAAAACAAAAAGAAGAAAAAGTTAAATTTCTATCCAACAATCTCAAAATCAGCAAGACAAAGAAAAATAATTCAACCCCCAAAGCCAACAAAAGGCCCATTTACGATCTGACACCCTGGGTGGACTTTGAAGCCACACTTTTCTAACAATCATTGTATTATGGCCACAGAATAATGCCAACCTGTTAATGTGGGGTTTGTTCGGTCAATTTGGAATTCAAATCAGAATAAATCAGGATAGAATGCTGCACCCACAACAACTCACTGAGGCTAAGTCAACTATAGAGAAACAAAACAAAAACAGAATACTCTTCTTTCCAGGAATCGTGAAAACAAGATTAAAACCTAATAGATCTAAACTCTGCCCACATTAGCCTAACTATATGATACCAGAGCACACTTTCAAAGTGAAGGAAAGCATGGCCCATGTGACATCAGTGACTTCAATGTGATTCATCATATTCATCCTGTCCACATGCTAATAATTCACAAAAGGACACACTTGTTTTCACAAACTGTTCTAAAATCTTTAGACTTAAAATGTAAAATGTCAACATGATCAAAGTGAACTGTGGACAGTCTTAAAAACACGATGAGGTTTTAGAATGACTAAAGCACATAATTATACATTCCAACATAGTTTCTCCATTGCCAAAATCCTTTATGACTCAGATCACTCTCCCATTGCCTTGAAAGCACTGGTGATCAGAGCCCACTCTTCTGGATAAACAGAATTAGGAACAACAAGTTATTCCACAATATAAGAGGGTATAAGAAAAACATGATTATGTCATTTTTTAAAGCTCCTTTGCAAGTTTCCCAAACAACCATCGCCATCTCTTCACCCATTCTGGATACCTCAGATGTTTTCTTCTCTCTCTCCCTCTCTCACATGCACGTGTGTGTGTGTGTGTGTGTGTGTGTGTGTGTACGCACAGATATATATGTATGCCTTTTTCCCTGGAGAAACTATTCACTTAAACTTTCAAATTGTGTCTGAGATTTTCAAAATTTATCAAGTTCAGAATACTTTGGTTAGGGATCCTATTTGACCTAAATTTCTAGGCACATTATCAGTGCAAATGCAAATAAGAGGAATACAATTCCAAGAGTCCCTTTTCCCTAAAACTCAGAAAAATAAGTTGTGGTTAAACAGGAAATATTTCAATGTCTATGGTTATACTTAAATTTGGCATATATAAAGGAGCAAAATAAATTAATTATACATCTATCTGTACAGGAAAGTATTTGACTCCAAAGGTTCTTACAGATTTTACAGACTGTATTATATATGAATTATTTATTCTCTTGAAAATTCAAAGAAAATATCTAATTCAATTTGTAGAATTGACAACAATTGGGCTAATAGGAAATGAAAATGTCATTGAATAGCCATATGATTGATTAAAGTATTACTAGTCCAAGAGAATGATCATTTTGAGATGGATTAAATTGCACTTTGAAAAAATCAATCAAAATCTGAGTATTTGAGCCATAAAGATTTCTAATCCTCTAACAATCTATAGAATGCAATACAAAATTGATTTAGCACCAGAGATTTAGGAATCAAAGGTCTCATAACTACGATAGTAAATAAAAATTATCTTCTACTTACAACAATACAATCTCTTCAATTAATGAATCCTTATCATAATTCAGACTTCGATTATTTGAAGTAAAAGTGTGGCAAACACAGTTTAGTGAAATATAGTGAAAAATCAAGGACTGAGTATAGTGAGGCTGTGACATTCAAACATGTAGAAAGTTTGTTTCCTAATAATAATGATGAGTGGTCTCTGATGAACCACAGAAGCTCATTAATAAAGTGTTTATTCAATTAGCTGGGGGCATGGTGGCGTGCACCTGTAATCCCAGCTACTGGGGAAGCTGAGGTGGGAGGATCCATTGAGCCCGAGAGGTTGAGGCATCAGAGAGCCATGATTGCACCACTGCACTCCAGCCTGGGCTACAGAGAGGGACTCTGCCTCAAAAAAAAAAGAAAAAAAATTTGTTTTGAATTAAAAAAAATAGGCCGGTGCAGTGGCTAATGCCTATAATCCCAGCAATTTGGGAGGCTGAGGCAGACGGATTGCTTGAGTGATGGAGTTCAGTACCAGCCTGGGCAACATAGAAAATCCCATATCTACAAAAAATAACCAAAAAAAAAAAAAAAAAGCCAGGCATGGTAGCAACTGCCTGTGGTCTCAGCTACTCAGGAGGCTGAGGTGAGAGGATCCTTTGAGGCCAAGAGGTGGAGGTTGCAGTGAGCTGTGATCACACCACCGCATTCCAGCTTGGGCAACAGAGTGAGACCCAGTCTCAAAAAATTAAAATAAATAAATAAAAAGTGTTTATTCGAATTACACATAACAGAAACCTACTATAGTTGAGCAGTGGTTTGCTTCATATCAACTCTGGTCTCATGCTACTACTACTCTGTGCAACACTTTGCTTTTTATATGTCAGGATGTCTTGGCCTCTCTTGGTTCCTGAACTTACTTTGTTCCATCTCCACACAGAGCCTTACTACAAATGCCTCCCTCCACCTGGGCTTCTCCTACTCCCCATCTCCAGCCCTTTCCCAGCACTTCCTCAAAGGAACTTTGTATGATACTACCAACATACATACATACCTACTACATTTTCTTGAAGCATTTTTCTTTCTGATCACTAATCACATTTCTGCTAAATATTTCACTGAGTTTTTACTATCTGAGGATGTTGCCATAATGTAAATTCCAAGAGGGACTGATTTGTGTCTAATACACACTGTTTTCACTTTAGGACTTACACTATGTCTAACATATAGCTGTTAAATGCATTCATTCAGTGATTAAGAGAAGGAAATAAATGGGCAAAGTCCTGCAGGATACTGAGACTTAATAACTCTGGGATAGAGAAGTTTAAAGATTCAATTGAAGCAGCCGGTTCGTCTAGAACATATACCATTTATATGGTCATGGATATGTACATCATTTGGTTAATGCTGAACTGCTAATTTTAGGATCTGAATGCTGTTCACACCGCTAATTTTATAGCCTAAACATACCTACTATGTATTACCTGAGTCAAGAGAGTATTTTACAGATTGCTGTGAATGTACTGGTTAAGTAGGAAAGAGTTATTTATAAGCTTCAGAAGGAGATATTCTATTCTTATAATTTTTATGCTAAATCAATATTCAACTAAAATCAAATTTTGTGACTTTGTGTTAACTTCTCAAAGAATCAATTCTATATATATAAAGGAAAAAGCTGGGTAATACTACGAGACCTTAAAATCATTTTGTGCTTTAAAGTAATATAATTCCAGTGTATTATATAGGCCCTAGGTTGAATGATTTTGAATTTCAAAACTGACAACATAAGTAGCAAAGCAAAACTGGGTTTCAGTAAATACTCTTCAGTTACCTCCACAGGACAAAGAAAATATATACTTTTTCTACTCCCTAGAGAGAGGGAGGCAGCACTCATAAAACATGACTGTGAAATTGTAGAAACTTTGAATGTTTTTCTCTTTTTTCTTATGAGAAAGGTTATCTGTAATTAGATATAGTAGAAATTTGCTGTCTAGATGGAGAATATAAAAAGTCAAGTGAACAGAAAACAATTGAAGAGTATATTAAAATGCAAGATATATGGAAATTATCAGGAAGAGACCATATTTTGTTATCTTAGAGAATCCTTGAAGACTGAAAAAAGTCCATCTATTTCAAAATAATGGAGAAGGGTTAGAGAAAATGCCTTGAATAGAAGCATCCTAAATGTTTCTTGGAGGAATTCAGCTTCCTGCCAAACATTTTTCAGTTCAAGTCAGTAACAGATATAAATGTAGTGGGGAGGAAGTTGCTGTACCCTCTGCTAATGAACACATAATATGAGAGGGCAGGGAGTGGGAAGGGAAGAAAGGGCCTCTCATGTAAACACAGGGCGTTGAGAATGTCAAAGTCATCAGGCTAAATAACTGTTTATACACTGATGTTAACCTCCGGAATATGGATTGGTCTGCAAGAGTATCAGATTGTGTTTTGAATATCTGATGGTAAAGGCATTTTCAGTAGGATCAAGTTATCTCCTAATCCAGTGATTCTCAAAAAGTGGAACATTATGGTTCACATAAACAGACTTTGTAGTGCTAAGTAACTCTGAAGGTGGGGAGAAATAAGGGGTGTGTGTGTGTGTGTGTTTTCTTTTTTTTTTTTTTTTTGGAAGTTCATAGCGCCCTTAGGGATTGTGACACATGTCAGGCCTCTGAGCCCAAGCTAAGCCATCATATCCCGTGACCTGCAGGTACACATCCAGATGGCCAGTTCCTGCCTTAACTGATGACATTCCACCACAAAAGAAGTGAAAATGGCCTGTTCTTGCCTTAACTGATGACATTGTCTTGTGAAATTCCTTCTCCTGGCTCATCCTGGCTCAAAAGCTCCCCTACTGAGCACCTTGTGACCCCCACACCTGCCTGCCGGAGAACAACCCCCCTTTGACTGTAATTTTCCTTTACCTACCCAAATCTTATAAAATGGCCCCACCCCTATCTCTCTTCTCTGACTCTCTTTTCGGACTCAGCCCGCCTGCAGCCAGGTGAAATAAACAGCCATGTCGCTCACACAAAGCCTGTTTGGTGGTCTCTTCACACAGACGCACATGAAATTTGGTGCTGTGACTCAGATCGGGGGATCTCCCTTGGGAGATCAATCCCTTGTCCTCCTGTTCTTTGCTCCGTGAAAAAGATCCACCTAAGACCTCAGGTCCTCAGACCCACCAGCCCAAGGAACATCTCCCCAATTTTAAATCGGGTAAGCGGCCTCTTTTTACTCTGTTCTCCAACCTCCCTCACTATCCCTCAACCTCTTTCTCCTTTCAGTTTTGGCGCCACACTTCAATCTCTCCCTTCTCTTAATTTCAATTCCTTTCATTTTCTGGTAGAGACAAAGGAGACAAGTTTTATCCGTGGACCCAAAACTCCAGCCCCGGTCACAGACTGGGAAGGCAGCCTTCCCTTGGTGTTTAATCAATGCAGGGATGCCTCTCTGATTATTCACCCAGGTTTCAGAGGTATCAGACCACGCAGAGACACCTGCCTTGGTACTTCACCCTTAGCGGCAAGTCCCGCTTTTCTGGGGAAGGGGCAAGTACCCCAATCCCTTCTCTCCGTGTCTCTACCCCTTCTTCGCCTTTCTGGGGGGCAAGAAACCCCCAACGCCTTCTCCTTCACTCTTAGTGGCAAGTCCCGCTTTTCTAGGGGAGGGGCAATTACCCCAACCCCTTATATCTCTACACCCTGATCCCTTATTTCCACACCCCAACCTCATATCTCTGCACCCCGATCCCTTATTTCCACACCCCAATCCCTTATTTCCATGCCCTGACCTTGTATCTCTGTGCCTCAACCCCTTTCCCGCTTTTCTGGAAGGTAAGAACCCCTGAACCCCTTCCCTCCGTGTCTCTACTCTCTCTTTTCTCTGGGCTTGCCTCCTTCACTATGGGCAACCTTCCACCCTCCATTCCTCCTCCTTCTCCCTCAGCCTGTGTTCTTAAGAACTTAAAACCTCTTCAACTCTCACCTGACCTAAAATCTAAGCATCTTATTTTCTTCTGCAATGCCGCTTGACCCCAATAAAAACTCGACAGTAGTTCCAAATAGCCAGAAAACGGCACTTTCAATTTTTCCATCCTACAAGATCTAAATAATTCTTGTCATAAAATGGGCAAATGGTCTGAGGTGCCTGACGTCCAGGCATTCTTTTACACATTGGTCCCTCTCTAGTCTCTGTTTCCAATGCGATTCCTCCCAAATCCTCCTTCTTTCCCTCCCGCCTGTCCCCTCAGTCCCAACCCCAAGCGTCGCTGAGTCTTTCCAGTCTTCCTTTTCTACAGACCCATCTGACCTTTCCTCTCCTCCCCAGGCTGCTCGTCACCAGGCCGAGCTCCCTCTACATCCTATAATTTTTATCACTCTCACACCTGGTCCTTACTTCTTGATACCCTCCACCTGCCCAAGACGGAGTCTCACTCTGTCACCCAGGCTGGAGTGCAGTGGCACGATCTCGGCTCTGCAAGCTCCGCCTCCCAGGTTCACGCCATTCTCCTGCCTCAGCCTCTCCGAGTAGCTGGGACTACAGGCACTCACCACCACGCCTGGCTAATTTTTTGTATTTTTTTTTAGTAGAGACGGGGTTTCACCATGGTCTCGATCTCCTGACCTCGTGATCTGCCCGCCTCGGCCTCCTAAAGTGCTGGGATTACAAGCGTGAGCCACCGCACCCGGCCCATGCTCCTTTTTCTTTATCTGACCTCTCCCAAATCAGTTAGCATTTAGACTCTTTTTCATCAAATATAAAAAACCCAGCCCAGTTCATGGCTCGTTCGGCAGCAACGCTGAGACGCTTTACAGCCCTAGACCCTAAAAGGTCAAAAGGCCGTCTTATTCTCCATATACATTTTATGACCCAATCTGCTCCCGACATTAAATAAAACTCCAAAAATTAAATTCCAGCCCTCAAACCCCATAACAGGATTTAATTAACATCGCCTTCAAGGTGTACAATAATAAAAAAAAGTTGCAATTCCTTGCCTGCACTGTGAGACAAACCCCAGCCACATCTCCAGCACACAAGAACTTCCAAACGCCTAAACTGCAGCGTCCAGGCATTCCTCCAGAACCTCCTCCCCCAGGGGCTTGCTATAAGTGCCAGAAATCTGGCCACCAGGCCAAGGAATGCCCGCAGCCCAGGATTCCTCCTAAGCTGCATCCCATATGTGCGGGACCCCACTGGAAATCAGACTGTTCTACTCACCTGGCAGCCACTCCCACAGCCTCTGGAACTCTGGCCCAAGGCTCTCTGACTCCTTCCCGGATCTTCTTGGCTTAGCGGCTGAAGACTGACGCTGCCCAATCGCCTCGGAAGCCCCCTAGACCATCACAGATGCCCGAGCTTTGTGTAACTCTCACAGTGGAGGGTAAGTCTGTCCCCTTCTTAATCAATACGGAGGCTACCCACTCCGCATTACCTTCTTTTGAAAGGCCTGTTTCCCTTGCCTCCATAACTGTTGTGAGTATTGACAGCCAGGCTTCTAAACCTCTTAAAACTCCCCAACTCTGGTGCCAACTTAGACAATACTCTTTTAAGCACTCCTTTTAGTTATCCCCACCTGCCCAGTTCCCTTATTTGGCCGAGACATTTTAACTAAATTATCTGCTTCCCTGACTATTCCTGGATTACAGCTGCATCTCATTGCTGCCCTTCTTCCCAATCCAAAGCCTCCTTTGCGTCCTCCTCTTGTATTCCCCCACCTTAACCAACAAGCATAAGATACCTCTACTCCCTCCTTGCTGACAGATCATGCACCCCTTACCATCTCATTAAAACCTAATCACCCTCACCCCGCTCAATGCCAGTATCCCATCCCACAGCATGCTTTGAAAGGATTAAAGCCTGTTATCACTCGCCTGCTACAGCATGGCCTTTTAAAGCCTATAAACTCTCCTTACAATTCCCCCTTTTTACCTGTCCAAAAACCGGACAAGTCTCACAGATTAGTTCAGGATCTGCACCTTATTGACCAAATTGTTTTGCCTACCCACCCTGTGGTGCCCAACTCGTACACTCTTTTGTCCTCAATACCTTCCTCCACAACTCACAATTCCATTCTCAATCTTAAAGATGCTTTTTTCACTATTCCCCTGTACCCCTCGTCCCAGCCTCTATTTGCTTTCACTTAGGCTGACCCTGACACCCATTAGGCTCAGCAAATTACCTGGGCTGTATTGCCACAAGCCTTCACAGACAGCCCCCATTACTTCAGTCAAGCCCAAATTTCATCCTCATCTGTTACCTATCTCGGCATAATTCTCATAAAAACACACGTGCTTTCCCTGCTGCTCATGTCTGATTAATCTCCCAAACCTCAATCCCTTACAAAACAACAACTCCTTTCCTTCCTAGGTATGGTTAGTGTGGTCAGAATTCTTACACAAGAGCCAGGACCACACCCTGTAGCCTTTCTGTGCGAACAACTTGACCTTACTGCTTTAGCCTTGCCCTCATGTCTGCATGCAGCAGCTGCCGCTGCTTTAATACTTTTAGAGGCCCTCAAAATCACAAACTATGCTCAACTCACTCTCTACATTTCTCATAACTTCCAAAATCTATTTTCTTCCTCATACCTGATGCATATACTTTCTGCTCCCCGGCTCCTTCAGCTGTACTCACTCTTTGTTAAGTCCCACAATTACCATTGTTCCCGGCCCGGACTTCAATCCGTCCTCCCACATTATTCCTGATACCACACCTGACCCCCATGACTGTATCTCTCTGATTCACCTGACGTTCACCCCATTTCCCCATATTTCCTTCTTTCCTATTCCTCACCCTGATCACGCTTGATTTATTGATGGCAGTTCCACCAGGCCTAATCACCACACACCAGCAAAGGCAGGCTATGCTATAGTACAAGACACTAGCCCGCCTCTTAGAACCTCTCATTTCCTTTCCATCGTGGAAATCTATCCTCAAGGAAATAACTTCTCAGTGTTCCATCTGCTATTCTACTACTCCTCAGGGATTATTCAGGCCCCCTCCCTTCCCTACAAATCAAGCTCAAGGATTTGCCCCCACCCAGGACCGGCAAATTAGCTTTACTCAACATGCCCCGAGTCAGAAAACTAAAATACCTCTTAGTCTAGGTAGACACTTTCACTGAACAGGTAGAGGCCTTTCCTACAGGGTCTGAGAGGCCACCGCAGTCATTTCTTCCCTTCTGTCAGACATAATTCCTCAGTTTAGCCTTCCCACCTCTATACAGTCTGATAACAGACCAGCCTTTATTAGTCAAATCAGCCAAGCAGTTTCTCAGGCTCTTAGTATTCAGTGAAACCTTTATATCCCTTACAGTCCTCCATCTTCAGGAAAAGTAGAACAGACTAAAGGTCTTTTAAAAACACACCTCACCAAGCTCAGCCACCAACTTAAAGGGACTGGACAATACTTTTACCACTTTCCCTTCTCAGAAGTCAGACCTGTCCTCAGAATGCTACAAGGTACATCCCATTTAAGCTCCTGTATAGACGCTCCTTTTTATTAGGCCCCAGTCTCATTCCAGACACCAGACCAACTTAGACTTTGCCCCCAAAAAACTTGTCATCTCTACTATCTTCTGTCTAGTCATACTCCTATTCACCGTTCTCAACTACTCATACATGCCCCGCTCTTGTTTACACTGCCGGTTTACACTGTTTCTCCAAGCCATCACAGCTGATATCTCCTGGTGCTATCCCCAAACTGCCACTCTTAACTCTTAAAGTAAATAAATAATCTTTGCTGGCAGGACTATGCTGAATCTCCTTAAGCACGCTCTAATTAGATGTCCTGAGTTGTCCCAATTCTTCGACCTTTTATACCTGTTTTTCTCCTTCTGTTATTCCATTTAGTTTTTCAATTCATACAAAACCATATCCAGGCCATCACCAATAATTCTACACAATACATGTTTCTTCTAACAACCCCACAACATCACCCCTTACCACAAAATCTTCCTTCAGCTTAATCTCTCCCACTCTAGGTTCCCTCGCCGCCCCTAATCCCGCTCGAAGCAGCCCTGAGAAACATCGCCCATTATCCCTCCATACCATCCCTCAAAATTTTTGCCGTCGCAACACTTAACCACTATTTCGTTTTATTTTTCTTATTAATATAAGAAGACAAGAATGTCAGGCCTCTGAGCCCAAGCTAAGCCATCATATCCCCTGTGACCTGCACGTACACATCCAGATGGCCAGTTCCTGCCTTAACTGATGACATTGTCTTGTGAAATTCCTTCTCCTGGCTCATCCTGGCTCAAAATCTCCCCAACAGAGCACCTTGTGACCCCCACTCCTGCCTGCCAGAGAACAACCCCCCTTTGACTGTAATTTTCCTTTATCTACCCAAATCTTATAAAATGACCCCACCCCTATCTCTCTTCTCTGACTCTCTTTTCGGACTCAGCCCGCCTGCACCCAGGTGAAATAAACAGCCATGTTGCTCACACAAAGCCTGTTTGGTGGTCTCTTCACACGGACGCTCATGAAAATACATAATAATAAAATTATTAATAATAAAATGTAGTAATAATGGCTAATACTCATCGGTGCTTATTCTATGAAGACACGATTTCTTGTATGCATTAATTCACTTAAATTCAATATTAATGGGTCCCCAGTACTATCAAACATGAGAGGATATCCATATAATTATAAAATAGTCACATGGTGTTAGAAGTTCTAAGGAATTATGAATGGCTAGAATGAATAAAGGATAGACTGGGGTTTTTTGTTGGTTTTTTTGTTAGTTTTTTTAGAACATATAGGGCAATATTTCTCTAAGTCAAGTCAAGGCCCTAACAGAACAACCTGGGTGCTTGGTCCACCATAGACTTACTCAAAATTTCATCCAATGCCTCAGAGTTAACCTTGAGAAGAGTTAGTCTTTCAAGAAGATAAATCATGGTCCCAAGATTTTTCACAAGAATGAGGGAATTTCTTGAGTGTTAAGCACTCACTAAATGTGAAAGAAATACCACCGTATGGAAAAGGTCTGCAAGATTTAGAGGTAAAAGATTAGAATATGATCACCTCCGTATCAGTAACTTAGACACGGAGATTACCATTATCATTAATATTATGCTTAAGACTTTCTAATCCCATTAAAGAAAACCGGACAGAATGCAAAGTGGGCTGGGCGCAGTGGCTCACGCCTGTAACCCCAGCACTTTGGGAGGCCGAGGCAGGCGGATCACGAGGTCAGGAGATCAAGACCATCCTGGCCAACATGGTGAAACCCTGTCTCTACTAAAAAAGAAAAACAAAATTAGCCAGGTGTGGGGGCGGGCACCTGTAGTCACAGCTACTTGGGATGCTGAGGCGTGAGAATGGTGTGAACCTGGGAGGAGGAGCTTGCAGTGAGCCACGATTGTGCCACTGCACTCCAGCCTGGACGACAAAGCAAGACTCCATCTCAAAAAAAAAACAAAACAAAAAAACAAAACAGCAATTAGCTCTGCCTGGTGGCACGTGCCTGTAGTCCCAGCTACTTGGGAGGCTGAGGCAGGAGAATCACTCGAAGTCGGAGGTTGCGGTGAGCCGAGATCACACCACTGCACTCCAGGCTGGTGACAGAGCAAGACGCTGTCTAAAAAAAAAAAAAAGAGCAAAGTGACCATAACACATTATGACAAAATATCTATTTCATAAAGCTCATCAAGTAATACTATAACCTAATATTCAGAGTTGTAATCAATATATATGTGAAGGAAATGTGAGGGCAAGAAATAGGCCACAAAATAAAATGTTTAATTCAGCATCTGCATTAGAAACTGTTAAATGATACAGTGTGCTAAACTATATAAACATGAGTTTATATTTCCAGATGCTTGTTAGCATCTCTATGTGCAATAGACATCCCAAAAAACGAGTACCTGGTCTTGCCCCCAAAACCTGTTTTCTCTGTTATCTTCCCCATATCTACTGAAAACAACTCCTCTCTTCCAGTCTTTTAAACTAAAACTTTGGGATCAGCCTGAACCTCTCTTTTTCTTATACCCTCAATACAATCTCATATCATTTGGATATTTGTCCCCTCCAAATCTCATGTTGAAATGTGATCCCCACTGTTGAAGGTGGGGCTTAGTGGAAGGTGTTTGGATCATGGAAGTGGATCCTCACGAATGTCTTGGTTCCCTCACTGAGGTAACGAGTGACTTCTTACTCTATTAGTTCACATGACAGCCAGTAGTTTAAAAGAGCCTGGCAGCTCTCTCTGCTCTCTTACCATAAGACACACTGGCTCTACTTTCCTTCTGCCATAAGTAAAAGTTTCCTGAGGCCTCACCAAAAGTTGAGCAGATGCTGGTGCCATATTTCTTCTACAGTCTGCAGAACCTTGAGCCAAGTAAACCTCTTTTCTTTATAAATTACCCAGCCTTGTGGATCACCTGAGGTTGGGAGTTCGTGCCCATTCTCACCAATGTGGTGAAACCCCATCTCTACTAAAAATACAAAAAAATGAGCCAGGTGTGGTGGCATGCACCTGTAATCCCAGCTATTCACGAGGCTGAGGCAGGAGAATCACTTGAACCCGGGAGGCAGAGGTTGCAGTGAGCTGAGATTGTGCCATTCATTGCACTCTAGCCTGGATGACAAGAGCAAAACTCCGCCTCAAAGAAAAACAAAAACAAACAAACAAATATATATATATACACATATATATGTATATATATAACCCAGCCTTAAGTGTTCCCTTACAGCAATGCAAAATGAACGAATACACAATCCATCAACAAATCCTGTCTGGGCATCAACAAATATGCCCAGAATCCAGAATCCATGTCTCCTCACCTCTGCTTTGCCATCCTAATTCACCTAATTCGTCTCTTCTGGATCACAACAATAACCTCTAGCTGGTCTCTGCATTCATCCATGCCACCTGTAGTCTAAATCTCAACATGGCAGCCAGAATGAGTCTGCAATAACTTAGGTTAAGCCAGACCACTTCTCTAACATTTTTTAAAGACTTAATTTTTTTTTTTAGCAATTTTAAGTTCACAGCAAATTTGAGAGGAAGGTACATAGGTTTTTTATACATTTCCAACCTCCATGATGCTCATCTTTTCTTTCTATAAAGCCAAGTTTCTGACTTACATTATTTTTCTTCTCCTTAAATAATTTTTTACATTTCTTACAAGGCAGGTCTACTGTCAACAGATACCCTCAATTTTTATTTGTTTGAGAAAGTATTTATCCTTCACTTTTGAAAAAGAATTTCACAGGATACAGAATCCTAGGCTGTTTTTCTTTTCTCTCAATGCTTCAAATATTTCACTTCACTCTCTTCTCGCTTGCATGATTTCTGAGATGTCAGATACAAATCTTATCTTTGTTCCTCTATAGGGAAAGATTATTTTCCCCCTTCTGGCTTCTTTTAGGATTTTTTTCTTTAACTTAGATTTATTTATTTATTTATTTATTTTTTTTTTGTAGTTTGGAAAGGACATGTGTAGGTGCAGTTTCTGTTTGTTTGTTTTTAACATTTATTCTACTTATTCTCTGAGCTACCTGGATCTGTAGTTTGGTGTCTGACTTTAATTTGAAGAAATTCTCAGTCATTATTGTTTCAAATATTTTTTGTTTTTCTTTTCCTTCTAGTATTCTAGTATTCCCGTTACTTGTATGTTACATTTTTTTGTAATTGTCCCACAGTTCTTGGATATTCGGTTCTGGGTTTTGTTTTGTTTGTCTTTGTTCTCTTTACTTTTCTTAATGGAAATTTCCATTGAGATATCCTCAAGCTCAGAGATTATATCTTCAGCTATGCCCAGTCTACTAGTAAGCCCATCAAAGTCATTCTTCCTTTCTGTTATAGTGTTTTTGATCTCTAGCATTTCTTCTTAGTTCCTTGAATTTCCATCTCTTCATGTAAATTCCCCATCTGTTCTTGCATGCTGTCGATTACAGCCCTTAGCATATTAATCATAGTTGTTTTAAATTCCTGGTCTGATAATTCCAAGATCCCTGCCATGTCTAGTTCTGATGCTTGCTTTCTTTTCAAATTGCACCTTTTGCCTTGTAACTTTTATTGAAAGCTAGACATGATGTATTAGGTGAAAGGAACTACTATAAATAGGGCTTTAGTAATGTTGTGATAAGATGGGAACAGGAAGCATGCTGAAGTTTTTATAATTATGTCTGTCTTTTAGGAAGCGTATGTCGCTGGACTGTGACATTCACAAGTGTTCCTTGTTTGTTTGATTGTTTTTCTCCTCCCTTGACTTGGAGGGGATGGCTAGAGTAGACTTGAGTTGGGTATTTATCTTGTCTCATGTGGAAGAATAGAGCTGTTGCTTATTGCCTTTTTCCCAGGTCAGTTAGTCTGTGATAACAGCCCCCAGGCTAGCCTCTGGTTAACTAACTTCTCCGGAGGGCAG
Source organism: Hylobates moloch (assembly GCF_009828535.3). Taxonomy (NCBI): domain Eukaryota; kingdom Metazoa; phylum Chordata; class Mammalia; order Primates; family Hylobatidae; genus Hylobates; species Hylobates moloch. The sequence continues at coordinate 205,660,304 of NW_026652276.1, forward strand.
ATCTTGTTAAGAAGAATGGAGTGCTCTGGTGTATCTCAAATGGTTACTTTTTCCCTCTTCCTGCTGGAAGCATAAAGAGATTTTTCTTCAGTATTTACTGTAAGAATCTGGGTAAGCTCCTGGAGGTAAATCTCACAAAATTGTCAAGTCCGCCTAGTGACTGGATCCCCTTGGACTTTTTAACTCAGAATTGTCCACACTGAGCCTCCAGCAGTTTGTCAATGACAGCTCTAGATTTCCTACTGGGATACAGGTTCCTGCGGTGGGTTCTGCTCATTTAGTCTCTGCTCTGGTATGTCGACTCCTTGGCTTCATTTGTCTCTCTAGTCTTCAGGGTAGCAGTTTGTCCTGTGTCCTCACTCTCTTCCAAATCCTAGAAGAGTTGTTAACATTTTTGTCTGTTGGAATTCTTACTTGTTGTTAGGATGAACTGGCAATATCTAAGCTCTTTACAAGGCTAAGAAAAGAAATAATAAGAATTAGAGTAAGAATCAATGAAATACAAAACAGTAAAACAACGGAAAAAATTTAAATCAATATTCCTTCTTTAGAAAGATTAACAAAATCGACAGATCTTTAACTGAGCTGACCAAAAGAAAGAGAGAGAAGAGACAGATTATTAAAATCAGGAATAAAACAAAGAACATCACTACCAACTTTGCAAAAATAAAAACAGTTGTAAAATCTATTAGAGTTCTCCAGAGAAATAGAACCAATAGGACATATGGAGATATGCATCATAGGATTTATTATAGGAATTAGCCTGCATGATTATGGAGGCTGAGAAGTTCCACAATATGCTGTCTTCAAGCTGTAGAACCAGGAAAGCTAGTGATGTGATTGCTCTGATTCTGAAAACCTGAAAACCAGGAAAGCCTGTGGTATAATTTCCAGTTCAAGGAATTCAGTCTTCTGTTTAGACTGCCCTTAGAGAGCTGAATTGTCACTCAAAAAGGTATGTTGAAGCCCCAACCTTCAGTTCCTCAAAATTTGACCTTATTTGAAATAAGACATTGCAGATATATTAACGAAATATTAATTAATTATTTAAAATATTAGTTAAGTTAGATGAGGTCATATTGGAAAGGATGGACTATTAAGCTGCCATGACTGGTGTTTTTATGAGAAGAGTCACACAGAGAGAAAATGGCCTTGTGAAGATGAGGGCAGATTTTGGCGTTAGGAAGGATCTTCTCCTAGAGCAGAGATCCAGCTTTTTAGCTTCCCTGGGCCACATTGGAAGAAGAATTGTCTTGGGCCACACATAACACACACTAACACTAATGATAGCTGACGAGAAAAAAAAATGCAAAAAACATCTCATAATGTTTTAAGAAAGTTTACAAATTTGTGTTGGGCTGCATTCAAAGCCATCCTGGGCCGCATGCAGCCTGTGGGCCGTGGGTTGAACAAGCTGGTCCTAGAGGCTTAAGAGGGAGCACAGCCCTGCCAACACCTTGATTTTGGACTTCCAGTCTCCTGAACTGTCAGAGAATAAATTCTTGTTGTTTTAAGCCACTCTGTTTACAACAATTGCCCTAAGAAACGAGTATATCCTCTGTGATGGTTAATTTTACGTGTCAACTTGACTGTGTTAAGGGATGCCCAGATAACTGTAAAATATTACTTCTGATTGTGTCTGTGAGGGTGTTTCCAGAAGAGATTAGCATTTGAATCAGTAGACTGAGTAAATAAAGAACATCTGCCCTCACCAAAGTGGGCTAGCATCACCCAGTCCATGTGGACGATGGGTGATTTTGCTCTCTTCCTAAGCTAAGAGGCCACCTCTTGGCCTTGGACATCAGCACTCCATATTCTCAGGCCTTTGGATTCTGGACTTATATCAATGGTCCTCTTCCACTCCCCATGCAGGTTCTCAGGCCTTCAGACTCAGACTGAATTACACTACCAACTTCTCTGGTTTTTCAGCCTGCAGACAGCATAATATGGGACTTCTTATCCTCTACAATCATGCAACTTAATTTCCATAATAAATCCCATACTATATGCTTATATATGTGCTATTGGTTTTGCACTTCTGAAGGACCGTATCTTATAACTTTTCATTTCTGCAGGGTTGGTAGTAATGTTCCCTCTTTCATTCCTGATTTTGACAATCTGTGTCTTCTCTATTTTCCTTGTAAAAGTCTAGTAAAACATTTGCCAATTTTGTTCATCTTTTCAAAGAAGCAACACTAATTTTATTTTTTTCCTCCTGTCTTATATTTTATTGATGTTTACTCTAATCTTTATTACTTTCTTTCTTAGCTTTGCTTTAGATTTAGCTTCCTCATCATTTTCTAGTTTCTTAAGGTATAATCTTACATTATTGCTTTGAAAATTTTCTTCTCTTCACAGAGAGGTGCTTAATGTCTAAGTGCTACTTGATTGCTAATTGATTCTGGAAACATCCTCACAGACACACCCAGAAGTAATGTTTTTCTTGCTAGATGAATGTCAGGTATTCCTTGACCCAGGAAAGTTGACACTCAAAATTATCTATTACATAAGAGAATGTTATTAATAACTTTCTTCTAATAAATTGGATAATTTAGATGAAATTGGCAAATTCGTATAAAAGCACAAATAACAAAAACCAACTCATGAAAAAATTGAAGATGCAAGTAATAACTACAAGGGGTAATAAAATTGAATTCATAATCTGAAATCTTTCTACAAATAAAATCCCCAACTGAAATGATTTTACTCATAAATTCTACTAAATATTTAAGAAGAAATAATAGCAACCCTTTAAAAATTCTTTCAGAAAATCAAGAAAGGACCATTTCTCAACTCACTCTATGAGGCCAGTGACACTATGACACCAGAGCCAGAGAAAGACATCACAAGTAAAAAACAAATAAATAAACTACAGACTAACATATCTATCAAATCAGTCAGGAAAGAAAGAGCAAATAAATCACTGGCACCCAAATCATTTTCTCTCCAACTTTTGCTTTTGAGGGATCCCCAACTAAGACAGTTGGTGATAATCCAGATTAATAATTAAAAAAGGCAGGAGGGAAATGGGCAAGGAAAGCCCTTCTATAAGGGAAACTCTATAATGAATATTATTGGGAATAATTTGGGAAATTTGAAAATGAACTATTAGGGAATAATACTGTTTCATGTTTAATTTCTTGGCTCTGATGATGATATTGTGTTAAGTAGGAAAATATTCTTGTTCTTAAGAGGTAACATGCTGAAGTGTTTATGGGGAAAACATCAATAATGCCTGTAACCTATAACTTTTTTCAAATGGTGAGAAAAAATTGGAGAAAAAATAAACAAGTGTGAAAACATAGTAAATGGTGGGTTACTTTAGGTAAATAGTAAACGTGCATTCATTGTTGTTGTCTTTCAACTTCTCTATCGGTTAACCTTTTGAAAAAAATGAAATTCAGTAGAGAAGTACAAAAACCACAGTGAGATACCACTGCACGCCTATTACAATGGTTGAAACTAAAAAAAAAAACTGGCAATATCAAGCACTATTGACAAAGACTATTGACAATATACTTTGCGGGTGGGAATGCAAAATGGTACAGCAACTTTAGCAAACAGTTGGCAGTTTCTTATAAAGTTAAAAAATATACTTATGATATCACCCAAAATTCTCACTCCTAGCTAGTTACCAAACAGGCATGAAAACTTGTGTTCACATAAAAATCTATATGTGGACATTTATAGTGGCTTTATTAATAATCACCAAGTTTTGAAACAATTCAAATGTCCCTCGGCTGAGAAAGAAATGCATAAACACACAGTGGTACATTCATACAATGGAATACTCCTCAGCAATAGAAAGAGACAAACTACTGATACACGCAACATGGATGAACATCCAACGTACTCTGCTAGTGAAAGAAGCCAGATGGAAATGCTATGTACGATACAATTCCATTTATATGACATTCTGCAACAATCAAAAAAGAGAGAAGACCGTGGTTGGGCAGGGAATGGAATAAAGTTGGCTACAAAGGGGGATGGGAAGATTTTCTGAAATAATGAGACTGTTTTATACTTTGCAGTGGTGGTTACACAACTGTGCATGCTCAGGACTGTGTGCTAACAGGAGTGAATTTACTGTACATTAACTATATGGTAATATTAAAATTAAATAAAATTGTTAGTTTGAAAAAAATCAGATCACTTCATCTAAAACCCTCCAATGGTGTGTTACTCAGAATAAAAAGCAATCATTACAATAGTTTACAAGGCTCCCTTTAGCTCTTTGATCTCATCTACTTCTCTTCCTTCTTTTCCAGCTTCACTAGCTGCTTTACATTCCTGAAACCTATCAGACATATTCCTACCTCAGAACCTGCTTTCTCCCCCAGTTGCTATAAGACTTGATTGCTCTCTTCAAGTCTTAATTTAATGTCATATTAGCAATAAGGTCTTCTTCATAACCCCACCTTTCCCTGGTACTCCTTTCCTCCGTGGTAATTTTCACTACCAAAAATACTATGTATTCTAAAAACTATATACCATGTATTCTCCTTATTTATAGTGTCTGTCTGTCTCAACAAGAGAGGGCAAAGCTTCTTGATGATTTGTTCACAGCTATATCACATGCACCTACAATGGTGCTTAACATATAATAGTACTCATTCAATAGTTGTTGAATAAATTAGCTGAGATATAATGAAAGAGCTGTTACTTAAAATGCCCTACACTCAGTATCACTTGCTACTTTACATAACACACTAAAATCAATTACTTTACATAACACACTAAAATCAATTTCACCATAATTCTTAAAGAAATTGATCTTTTATTCTAATTTTACTTTTATGAGAAATAAGGAACTGATGAGGAAAAAAGATTAGGGATACAGTTTTTAAAATAAGTATCAGCATTTTCTTAGAATTCAGTAAATTACTTACATCTATAATATGGAATAAGGATTTGATCCTTTTCCTCTGTGAAGCTCTTCCTCCTACTTCTTCCCTCTCAACCACTGATCCCTCAGAGCACCACTTCACGTTTACCTTCCCACCATCTCTCCATCTTTCTTGCTGCTTGAAGTCAAACATTCAAAGGCTTCAAAATTGTGAATCATCAAGTAAATGTTAAATCGAGTTAATTATATCCAGTTATAGATATAGACATATATTTTGAAAATATTTTCATTGACTACTCTGAAACCACAAAAGTGTTACTGTTAAGTAACCAAAACGCCATTCCTAGTATTTTCTGATTAATCAAAATTTTACTGAACTTAATCTTAGATGTGAGTTTTTTGTTGTTGTTGTTGTTGTTGTTGAATGAGGAGCGGAAGACATTGGATAAGATCTAGACTGAAGAAATGTTGAACAGAAATGATTAACAATTTTTTAAAAGTATGTTATAGAAATTGGTTTTTGTGAAAAACACAAGACTATGAGAAAACTTTGAAATCACTTTATACTTTGGACAATTTGTTTTGAGTTATCAAAGTTTCCACTTTGACAGAGGAAGGATTCAATAAGAAAGTACATGTTGCAACTATAAAAAGTTGAAAGGCAAGTATAAATGAAAAAAGAAATTTAAGTTCCCGCTCCCTCCATTGTGGTTCAACCTCTTATAATAGCTTCCTAGTTGCTTTTTCATGCTCAGACTGTCCCCTACCAGCCTATGTAAACTGTTTGCAAGTTGATCTTCCTATTGCAGAGCTGTGATACTATTTCTCCATGCTCAAAAACCTTAAAAGCAAAGCCCCATTTCCTGAAGCACCACCATGTAAACATCTTTCAAAACGTGGCCCTATTATTAGATGGCCTTGGTGCATATTTTCTTTAATATTTCCCACAAGGCTTCTATGCACACGTAGCACAGAAGTCAAACTGGGCTGTTTATTCTTCAGTCACACCCACTGATTTCTTCCTGTATTCCTTTATAAATTAGCTCTCTCCTCCTGAAGTGTCCACTCCTCACACAATCTTTCATCAGCTCCTTCTAAAAGCCCACACATCCAGTTATCTCATAAAGCTTTCCATGCTCTCTTCTGACAAGCGTTCCCTCTATTCCAAAGTATTGCAGAACTTCACATCTTCCTGAGGCACCTAACAAGCCTCAGCTTATATCATAGTTGTCTACGTATTTATTTTATTCCTTCCCATCTATGTCATCCCTGCCTGATTTTGTAAGGTGTGAGGCTGTGACCTATTTACCTTTAGTTACTCAGGTAATAGGATAGAATCTTTTCTACATGACATGCTCAATTGTTCCTTGATTTATAAAGTGACTAAATATCAAGAGAGACACTATGGAATTACAGTTGCTGATCTGCTCAGCAGCCAAAACCTAGCTCAGATGTCCTCTTGAGAAATTTTCCAAAGACCTATTACAGGGATCTACAAGAAGACAAGGGTGCCTTGTTTTAATTCTCCTGCAGATCCCACAGAATACCCACTATGGAGGGAAAAACCCCTTTGAAAAGTATTGGACTGGGAAAAAGGAGATAGCCTGGGCATTGCCATTTTAAGTTTCACCTGCACCAATCTCTTTAATGATTTTTAAATAACATCATGTTATAATTTGGAAAAAGGAATACTGACTTACTTATGCTGAGTAGAACAGAAATCAGCAAGCAGAAAATACGTTTTCCCAGCAAGAAAACTGGGTTCCCTATAACAAGATTTTTCTGAAGACAAAGACATCCAACTACACATCTTCTTTGGTAGCTTTTAAATATCACTGTGTCACTAGGTCATGGTCTCTGCCACCTGAGTTAGACATGTGTCCCACACAGCAAGCATCCTACACAATTGCTGCATTTTAAACTCCCGAAGAGGCAAAAGAGGGGATTCAAATGTTCCCAATGAAGGAGGTTAGGTTTTTTTATTCAGAGTTTATGAAGCATCAAGTTAAAGGTAGTATTTGAATGCTCTAATAAAAATATATAAATATGTTATTATTCCACTCCTATACTTTCATTGCACTTAAAGAAATTAAGTTGTATAGATTTCATCAAGTTTATTTTTCAAAAGGAGAAAAATTAGAACTCAGAGTGCTTTACGTAGGATTCACAAAGCTTCAAAGGTCAGTGATCAGAGGAAATCAGATGACAACTGCATTTTAAAATTCTTGATTCTGCCCATAATTCCCCAAGGGAAAATCTGTAGCTCTATGTGCTAGTTCAGAGGTGAATTTTTTAAAAAAGAAACTTTCTTCCTACTCTGCTATTTATGCATATTTTATAAGTATTCAGAAGTAATTTGACATCTATACCTGAATATTAAAAATACAGCTTTGTTTTAACATACAACATAGTTTTATGAATCATGCATATAAAATACTATTAGAAAAACTTCTTTGTAACATAATGATTGCCTGCCTTAAAAGAAAATACATTATAAAACAGTAAGGCCGGTTTTAAATTGTGCATAGAACCAGTAATTGTATCTTTAAGGCAATTAGAAGATTTATTGAATATTGGTTAAAAGCAGATTGACAATGACATTAAAGAATAAAGTGTAATTTATTTGGTGCTACTTTGTGAATGCTTCCAAGTACAAATCATCTCACAATACCATATACAACATACTTTCAATCACAACTCAAATATAAAATAACCTACAAAATCACATGGCTATAATCAATATACAGTAATTGTATTTTTAAAAGAAGAAAAAACGTTAGCAATTTTAAGTTAAGTTGCAGTAACTTTTTTCAAAGAAAATATTAGCACCATACCAGATAAAATGATCTAAAACTATTGGCCTTCTCGTTCTTCTTAAATAACTAAATAGAAACTTTTTTTCAAAGCACAAATATTAATTTGTAAAATCAGTTCTGCAGTAGTTAATATTTCTTTCTTTATTGTTTCTTTTTTGCATTTTTCCCTATAAGGAAAAACATGAATTAGAAACTTTCACGGGATATGAAAATCAAACAAATAAATCTGACCCAACCAAGTACTATCCTTCAGCAATGAGTTCCGACAGAAGCAAAAGTGGACATTTCACGGCGTATGGTACTGAAAGGCGAGAGTTCGAGTTCCGTGGTGTACTCGTTGTCATTGTCATCACTGGTCACCGTTGAAGACTTCTGAATGCATTCCTCACAGCAACAGCAGCAGCACTCCATGAAGGCCCGACTGAAGGGTTTGCAGAGACAGAAAAGGAGGACTGGGGTGACACAGGACTTAAAGAACAAAAGGAACTGGCTGATGATATTAAGGAGGTCCATTGTCTGCTGCGAAACCCCTGTAGCCATGTAGGCTGTAACGATGTTGCAGATATTTTCAGGAATAATGCAAAAGCCATATAAAATGGTCAGTGCCACTACCGTACAGTTCATCTGGCTCTCCAGTTGAATCTGCCGCTTATTCCCTCGGGTACAGGCTTTCTCTGCTTTGCGGATTTTCCTCGCAGTCACTAGAGAGCAAGTGATGGTGAAAAGCGTGGGCAAACAAAAGTAACAGCCAAAATACCACCAGAGTCTCGCACTGTCGTAGGTGAGGGCTAGAACATAGATGGTGTCCGGTAAATCAGGAGAGATCTTAATAATGCACCTTTCTGCCGGAGCTCGGCCACTAAACCCCAAATCCTCCTTGCTCAGCTGGCGGAGAACAACTTCTGGAAGTGCTAACAGTAGAGCTCCCACCCATATAACAGCGAGCTTGGCAGTTGTTGAGGAACAGTTTTCGATCATTTCATAGTACATCTGTACGTTGGTGGCAGCACGGAAGCGGTCTATGCACAGAGCACATAAGGTGAAGGTGGTGACTCCCAGAGAAGCGACCTGTGGGGGAACATAGAAGACATTTATTCCCGGTGTCCCCCGAAAGATCAAAGCACTAGGAAATAAATGCAGATTGGCAAAACCGTAAAAAAAAACCGGATAAATAAAAATAAGAGAGAGAGAGAGAACAGTCTTTCAGAATGAGGCATGGGTAACTGGGCTCAGGACATCAGCTGAATCATTGTAAGCATAAAAAAAGAAAACAAACTGTAGTGGTTTGAAGGTCATAGAGTGCAGAACATTTAGCACTGGAAGGATCCATAAAGATCAGCTAGTCCAATCCCTTTTTGTTATAGATCAGAACCCAGATACACTAAAAATTTTATTCACCACGAAAATGTCTGCCACTAGGAGATCTAGATAAGGAGTCAGAGTAGTGCAGAAATTCCCATTTTCATTGCTGACCAGGATGCTCATGTTTTCCAGTGTGAGGGTCAGTAGTGTGACTTACACACAGCAAACACTAGAGAGCTTATTGTCTCCAATGGACTAAATGATTAGAGGGCTCCTCCAATTTTTCCTAAACGCAAAATAAAGTATTACAATATTATTTTCAAAGGCATACACTTACGGAAAACAAGAAAGGGAAATTCTCCAGAGGCCAAAATCAAAAAGGAAACAAATTTCAAACAGGCCAGAGACCCCTCCCTCTTCATGCTGCGTGTTTGCCCTAGGGGCACCTGCCAATCCTGATGAGGGTTTCAAGTTAGTTTTAGCTAGAAAAGTGAGGCAAGGTGCCCAGGTACACAGAGACAGGAAATAGAGCTGGGGCCAATGTGGGTGGGGATTGGGTCAAAGACTCCCTATGAATTTGGAACTCCTCAAATGCTGACATCTTTAGAGGTGTAAAGGGAAAAAAGAAAGAGATACTGAAGAAATCTGCCTGGATGACAGGATTTGGGTCTGGATGAACTAGGGGAAAAGGAAGGAAAAAATGACAAATTCTAACCGGGAGCCTGAACTTACATGGTGTTAGGATTAGAATTTCCAGGATCTATGTGGCTCAGAAAACCACAATTCAAAATACAATTTAAAATAATCCCAGGCACCTGGTAAAAATCAAACATAAATCCACTCTGGAAGAATGCACTTTAAAACCAGGCCTCGAAAAATCCTATAGTTAAAATTCAAGGGACACGGGTTCACAAAATCAAGTCACAATATGCAAGAGACAATTAGCCACTATGAATTTATATGCCAAAGATACAGAATCAGACATAAGAAGTATATTTATCATAAAATAGGTATGTATATCAAATTTAAAGAAATAGGAGATACTAAAATAGAACATGTAAAAATACATGAAAATATGCAGAAAATAGCGAAAAAGAATGTCTAGATATCCCAAACACAGGAAAATTTTGGAGCAGAAAACTCTTTGACAATAACCACATGAAAAACTGTATTCAAAAAGGCACTGCTAAGCATATGGTCCAGACATCTAAAAAAATCAACATTTAAAGGTTAAGAACCAAAAATATGTACCTATTTTTTTTTTCACATAGAGGCTCTCCAGGAATGTAAACACATGTTCCTAATGTAAGCATGCTATCATTTCATTTACTTATAAAACATTTATTAAGCATTCTACATGTACTCAAATGGGGCAAACAGATACATATCCAACACAAGCACACATTTATTGATATCAACTCTATGCCGAGCACTATGCTTGGTATCGAGAAAATAGAAAGTTACAAGAAGCAGTCCCTTCCCTCAAGCAAATCATAGTCAACCAAGATGGGGACGATGGTTCTCAAAGTTACAACATAAACACAGCAATCACCTGGCAATATTAAACCTACTTAAATATTTTGGGGAAATTTTAAGTAATTTAATATGTAATAAATGTCATTATTTATATATTTAAACAAGAACAATGAGTAGAAGGTAAAATGTTAATAACGTTTCAGATAAAATATGAGACTAAAAGAAAATTCCCTGAGTGGATGGAATGCTTTGGTCTGCATCCCAGACAACTTGAATATATGCATTTGCTCTCCCCTGCTTGCTGCTAGGAAGGTTTAAGAAGCATGGTTACAGGCCATTCCCTGGTAAAGGGGCAGGGGAAATGTAAGTATAATGTTAATATCTAATTTTTTAAAAGTCAAAGGGATGATGTTGACAAAAGGGAAACCATTTGTCATACAATTTTAGTACTCAAAACATTAGTTGTTTATCTACTATATTCAAGCTGTCATTCTCCCCAGAGCTATGGCAACTTGCCTTGTGGATTCTGACAGTTCCAATGTCAAATATTCCTCCTTATATGCTACATATCAGATGGTGTCTACTAGTTCTAATATGGAAAATAAGGACATTGTATTTATGCCCTGACTACTCTCATAACTAGTAGTGGAGATAGTCTGAAAATGAGGTATAATGAGGTGTTAACTATATTAAAAGCAAAAATGAAAAAAAAATACGGCTAGCAAAGCTCTAGATCAGTGCAGATAAAGAGGCACAATTGGGCTTATAACCACAATTCTTATTCTCCAAATTTTTCAGAATGTCTCCCATAAACATTGGTATAAGAAACATCAACCTAATATGACTGCAAATGACAAAAAAAAAATCTCCACCTCCATCTTTTAATAATTAACTTTCAAATTAAAAATTGTTCACATTGATGAAAATTCATTTTGCATCTACGCTAAGGCACAAAATAATTCTAAAATTGAGGTCCACATTGTACAACTGTCTTATGATCATGTTTTAAAATGTCAGCAATTGCCATACTTAAAGACATCTAAGAACGGCTGGCCACTTCCTAAAATTCTGTATCAAACAGTATCATGTAGAAATTACAGTACATTAATTTATAGATTTTTGAAACTTGACATTTGTATATTAGTTTTTCAGATGTTTTGATTCATTTCTCTTAAGTCTGTTAAAAAAAAAACAAAACTTCTTAAACTATCGGAAACCCTCGTCAAGGCTTTCGTGCCATCTTCACTAAGGCAAATCTTTGTGCATGCTTCCCCGTCACTTTATAGCCCGAGTGAGTCCACAAATACAAGGCTACCAAAGTTTATGCTATGCATCCTTTTGAAATCATAAATAGGATTTCTATTAAAAGGAAAGCTCAGTAACATAAAAATACTGGAGACTCTGAGGAGAGGCAATCTTTTAGAGGCTCAGAACATCTATTTGCTTGGTGGTTTTCTATCATTACTTGCAAAGAACACACAATGCACAAAAGACAGCATCTTCTCTATTAATCTCCCTAGTTTTAAATCTACAGATTGAAAAAATATGGATCAATTATCACAAATGCTAGTAACTGCATACCTAACTCCAGGAAGTTACAAAGTCTTTAATGAAAGGTAACGGCAAATGCATGTGGGTGAACATGTATTAAGATGGGTGTGTTAGATTACCAACTCCTTAGATATCAGAAGCTGTGCTGCACATCCGCTCTTAATTAGAAGATGTTAACTGCCTAAGAAAGCAAAACAATGTTTTTCCAGGTTCTTTACCTTCAATCTCAAAAGACAACCAAAGCCAGGACAAATGTTAAGCAAGATTTACATGTATTCCAACTTATCATCAAGAATTCTACACTGTGTTTTATCTGAGGATGCTCAATTCTTCAGTCATATTCCCAAAAGCTTTAGTACCAAGTCAAAAGCTCAAACATATATGATCTGTAGTCTTTTTGATAAATCATGAATTAAGGAATCCTCCCCAGTTTTCACATACAAATTTCAAAAAGCTCCTATATCCAGGCTTCTGTTTTCAAATTGAACTTTTCTCTGATAGTACTCTCTGCAGTTAGGATCCAGCTGCAACAGGGTAAACAGTCCAGAAAGGTCACAAGAGCAACAGAGAAAGTTGTTGAAGGAGCCAATGAAGAAAGCAGCACTGCTCCAAATGCAGCTAGCACTCGGGATGCAGTTGCTCTTGGCAACTCCATCCCAAATGCCAGTCCTAGACATCTACTCTCTCCTGCTGCCACTGCCTGCAGTGATATTACTTCAGATCTTTTTTCTGTAAATTCACTTACACACTATATTTTATGGTGTGAAAGAGCAAGAAATGTACAAAGGCCTTGTCAGTACTTTTCCAAATTATTTATAGGAGGCAGGCCGGGCGCAGTGGCTCATGCTTGTAATCCCAGCACTTTGGGAGGCCGAGGCGGGCGGATCACGAGGTCAGGAGATCGAGACCACGGTGAAACCTCGTCTCTACTAAAAATACAAAAAAATTAGCCGGGCGTGGTGGTGGGCGCCTGCAGTCCCAGCTACTCGGAGAGGCTGAGGCAGGAGAATGGCGTGAACCCGGGAGGTGGAGCTTGCAGTGAGCCGAGATTGCGCCACTGCACTCTAGCCTGGGCGACAGAGCGAGACTCCATCTCAAAAAATAAATAAATAAATAAAATAAACATATGTAAAGAAGTAACTGCACACCTCAGAAATTAATTGATAAAAATCATATGAATAATGAGTGGCATTCTAATTTCTGCTTACTCAAACATGAAATCTATCCATGTAATTAAAATTCCTAGATGTTGGAGCAACATGAAAAGATTTCTATCACAATTTTGAAATGTACTTGTTTACATACAGCTTATTAAAAATTCTACCAAGATGAATAGTGCAATTATGTGCAATTATAAAACTGCATCATGAACGCCAGATCTTCTGCATTTAATGACCATATCTGATTGCTAAAATTCAATATCACCATGAAATATGCTCTCGGGAGTAAAGCTGTTAAGCATTGGCTTAGACGGGTAGTTCTTTGAAGCAACATCCTGAGAGACTGAATGAGTAAGATGCAATCTCTTATTAATTAAACTGCAATGGGAGGAATAATTAACAGCAACAAAAGCAGAACTGTAAACACTTTTCAGAGACAAGACTATTAATTTTGAGAATTTCAAGATCAGAGGAAAATTAGAAACAAAATTTTAACTATTGGGGAAAATAAGATATTGAGCATTTTGAGAGGATTGGCATTAGAATACAGAGACAGCAAAGGAATCAAAATAAACAACTCTTAAGATCTTTCAAACAACAATGTTCTGCTTTTCTTTGTGTCCCAGAGTAACAACAATAAAGCTCCTTCAGCTCCCACCCAGCCCACATGTGGAGCAGTGAGGCTTTGGACACCAAAATGAGCGGTTTAGGGTCATTCTTCTTGATCACCCCTAAACTGTTCCCATTATTATGCCTTTATTGAACACTGTATTACTAGCAAAGAGACCACTGCATTAGCACAATGCTATATGTGTGTGTGTCTTGTTTTTAAGAGAGAAAGAGAGAGAATCTATAAAATATACTGTAGCTGCTGCTGGGAACAATGATGAATAAAGCAGGAATTTTATTCTCAAGAGGTTTGCAATCCATGACAGAATTTCTTGACTATCTCCCACCTGCTACCATGCAGCCAGCAAGTTGCTTTATATATGGAGTGACTCATTACAGTCTACTAGGCAGAGAGGATTGACTAACAGTTTCTGGCATGCTCACTGTGACTCCCCTTGATCTGGGACATATCCATGTTTGCCTGGAGACTGCAGCTGAGAATCACTAGTTTAACAAGATTGGAAGACAAACATAATTTCACAATATCTCCTAGGGAAATTGCTACAGATGTCTAACTTTACAGGCTGACCAAATTATAAAACCTCTCATGATGTATAGTTGCATTTCAAGAGATATGACCTAATTCTTTGCAAATATCATCTATGCCCTACTTAGTCTATTAGACTAGGATAACCTTGGGATTGTCAGTTTGACTGTTTATTAACAATGCAGTACAGTAATGATTTGTATTTTAACTGAAGTATCTATTTAAATCCGTGGGATACAAGGATGGTACAAAAAGGAAAGAGAACTTGAAGACCACCTGGAATTCATGTCTAAATGTACTCTTTGTTGCTCTTGACATACATAGTAACCCTTGTAAAGTTGTAAAAGTTTGCTCCTGTGTAGGAAAAAAAAATAGCCCAGGAAGGATTGCCATTAGCTTTATACGTTACTTTAGTCATTTAGAAAATCATTAAATAAATCATTTAAAGTTTGGATGGGTTTCTTAAGTTTTCTCTTAAATGATAATATAGAGATAATAGATAAATTTTCTCTTATAATGATAATTTTAGGGGTAAAATTTATGCTATTACAATATTTACTCATTTAGAGATTTATAAGATACTGGGGAATGAATACTAAGGGCTTAAAACACTCATATTATAAAATAATTTTATTATATTCTATATTTTGAATGTTTTTCTAACTAACAAATCTCCACTTTGAAGTCATCTAAAAAGGTTTATTCCTAATTACAGTCAAGGTGCAATTGGCTCAATTTAATGATCCAGATATTTCAAGGGACATTCCAGATGTTCAATATTCAAGCGACATTCAATACTCTGACAGATGAGTTCTCATCTTCTCCTTGCCTCAGTTTTCTTAATAAGGAGCAAGGTAATATGTATTTCTCCCCTTATTGTGGATGCAGATATGATACACTATGAAAGTCTACCATGAAATGGAAAAAAAAAAGAACCTATAAAGTATGGAGGATTTTGAAAATATAATGGAAGTTTTTGTGAATGGCTTCTTGAGTTACGTTTAAATTTTGTTATAGAAAGAAACAACAAAAAACAGGTAGTTTGGTTAGGATAATGAAGGAGTACAAATACAGTCACCCGCATGGAAATGATACGGGTCCTCATCTAGTCCCTTATCACCACTGGCAAGACTGAATTTAGAGAAACCCAACTTGGTAGTTATGAGAACCATAAATATACCTCAGCTTTTAAATATTTTGTCCCTCTGTTAAACATGTATTTATGAGATCATGAGTCCCAAATTTTGGTTCAGCACCTATGCTGTCCAACTTAAGACAGCTACTTTATACCCCTGATGAGAAATTAACCCAGTCAGTAAGTTACATGACAACAATGACTTTGGGGAAAGATTCAGAGTGAAACTCTCTCTTGATAAAATAAGAAAAAATGTATCGCTCTTTCCAGTAATTTTACGTCCCACGTTTCCCTAGGTTTCTCTTAAAAAAAAATACAAACAGAAAGAAACTTATAAGGCAAAATACTTAATAAAAGGTATAGAGCATACTTTATAAGTCAAGATATAACTAGATTTCATTTTTCCCACTGCTCAAGTTTCTAATTTAAAGCAACTATCAGGACCTGAGGAACCTGGGCTACCATAGCCACTTTGTGCTACATTAAATCTCTGTTCATTCAAAATGATATGAAGAAAGAGCCCATGGGTGCTTTATGAAAAACAGTAATCTACAGAGATCCCGTCTTAGTTACTGCTGCATTTCTCAGAAGCTTACTGCAGACAAGTAAAAAACGATTAAAAATGAGAGCAAGATGTGAAGTAGACAACACAGAGCCCATAAAATACAAATCATAAAGTAAATTGTGTCTTTCGCAAAACTTTCTGGTACAAATCAGTGATAACACTGATGGGAAAAGAAAAAACAAAAGTGTCCTTCTAAGCAAAATTGCCTTCCTATGAAATTGAATCTACATGCTTGAGTACAGTGAAATGACTAGAATACACTGATTTTTATAAAACAGGAAAATTTCTAACCAAGGTCTTGTTAACTGCATTCTAGGCTGGCTTATATTTTACATAAAAAATCTGTAAGTACATCTATTTATGTGCTGTCCTTTGTTTACAAGTAACCCTCAAAACAAGGGCATTATTGTTAAGAAAACCCATTCATTTGGGCCGTGAATGATAACCTATTATGTCAGTGGTTACAGGCCTAACGACCAGTCAGGAAAAGAGCAGGATGAGCCCAGGGTAGAACCTCTAAATGGCTGGAGCTTGTATGCCTTTGGCTTCTTCTTGCATTTTTCCATTATCCTTGTCCTTGCAGCATTTCAGGACAGCTTCCCATGGGAGATACTTTTTTGAGCACGAGTCAGGGAGCAAGTTTATTAGAGCCACTGTTTATCAGACTGCTCTGAATAAGATGATCTTTTGCAAAAGGTCTTCATTTTGGAGTGTATGCAGATCATGATACTATGGCAGTGACACACTTCGATTAGTATTTCTAAACCAAAAGCAGAGAAGAAGAGACTTTCCTCACCCCTTACATTCACGTATACACTGCTTGTGCACTCTCTGGAATGAAACAGAACTCTGGCAGCCACTCTTCCACAGTCAAAGAGAAGACTTCTTATCCTTATCAACTGATATTTAGTCTGATATGCCCACATATAATAAATAACCATTTATTTCTAATATACTCAGACTATTCAATTTATACATGATTCCCAATGCCATGGGGGAAAAATATTTTGAAAGCATCAACTATCAACTGTCATTATTGCCTCATTCTCCACCTTCTTTTCTTTTGCCTAAGCTTGATACCACACTTTCCTTATTTTAAAAGCCATTTAAGACTATTTAAAAATCAACATATTCTCCCAAAACTTGTCTTGATTCCCTAAATCCTCTTTTCCTTTATAGTCCTATCTTGAATTAAGGTTTCTTACCAATTATGATGTCTATAGCACAGTACATTCCTTATATGGTTAAAAAAATTCATTTAACTACAACCTGTCTAACATGTTATAATTCCTATCAATCTGTCAGGTGTTTATTAAAATAAAAATGTAAATGAAACAAGATTAGCATCACTTTAAGACATAAACCATCTATATTAGATTCTAAAGATTCCATGTTTATTCTCAGTAATTACAAAATCATTTCAAAATGTAATATTTCCCCCAAGCCCACAGTCCAGCTTTCAATCTTTGGTATTATTATGATGTTCCTAATTAATCTTAAAGTGACCTGGAATTTCAGTTCCTTACCTTGGGGTTCTGATGAGTTTCCAAAAAGCAGTGACACATTTTTACCTATTTCCCTTTCTGACTAATGATATTGATTTGCATTTGTGAACTCAAACTAAAAACAAAATTATGTATAGTTAGGTCATCATGATTTTAATAAAACTGAAAAACCATATTTTAGGACAAAATTTATCTGCTTTTAACCAAAATTTCACTATTGGTAGTCTGTTAAGGAAATTTCTTTCTTGATGCAATCTTCTTATAAAAGGCAGTTATTTCTAAATCGCATATCTTGATGCGAATTGGCTTATCAGATGCTTTTCCGATATAAAAAGGATTTGAACTAGGGAGACAATAGTAAAGACAGGCCCTGAAGATGGGAATTGATGAGGAAGGGGCTATTTTGACAGAAAAAAAAAAAAAAGTAACATCCCCGAGTAGAGTCACAGACCTAATAAGAATGTCTCATTCTAGGCAGGGATCAAATCAATGACCTTGGCCTCATTAATGAATGCTATGAACTATTCAAGTGTACAGACAGATAACACTGAAAACCATTACAAATTCACAAATGGAAAGTATTCTGTCTCAAGAACAAGACTGGCACAGTGATCATATCCTGTGTTTTATGGAAGTTTATGAACAGTATCTACACTTACTCTGCAAATAAAAAAAGACCCTCCATATTTGAGGTTGCAGTAATCCCATTCTCAACTCCACTCTGAAATTTTGGATGAGATCATCTCTTCTGGCACAAAGAATATTATTCCAATTAGGATATTTAAGAGTTAGTCTTGGCAACAAGGTTGAGTTCATTATTGGACCTTGGCAGCTCAATTCATGGGAAGTGAAATGACAGGCGCATCCCTGGAGGATGGAGCAGAAGTGTAGAGGCAGAGACAAACTGCATGGCATAGCTGCCTTCCCATCCCTCTCCCACAATCTACATCCCAGACACAGGTCCATGTGCTTCCAATGGGATACTGTTAAATCAGGTTGCCGCACATAAGACGAATGCCATTAAAGGTGTAAAAATTGTATCAAGGTCCATGCAGCCTAAGTATGAAAGCAAAGGTAGACCCTCACCCACTCAGCCCTTTGGTAAACTTATAAGCTCATATCTGTTTTACTTCTGCAGACACACTTGCTTCCTTGTCTCTGTGGAAGGATACTTTGCTGACATAGCAGGATACCTTGGAAGCCCTCAGGAGCTCAGAATAAATCTTCACTCTGATTATGTGCTTGAGAGATTAATCCAGTTCTTGAGAAAGTCCATTCATCATGCTCCCCTTTCCTCGACTCCACAATGGAGTCTAAAGTAATCCCCTTGTCCATCTTCTTTCTTAGGTTCTCCAAGATCAGGTTAAACAATTTGTACATGTTTTGATTTTTTCAGAAGAAAAGGACTCAATTTTATATACTGTTATTACATTGCCAAATAAGCCATTCATTTAAATAAAATGTTTAACTTTGACGTATTTAATGTCCTTATAGCTAATAAGGACTAATTGTAAAGCAGAGATAGATATCCTAGGCACTGGCACAAATTCCATATTTTAAAAGAAATTTCTAGAACTGAACTATCTGCTGAATTATTTTGCCAATTATTATTATGGGCTTTCTATCCTGCGAAAGCTAAAGAAAATAAAAAAGCAAGAATTAAAAGATTTTCACATTTGTAACTTTTCATCATGGATCTAGGCTGTATGGGCATTTATGAAGATTAATAGTAAGAATATAATTGAAAAGAATTAGAGGGAGCACAGTTTTCCCTTTAATTTCTCCATCTCTGGTCTTAACAAGTACAACTGTGACTTGACCCATTTCAGTGCCATTTCTGAGCTTCCACGATGCTTTTTTCAAACCTCTATTATAATATTCATCATGGTGTTGAATATTACTTTACTTTTCTGTAATTTTAACGGCAGTGGCTCATCTATGATATTCATCTTTGGAAACTTTTCCCCCTCTTCCTCTATTGCCTTCTTCTCCTGCCCACTCCTAATAGTACCTCGCATAGAAGAAAAGCCAGGTAAACATTTGATAAATCAATGAATGGTGAACAAATGAATAATGATGACACCTATGGAAAAGGATTACAGAAAATAATAAATTATTCAAATTGTTCTTTAATCAGTTATTAGGTGCTGCTGTTTTATATATAATCCTTAAAAGCTGAATGCCAGACAGTATCTATAGAAGGGAAGTAAAAAAAATCAATTTTCCTATTTATAATTCATTGACAAGCTTTAGAAAAGGACACATTCTCATTATGATCAATGGCTAAGGAAATTATTTGGATTCCTTATTTGAATATTATAAAGCTTTTCTTTCTTGTGGAAGATCCAAATTCAGTTAACTTCACTATACACCATTCAGAAATGGAGTTATAAACAAAAGCACACTCTAAGAAACACTTTTCTTCCTGTTAGAGTCATCAGCTAAATATTTTCATTTGCATAGGAATATAGAAAATTACTAAAAGATTAATGGGAAGTCATATTTGTTCAGCACCATTCTCATATATTGAATACATTTTCCCTAAGAATACTATTAGTAACTTTAAAATTGCTCAAAAAACAGTATGTTTCCACTGAAAAGTCCAGCAGAATATCTAATGGCTAATCCACCTCTCAAAGAAAATTTACCATATGCCATGATAAATGTTCTATTACTTGAATACAGGCATTCTAGGGAAATCTGTGTAGAATCAGATAGTTGTATGGCACTGTCATCTTCAACCTCCAAAAACCCTTCCTTTCTTACTTGTCAGTGCTAGCTACAATCTAAGGCAATGAAAGAGCCATTTGTTCCACTCAATTTAAAACCAGTATTTCTAAAGTCATTGGAGAAGCTGGTTCCTCTCATTAGAAAAGATTCTAGACTTGTCACAAATTATTCCCAGACCAGAGGCCATGGTAAGACATGTTCCCTTTATTCTCCCTCCACCTCTGTGCAGGAGTTTTATATCCCAGTAAACTAAAAATACAGTTAGATCTGGGGTTATCTCATTATAATTATTTGAAGCCTTCTGCTCTACAACACACCATGAAGGTGTGGGTTCTTTAAACTAAAGAGAATCTTGATCATTCAAAACCTCCAATTAATGCCCAAACAGACCTTAATCTGTTATCTGGGATCTGGGTCAGATGATACCTTGATTCTGACTTCCATTAAATAATGAGCAGTTGCCATATTCGATGTCTGAATTATTTGAATTTTTTTTTTTTTTGAGACAGGGTCCCACCTAGGCTGGAATGCAGTGGCATGATCATGGATCACTGTAGCTTCAACCTCCAGGGCTCCAGCAATCCTCCTACCCCAGCCTCCTGAATGGTTGGGACTACAGGCATGCACCACCACATCCCGTTAATTTTTGTATTTTTTGTAAAGATGGGGTTTCGCCATGTTGGCCAGTCTGATCTTGAACTCCTGGGCTTAAGTGATCTGCCTGCATAGGCCTCCCAAAGTGCTGGGATTACAGGGGTGTGCCACCACACCTGGCCCAAATTATTTGGTTTTAAACACTTGTTAGATTCGTAAGTGAATGGTAGGTATAGTAGGGAACTCCTCTGCCGTTCTCCTATTGCAATCCACACCCACACTTATCTCCACTTCCCCTAATACACATAAAAGCACACTACATATACAAATTTTGTTTTGAGTATAGTTTTTTTCTTTTTTTTTTTTTTTTTTTGAGACAGAGTCTCGCTCTGTCGCCCAGGCTGGAGTGCAGTGGCGCGATCTCTGCTCACTGCAAGCTCCGCCTCCCGGGTTCACACCATTCTCCTGCCTCAGCCTCTCTGAGTAGCTGGGACTACAGGCGCCCGCCACCACGCCCGGCTGATTTTTTGTATTTTTAGTAGAGACGGGGTTTCACCGTGGTCTCGATCTCCTGACCTCGTGATCCGCCCGCCTCGGCCTCCCAAAGTGCTGGGATTACAAGCGTGAGCCACTGCGCCCGGCCGAGTATAGTTTTTTTTCTTGTGACTAAGTAACAAACCACTTTAAAATGATGTGTCTAGGAGGATGGCCATCATCTATCCAAATTTTCTTCTCTCCTATCCGGCTTTTCCTACCATTTCATTTGTCCTTGGACTTTATGAGATTTATTATTAGCCATAAAGATGTCATAATCCTGGAATAGAAAGGGAAAAGTCATCAACTACAACAGTTCCCAGAACATTCTCACTCACAGCGATATTAAACATCATAAAACTTCCTTTCTCACAATAGACCTTGGAAGCTGGGTGCTATCCTCAAGCTTTAGGCCAACAAATTAAAATAGAAAGAGGAGTTGAATGCAAATTACAAAAAGTACAAAAATAAAGAAATACCTCATATTTTTCTACAAATCTCCCCCAAAATTCCACAATTCCCTTCAGATTATGCTAACACTCAAGCTGTAGAAGAGAAAGAACTGCGGTAGAAAAGAAAAATAAAGCAAAAGAGAAGCTGGGAGAAAAAAATTATAAAAATCAATCATAATCAATTGAGAATGAAATTTAAAATTAACTATGAAAAAATTAAAAATAAAAACACTGAAAAAGGTTAAACATATTACTGGAAAATGGTAAATGCTATGTCATAAATCTATAAGAAGGTATTATAAATAGTTTTAAAAAAAGGAAAAATAGCCAAGAAATAAAATAAGTATAAGAAAGTAACAAGTGAAGGAAAGGCAAAATTTAGAAATATGAAAGTAGACATGATGTCAAACAAATTTTAAAAGTCTTGAGGTCAGAGGCAAAATTTTGGAAGCGGATTTGGAGAAAGTTTGAACAAATGTAATACATTTGTAATGTCCTTCACCAATCTAACATACTTCATGATTTTAAGAACATAAAATTTAACCTATATAACTTTTTGATCATTAATCATGCTAGGCACATTAAAAAGTAAGGTTGCCTCGGATTATGGCAATTTTAAAAATTTTAATTAACTACCAATTGCAGAACTTACTGACAGTTTATGAGAAACAAAAGAAGCTATACATTTCATTATATAACAGACGATATTTACCGGTTTTTATTTTTTCCTGTCTAGTGGATAAAAAAAAAGAAAAAAATGTTCAGATGCCAAGGAGCAGAAAGGAAAAGAAAACACTCACTGGATAAAGCCTGTGCTTCATACACGTTTGTCTAATCAGCAAATATAAATATGAAGCATTGAGACCAAGGGTCTGGTGGCTACTGACTAGGTATATATGTTTAGGATAGTCTCTGAGCTTCAAATTCATCTTTAAAATGAGGGAGTTGGATTAGAACATTATCTATGTCTGATTTAACATGATTGTTCAAAAGCTACTGTAAGCCAGGCGCGGTGTCTCACACCTGTAATCCCAGAACTTTGGGAGGCAGAGGTGGGCAGATCACAAGGTCAGGAGATCAAGACCATCCTGGCCAACATGGTGAAAGCCCATCTCTACTAAAAATACAAAAAAAATTAGCCGGGCATGGTGACACGCGCCTGTAGTCCCAGTTACTTGGGAGGCTGAGGCAGAATAGCTTGAACCCCTGAAGCGGAGGTTGCAGTGAGCTAAGATCGTGCCACTGCACTCCAGCCTGGTGACAGAGCAAGCCTCAATCTCAAAAAAAAAAAAAGCTACTGTAGTGGATGCTGTGGTGTTCTACCCAGACAGCTCCCTCCAAAGTCCTTCAAGAATGAAGCACTGATTCCTCCAGCTGCTGGGGCTATTGATTGACAGTGCTTAGCTGCATCCCTCTCTAGGAATTGCCCTTGACCAAAGAGATCCACCCAACTCAAGGTTATACCCCATCCTGGAAGCAGGCTTGCATCCAATGCCTTACATCTAATGACTGGTCCATAAAGAGATGTAAAGTCTGAGCCCTCTTGCCTCGATTTGGGATATGGCTGCATGGCCATCCCAGCCCTAAAACTCCTAATGGTGTCAGCTGAGGTCTCTGTGGCAATTGCATCACAGTTCAACTTCTCCCTTTGCGCACCCAATCCTGCTTTCTTCTTTCCCTAATAGGTATTGAACCTGAGAGCACAACCCAATAAACTTGATGCCCCAATAAATCTACATCTCAGGGCCTGTTTTTGCAGGAACCCAACGTAGAAGAAACCCTAAATACCTCTTGCTTTTGTGAAAACATCAGTGCCTCCTGGAGACACACTTTTATTTTGAGATTTGGACTGTAGTTTTTGTTCTCAGTAATCAGGAATTATGAAGCCAGCAATATTGTCCAATAATTATTTTTATAAACCATTATAAAATTATTTCAGAGTAATAAGGATTAGGTAGAAATATAGAAACGCTACATATTAAGATGTTCATTCACTATTTCAACAGTAAAAATGTATATTATACTGTAATTTTAAAAAACAAACAAATGAGTGAATTTTTTAAGCCTTTGATTCCCTAAGAAAAATAAACGCTAGCACTAACAACTGAAAAATAGAGAAAGCTATTCGGATGGGGAAAAATTAAGCAAAAATAGAGAAAGTAAAAGACTTTACTAATAATAAGAGGCAAAAAACAAAGCACTCTTAAGGAGGAGCTGATTAAATTAAAAAGTAAAATACAAATGAAAGAAAGTATTACATTTGTACGAACTCAGAATTACGGAGAAAGAAAATTAAAATAAGTACATAATAAATGCCATTGCTCAAAATGCTTATATCTCATTAAATTAACTAAAGTTTTTATATTCTTTCCTGAATTTGATATTCTTTTCTTCTAAGGTGTTCTTTCAAGAACTTTGGTGTTTTTATTTTTCTTTCCCCAATTTCTTTTTTCTGTCCTATTGTTTTTGCCTCTAGTGTATACAGATTTCTACATGTCCAGTACATCGCCAGTGAGATAAACCAATGCACTTCTCTGTCATTGAGGTACCTCTTTGTCCACTTTATACTTTTGTCTCTTTCTTGCATAAGTCAATTTCTTCTGATAAAAAAAAAGAAAAAAAGAAATTTGAAACTGACCTTGAAGAGGCAGTTTGGTAAATAGACACATATTCTCTAACATGAGTTCAACTGGCTCCTTCACAATTCAAAAATGAATTGTCTACCAAACAAAGTAGATGTTTCAGAGATACGCCAAGCTTGGCAACAGGAGAAATCATGGACGCTGCTAAAGTAGCAACAACAGCTGATTTCGTAGTCATAGAATGATCCTGCACCTGATCCCTGTCAAGATAACAGAGGGTCTTATTTACTGTCTCCAGCTTTGGTCCCTCTAAGTAGGTACTGTTTTCTGTTTACTTATCCCCCAGCTTTAGGCCTGGAACAATGTTGAACATAGTGTCACAGGCCCTGGTGCCAGACAGGATCAGGGGCTGCGGAATATTTACAGTTTCCCTTCTTCTGCTTGCATAAATGAAATGGACAGTCTGAATGGAGAAAATCAAGGGCCAGCTGGCTAAAAACACAACTGGCAGCAAAACAGTTGGGCCCCTTCCAAGAGCTGGTGTTTAAAGAGAGGCCATTTAAAGAGCAAATTCCACCTACCACAATAGTGGGCCAGGACACTAGCTGTAGGATGAAACAATGCAATTTCACTCAAAATGATTTTTGTTTCCAAAGTTTGGAAACTAGATGTGCCCCCTTCTTCTCAAGAAATTTTCTAGTCTTAGGGTCAATCCCTTAAAATAGCCAATCTTTCCACCCATAACAAATAACAAATGTGTAACTTTGAGAATGTTAAACAAATTATGTGCCACGCTGGCCAAAGTCTTACTTTTGCTTAAGTTCACGCAAACACACAAAAATAAAATTAAGAAACCGAGATGGGAAAAGAGAGAAACAAAAAATGACTTAAGAATTTAGATGGGATAGCATGGAAGACAGCCAGACACTTAAACTCATTTGAGAGGTTATTAATATATCATGAGGCCAACTGACAAACATAATTTTCTTTTTTTCTTTCTTTCTTTCTTCCTATAAAATGTTACTCCAACTTTGCTGTTTAAGAAAAAATGCAATAATCTTCTTGGGGGAAAACTCACATTGAAGCACTAGGTAACTAGTACACAAATGCTAATGCTAATGTTTTGTTGTTGTTGTTGTTTTCTTGTAGGCTCTGATGACGACAACCGTAGGCTGGCCATTTATTTAACCCTAAAATCTCTGACAAGTGCCAAATCAGAAATATGCATAACACCATATTCAGGGAGATAGATTTATACTCAAAACAATTCTGTATATTGTGAGATTATCATTTTTTTACAGCCCAGGAGCAGATGAATTTGAAAGTGATTTCGCGAAGCTGCCTCTTTTTGTATATACATACATGCATAAGTGATTGGAAAGAGACATGAAAGAGGGCCCCAGATAAAAAGGAAAGACGTTCAGCTAGATAGGTCCATCCAGCAGCAGTTCTCTGATGCTATAATCCCGAAAACAGATAAAGCCAATAGCTTGAGACCCCCTGGAAGGCATTACCTCTATATAGGGCACGATCTTGCAGGAGAAGTCCTCCAGCAGCCACTTCTTGGTCAGCTCGTGGAAGATGACCAGCGGAAGGCAGAAGAAGATGATGAGAAAGTCCCAGAAGGCCAGGTTGGCCAAGAGGGAGTTGGAGATGCTCCGCATGTAGTAGTTGTGGCACACGATGCACATCACCGCCAGGTTGCCAATGATGCCGGTCCCGAAGATCACCACGGACAGACACATGACCGCGTAGGCTCCATAGGACTCCTGGGTCAGCGGGTAGAAGGGGTTCTTCAGTCTCACGCGCCGGTTCGTGCTGTTTCCCCGGCGGGGACCCCCAGGCTCATGGATTCCTTCATCCAAGGATCCATTCTGGGCCAGCGCCCGGCCCGGGAGTGCAATTGTCCGCCCTTCGTGCCCCGCCAGTCCATTGGCCGTCTTGGACGGGGACTTGTGTTGGGAACCCTGGAGTTTCCCGGCTCTCCTTGGCCAGTAAAAAAGATCGCTGGCTCCAGGCACTGTCTTCACACTCTGCTCCTGGCTGCGCCCGGAAATGCCAGCGCCTCTGGGACCCTTCTCTTCCTCCTCTGAGATCTGAAGGAAGAGCTGGAGGGCCGTGGGGTTCCCTCTCCCCAAAGTTTCAGAAGGCTCCTGACCCCGAGCACCTTTCCACCTCCAGGGGCCAGGTGGCCTGGTTGGAGGTCCCGGGGGTCCGGCTGCCGACGCCTCCGCCCCTCTGCCTGCAGCCGGGTCACGGCCTGGGGCCGCCGGCAGGTCCCAGGAGGCCGCCGCAAGCAACGCTGCCCCCTGCTCCTCCCTGGGTGCTCGGGCTGGCAGAACGTCTCTTGCAGAATTTCCCGGTCCCCAGGCGTCCCTGCCGCGGCGCTGGATCACTGTAGGTGCACAGCTCTCCCCCAGACAAGTTACGTTCCTGGACGCACGGGCGACCCCGAGGGCAGAAGAGGCAGACACCTTGAGCAGTAGCAGAAGCAGTAGCCGCGACATGCGGGTGAGAAGCGCGCCCGGGGCTCGCATGGCTTGGTGAGGGCACACCCGGCAGCCGCAGCTCCTGCTTAGTTAGGATCGACACCTGCTGCCGAAGTTGCTGCTGAGAGTTAGGCACATGTCACATACTCACCCCCGCCCGGGTAGCGGGGAACCGGAGATTACGGGGATAGCGGAAGATGGGTCTTGGGGGTCACACACACGCCCCCTACAATCCTTCCTCCTTTTGCATCTTGTGCATTTCTCAGCCAAGTCCCAGCGAGGTATGCCCTCCAAGGTTCGTAGAGGGAATAGGCTACTCCCGGTGGCTGACCTTGAAAAGTTGCAATCAACACCTGACTGTTGACTACTGTTGAGACTCGGGGGAGCCCAGACGAAGCCCCACACTCCTCACTGCCTTTGGGTGGGGGTGGTGGCCTTCTTGGTAACAGTTGCTCTGCCTATTTACATCCTTTCGACAGTGTTTGATCCAGTTGCAAGCCGAGGTCTCTAGAGGAAAAGAAAAACAAGTCCCCCTCCCCCAGACGACTGGCAGTCACAACCCCGCTGCCAGCTCTCTGGAAACAGGTTTCAAACAGTCCGAAGCCGTGCTGATGCGCCGGCGAAACTCTTGCCCCACCTAACCCCAGCGACTTGAGAGCCTACTGCTGCCGAGGAGAAGCGGGATTCCAACCCCGCGGCCACTGCCAAAGTTGCTTCTCCTCCAGCTCAAAGTTGACGACGGGGCGAAGCGGGCTGCTGGACGGCGTGCCGCCGCAGAAAAGGAAATCGTGCGGAGAAGAGGGCTTCGCTCGTCGGTGGACAGTGCCGCTAGCCGCGGGAGCTAGTCACTGCCACAGCGGGCGCAGCCCGGACGGGGAGGGTGGTGCCTGGAACCGCCGCGGGCCAGGCAGTGCGCGGCCGGGAAGGGGAGGTGGCCCGGCCTCGCCCCGCGCTCCAGCCGCTGCGCGCGCCCGCGAAGCTTGACTCTCCGCTCGTTGCCTCCTCCCACTCCTTCGTCTCCTTCTCGGAGAGATACTGGTTTGTGGGGAGACGGGATCCCCTGGTGGTTCGCCACTCACTAAACCCACACACGTTTCATTCAAGCCATTCGTAGCGGCTTCCACTAGGAGGAGCTGGGAGGGAACAAGGGCGGAGGCGCGGAGCCTGCGCGGCTCGAGGCTAGGGATGGGCGGGATAGGTTAATTCCCCAGCTGTCGAAACCAGCCTGACAGGTCCCGGAGCCCGGGCTAGGGGCGGGTGCGGGGCGGGAGTGGGGGGTGGGGGTGGGAACGGGAATATCAGAGCGGTCGGGGGAGGGAAGGGAGGAGGGTAGCAGGGGAGTGAGCAGCAGGGTCCCCTCCAATCTGTCGCGGCTGATGCGCATGCCCAGGTCTCAGCTCTGGGGGGGGGGGGGGGGGGGGGGGGGGGACGGGGGTTGGGCCGCGGGGAGTAAGAAGGTGAAACCTCACCTCAGGTATTCCCTAGAGTGAGATAGGAGAGAATGGGAGCTCAGAGGTGTCAGTCATAGAGAATTACCAGTTCCAGGATTGAGATGCAGAGCGAGAATGCTCAGGATGCACCGTTACCTTTAACACTGAGTTGGGAAGCATCCTACCATGGGTTACTTCGTACCACCCAGAGCATAGTGAGGTAGTTGTATTTGATGAAGTAGTGGGAAATGACTGGAGGCAGAACATTACTTGAACAGCACTCCCAGCACAGCTGTCCATGCCTTTCCAACCTTTCTACTATACCCCACAACCCTGTCAAAACTGTCAGGGCATAGCTAATAAAATAGACAAAGAAGAGAAAATGATAGAGGAAGAAATAAACACATTATGAATTTTTTTTTTAAACAGAGTCTTGCTGTGTCGCCCAGGCTGGAGTGCAGTGGTGCGATCGCGACTCACTGCAACCTCCACCTCCCCGGGTTCAAGCGATTCTCCTGCCTCGGCCTCCCAAGTAGCTGGGACTACAGGCACCCACCACCATGCCCGGCTAATTTTTTTGTATTTTTAGTAGAGACGGGGTTTCACTATGTTGGCCAGGCTGGTCTTGAACTCCTGATCTTGTGATCCGCCCGCCTCGGCCTCCCAAAGCGCTGGCATTACAGGCGTGAGCCACCGCACCCGGCCCGAAGTTTTTTAAAGCAACACATCTAGAGAGGCAGGAGAAAACACAATGGAACATATGATACCAATTGTGGGAAAAAAAAAAAACCCCCCCCCCCCCCCCCGCAAAAGATGTCCCAATCCTAATTCCTAATACCTGTGAGTATGTTACCTTACAGAGCAAAAGGGATTTTGCCAATGTAATTCAGCTAAGACTCTTGAGATGGGGAAGAGTATTGTGATTATCCAGGTGGGTACATTATAATCACAAGAGCCCTTACAAATGAGAGGCAGGAGGGTCAGAGTAAAAACACAAGCCAAGTGATGTGGGCAATCTCTGGAAGCTAGAATGGGCATAAAAAAGGATCTACCAGCCCATTTGAGACTTCTGACCTCCATAACTGTAAGATAATGAATGTGTGTTCTTTTAAGCCACAAAATTTGTGGCTATTTGTTGCAGTAGCAATAGTAAACTAATACACCATTAAATACACCATTGTATAGAAAAATATAAACTACCAAAAATAGTTCAAGAAGAAAATTTTCAGAAACTGTAATAGAACTATAACATTAAAGAAATCAAATGATTCATCAAGATCTACCCAGAAGAAAGTGCTAGACCTTAGCATATCCTACGGAATAAATATACATTTATACAAAATGTTTTAAAGCTACTCAGTTCATTTTATGAAGCCAGAATAACCTTAATATCAAAATCAGACAAAGCCAGAAATGGGAAAAAATATAAGCTAATAGCACACATTCACTTGTACATTAATTTATTCATTTATATACACTAACTCATTCTCTCAAATTCACTACTTCATTAAAGAAATATTCTGCTCAAGTTACTTAGGTCAGAGCAGTGAATAAAATAAAGTTCTCCTCTCACTGAATTTATATTTTCTTGTATACTCATAAAAAGGACAAACTAGGCTATGTGTATCACCAAGACTGAATCTCAGAAACATAAATGTAAGGGAAAAACGTAGAACTTGATGTCTTAACTATATAATGCTACCATTTGTGTAGCTCTTAAAATGCACATAAAACAATTTGATAAGCATACATTACATGGTGTATCATATAAAATATGTGAATGGAATAAATACACATCAACTTCAGAATATTGGTCACCTCAGGAAATAGAAGAATGGTCATGGGATGGAAGGAAGCTTCTACTCTAACTGTAGGATCTTATTTCTTTAAAAAAAAAAATTTAGAAGAGGGAAATCTGGATTAATAATGGAACAGGAAAAATAGGTTGCCAAAATGAAACAGTGATATCGCTTCCCTTCTCATCTCATTAGCGCAGAGTTTAAGTTACACATGTAAGCTATGTTCTATCCTTTTCACTCTAGACTACATAAATGTGTCACTAATCTCTATCACTACACAGAAAGGAATCAAAGCTAAACAGGGAAAAATCCCTTTACCTGCTCCCTTAGAAGCTCCATTGTAATTCACACATGCTTGGCCCAGAGTTAGGCATCATTCTCAAAGTGGTGGGCTACAGAACTCAGGTACCATGCTTGGAAAGTGGCTGGGGAAAGTCCTGAAGGAGGAGCTACCTGTGTTTGTCTGTGATGGTATCTCATTCATGAGTAGTCCCTTCCTTAACCTGAACAATGATGCCTTCCTACTTGGATAGTTGCCAAGTTCTAGTTCTCTTACTCTGACCATGAATAAAATCAGAGAGCTCCAGCTACTCTATTGGAGCCTACGTCAATATCAATTATTTATATTTTTGGAAACACAATTTTCTCATCTGTATAATAAGGATACTAATACCTACTTTCAGCTCTGCTCACCCAAGTTGTTGTGTGGATTAGGTAGATATGAAAAGACTACATAAAGTATAAAATATTTATTACTGTTGCTCTTGGTAGTTCAACTTTGTTTTTAGTGAAATTTAAATGCTGTCAAAAACACATAATCCTTGAAAAAGAATATGCTTGGTAAATAAAAGTGTAAAGTAATAGGTTTATAAGGAAATTTAGAATGCATTCCCTGCACAAGGAAAAACACACATCTTCAAATATTTTTCCAAAGCTTAGCTCAGCTGTAACTATAAATTTTAAATGAAAATAGTCACAACTCATTCATTTGTGTAGATTCTACTTTAGAAATATAGATCAGAAAAGGAATTAGCTAATCATTGTCTGGTTTACATCCGAGGCCATTTATCTGTACAAAGAAAACTGATTTGAACATGGATTTTTTTTTTCTGTGTCAGCATTTCACAAGGTTTATAATACATACTATTGATTTTTTTAAATAAAAAAAGAACATGTAAATTATTACCTGCCTTGGCATTTTTATAAAATCTATTACACTTCATTTGGTGTTTGGTATGCTGAAATAACACACATTACAGAATGAGAGAAATTACTATTTCAAGTTTTAAGATACATCATTGAACAGAAGCTTTACCCAGCACACAATTCACTTCTCAAATAATTCTTTTTTGCCTCAGATAATTCAAAAGGGCTATTTTTCTGAAAGAAACTGTAACATACCACCAATAGATTATTATTTTCTGAGATTCAAAATTTGTCTGTTTTCCAAATAGTTTGTGGTTGCAGCCTGTCTGTCACTGAATTACTAATTGTTAGTTTGGAAGCCTCCATTGATCACCTTCATTAATCACCTTTCTGTTTTTCCATATATAAGAGCCGAATTATCATTAATGGGTGGGAAATGGTACTGCTTGGAATATAATACCAATATGGTTATGTCTACCTTAAAAATCAAATATCAAAATTAAAGTATTTAAAATTTAAAATAAAACAACAATAATCAAAATAGTCCTTTATTTATTCCAGACAAAAATGTAGCCATTGGGCTACATAAAATATGTTTGAACCATACTTGGACCAGCACACTAATTGCATAGCCAAGTCCTTTGGGTTTGGTTGGATTTGGTTTATTGTTGTTGTTGTTGTTGTTGTTGTTTGTAAAGAAACTTGAATGCAAAAGGGTGAAATTGAAGACGAATTAACACAAGCATAACCAAACATTCTCAAACTTTCATAATTTTTTATAGAGATAAATGCTTGTGAAATGCATCCCTACCTTTTGATCAACATCCTTTTTGAAGCAAAGATAATTTTGATACTTAGTTGGCCCTCAGCCAATAGCAATGTAGCAGGAGATCAGAGCGTCTCAGGCTTCAGCCTCTCATGACTTCTCAAATTGTGTATTTTCCCTAGCAGGCACATTAATTATAAATCTTCTAAAAATCATAGTAAGCTGAACTTTTTAACAATTATCCAAAATAAATGTGATATAAAGATACATTTTATTGTATATTTATAATACCAAAATAAATGTGATATAAAGATATACCAAAATAAATATGATATAAAGATACATTTTACTTCCTTCTCCCAGAATTTGGGTCCAAGCTGTATGCTGCATCAGTAAGATTCCTTCTGAGACTGTTTAAAACAAATCATCTTATTCTATATTGTTGCTCCATCTCTGACCAAGCATTATTCTTTAAATTAGTTTTCTGTGTAATGTTGACACTGGATAATACACTAGAATGAAAGCAAGTCAAGCCAAACTGCAGAAGTGTCAGCCTGGTTCAAATAATAAATGCTAGCAAATTGGAATTTTTAGTATTCTGACCAGAATAATTTTTGTATACAGAGTCAGTAAGGAAGAGCATGGATTTCTATATGAAAAGTGAAAAGTTGAGATAGTTAGAAGGGATTTTAAAAGATAATACACCATTGATTTGGCTCTCCTAGCAACCTATTAAATTTTAGCTCCAGCAAAGAAATCAATTCAATGAACACGTCTAAGACCTGAGTCTTGGCACATTTAGCAATTATTTTCCTGATTAGTGGTTGAAATATAAATAGTACCAAAACAATATTTGCTTTGTGAGAGTTATAAAACTACCCTAAAGACTGGTCAAAAACAACAACAAATAGCTTTTCTAGTATAATCTTTCTGATTTGCTTGTTCACTTTTTAGAATCTTCTGCAGGGGATATTTTCTTTATTTGGATTGAGGTCCAGAAAGAAAGAAAAAAGTATCTCTGTGTTATATTTAGTTTTTTAAATTCACTCAGGATGTTGAGAGGGTGTGACTCAGTATTATCACAACAAATTGACCTGATAATGTAGACATTTTGAATGATCAACTTAATATAATTTTAAGATTTGGGCCAAGGTAATGAAATTTGGATTGCCTGCCATTGCTAGTTTCTAGTGTTTGCATTGTCTTCCAAGGCCCCGGCTGGTCCATGGAATGCTTTTTCAAAGCTAGTTTCCTGTTTATTTCTTCATGAACTCAATATCCTTCCCTGAGCATCCCTGAGCATCAAAACAAAACCTTAGTTTTGAGTTTTAGACAGCAAGGAAACTAATTATCTCCTCTTGTGTTAGAGAGACTACACACATGTGATAACATGACTGAAGATCTTTGTGGTGGTCCAAAAGAAGCACCTCCTAGTGACCGCAAAATGTTCACAAGGGTGGTGCCTTTGGGGCCTTGTAGTATGTGGGCAGTGTCCCTTCTAAGATTTCAAGATGCTTTTCAGCTCAATAAAGAAAAGACACATTTGATCTCTGATAAGATTTTAATCAATGTAAATGTTGGACTTCATAAAAGAATTGTACTTATAAGAAAATTTGACTGCTAAAAAGCAATTAAAGGTCAATCATCCAGTACTCCCCATCCGTTTTAGAAATAAGGAAACTGAGACCAAAGTGGGTGAGATTATTTGCCCTATATCATGTAGTGTAATAGAAATAGAACTTGGACTGAAAGCCAAGGTTTTTGAGAGTGAAGGGAAGGGGCAAACCAGTCAGGAATTCTGAGAGGCTTCCTGAAGGAGGTGAATGGAGTGAGATACTGAAGTGAGAGGACAAAGAATCCACGTTGAAACAGGGTGACTGGCATCAGCAGACTGGGAGAAGAGAAAAAGGATGGCGTGTATGGAACTACAAGCAGTTCAGTGCTGCTAGGAACAATGGCTGATACTTTTTGTTTTTAAAAAAGCAAACAAACAAACAAACACTTAGTCATTATATTGTTTTTGAAGAATGCCTAATTAGGAAAATACTTATAATTTGGCCACTTATTCCAAGCCTAATGATCTTCAAATCTATATTAATCTCTTTATTTATTCAACAATACTTATTGCCTTCCTTCTATGTGCTACATACTGTGCTAGGTGGGCTAGATATACAATGGTGAGAAAAGCAGTTTATGGCCCAAATCCTCAAGGAGCTTACCTGGTAATAGGCAATTTAATCATGTAAGTAGACATTTAATTAGAAGGCACCATGACAAAGTTAGCTCTTAGAATAGGGAAATATAGAGTGCTATGAAGACATAAAGAAGTATCTTATATAGACTAGGGGAGGGGACAAAGTAGATGTTTTTGAAGAAAAAAGTTTTAATCTGAGATCTGCAAGTGAATACGGGGGGACAAGAGGGAAGGGGAGAGTTGGACATCCAAATGAAACCAGGACAAAGCTGAAATTCAACATCATAGACTTACAAAAGTGACAGTAGTACAGTGTGGCTTGTAATAGAATTGAAAGTAGAAATGGGGAGAGACAGGTCAGAGAGACGATGAAGGGAAACATGGACTTAAGAGCCAGTGAATTTCAACCAGAGAGCACTCCCACTGGCACCACCACCAAGGAGGCCCTACAGAATGCCCTACAGGAGTGCAGTGGGTGAATGGAGGTGCCGGAAATGAATCTGAACCAAATCCATCCCTTGTCTTGGCTTCTCTCTACCACTCAGCTTTTTTTTTTTTTTAATTTTTATTTCTTTCTCACTGCATTCTAGCTTCCTTTGCATCTCAAATATATGATAAAATATGCCTGCCAACACCCTTTTCATTTATGCATTAACAATCAGTTGTTACAGGGACAAATAGGCTGAGTTCTCTTTTTTTTAGTTTCAGAATCCTAGGCAGGAACGTGACATAGTCAGATGAGCATATCTGAACTTTTAAATGTGGAGGGAATGTGCAACCTGCAATAGTAGACAGCTTCCACAGACACTGCACAATTATATTATGCAGAGAGGTGAGTTCATCAAAGCAGGAATGGTGAGAAGATTTCCAAGTATGAGAGAGGGTTCTGGACAGAAAAAGTTATGGGTGTTCAATTCATTGACACACAAGATTGTAATGACTGAAAGGTAATGGATGTAAAATCAAAGGGCATAGTGACATGCAGGTGTTGCTCAGTGAGTTACTGTTGTTGAATTGATTTTAGTCTCTTGAAAAGTGTAAAGTACTCACAAGGACCCCTTGGTTTGTCTTACTACGGCCATGACTACCTCCACTCAGCCCCCAGGCACACTCACTTTTCTGGGAGGTACAACTACTCCAACAGTTTATTGTCCTAATACTGGCTCTGTCAAATTGATCAAAGCTTGAGCAATTAGTCCCATACCTGGAACTCCTCCAATTGGAACAAAAACAGAAAGAGGGTGCACAGAGTAGCTTCAGTTTAAATATGACATGGGAGCTATTGGTAGATATGTTTCCAGTGAGGATAAAGGCACATAGAAAAGCAACTTGTAACCTGGAAGACAAATGAAAGAGACTCAGAAAAAGAAACCAACGAGCTCCAGAACATAGTTCTGTGCCTGAAATCCAGCTGCCACTCAGTCCTTGGAGTCCATAAGATACTCCAGTGCTTTGTCACTAAGGTTGAGTTGCTGTTCAATTACTTGCAATCAAATCTGTCATTACAAATATTCCCTGCCCAGAAACCTTATTACACTTTTATCTACTCAAATTCCCTAACTTTTATGAAAAAGTTGTACACATCATCACTGTGAAGACTTATAATCAACATGCTAAACCTAGTAGAATGACTGCAGGTAGAACCCTAAACAATATCAGAGTTTTGCATAAAAATTGTTAACTATTCTAGATCTTGGATTTTTAGCTGTGTAAGATTATATAGTGTGTCCAGAACCCATTGAGGTTTTTATACATGGAAAGATTTCCTCTCTAGCCCTATAAAGCAGAGGAAGTAAGAAGGGGAACCAAGTCATGTCGCTTTCACACCTTTACCCAGTAAATTATCAGAGATCAGTTTGAAGGACAGCCCTTCTGTGACACTGTTATGGGAAACTGAATCATTTCTGCCCCTTTTTCCTTGAATGCCTTTGAGGGCCATACACAAAATAAGGGGATCTGTAACTTAGGCTTTCATCTCTGGAGAACAATTTTACCTGACTCTAGCACAAAACGGAAGGTGGGAGGAGAAGGCATTTCTCCTCTTAAGGCTTGAGATGAAGAGAAATGAAACAAGTCCAGTATTTAAGAAAGACTTGGAGATCACATTAAAGAAAGAAAAATAATTGGAGACAGTCAATCAAAAAAGTGTCTAATATGTGCCCTCTTCATGTGGCACCGGGCTGGGTGCCTGACAAAGCAAACCGAGCCAAGGCAGTTCTTAACTTTAAGTTGTATAATCTAAAATTAAGCTTCAACATTATATGCAGGGCTTTGGGGCAACATGACACAAGATATTTTTATTTCTAACAAGTTCTGAAATTCTTTTTACTTCATGTGCCATTTTTCAAAAGCAATCCAGAGTTTTGTTTTTTGAGGTCATTTATTGCTATCCTGTAATTGCTTATACAGAAATTCCTATAATTTAGAGTTACTGGGAAATACACTTAAAGAATGTTAGAAACCTGCCATTTTAATCGAAGAAATATATTTGGAAAGAAAACATCTCCTCAGACCATTACAGCATACTGTTCACTGAGATCATAATGACCATATTTTAATCAGGTACCCATAAATATTACAATATTGAGAAAAGGCCTGGGTTCTAATCCTGACTCTTTCATTAATTACCTGGAAGAGTTAGGGACATCTCTATTCTTTTTGTAGTCATATATCCTCATTTGAAAATGGCTAAGGCACTGTTAAATAATATTATATTCCAAAACATAATAAATATTTTTCACATTCACATAATTTCCATATTAGTGATTCACA
The DNA here is from genome assembly GCF_009828535.3 of Hylobates moloch. Classification (NCBI taxonomy): domain Eukaryota; kingdom Metazoa; phylum Chordata; class Mammalia; order Primates; family Hylobatidae; genus Hylobates; species Hylobates moloch. The sequence continues at coordinate 205,697,304 of NW_026652276.1, forward strand.
TTCTTTACATTGTTTATACAAAAAATCTCTCTTTTGTACAGAGGGTTTATGCAACAGAAGGAAATCTGGAAACTCTAGCTATAGGTCCAACACTGGTACTAATAATCATGAGTTATAACAAGAATAACTCATTATAAGGGCATATTGTCCTATTTTTATGTGATATATGCAGTATTAGCTAAAAACAGGGACTGTGTTTAAAAACTATTGTGTTGTAAGTGGTCCTTGCATAAGAGAGCATTATGGAAATAGAATGATTAAATATTTATAGTGATTTTCCAGGTGGTGCATTGTGTGTGTGTGTATGTATGTGTTTTATTTTCAATTTCTTATAATAAACATGTTATTCTTAAAATAAGGGACATGTAAATTTTAAAAGAATACTCTTCAGTTAGAATTAACCAAACTATTGGATTCATTAATGCTCTTCCTTCCACGCATAACACATGGACTGCCAAAGGGCTGCCCAGTCACTGACAGGCTACTCCATAGGACACTCAGGCACTTCTGCTTCCAACCCTCTCCTTGAGTGGTGTTGCTTACCAGAGTCAAAATCAGTTGTGTCTGCTTCTTTACCTGTGAAAGTCACTTGTACTTGTCATGATAATTATGCAAATTAATTAACATTATATTACAAAGTGATGAGATGTGATTATGAAAATAGAGTCATTTCTTTAAACGTTTCAGAAAGATTTGATTATTAAAGTGTTGTTAGATGTAAGAAAACTATAAAATATTATGATAAAAAGTTAAAAATGCTTATGCTTTTAGATTGCTTTATTAAGTGTTAAGTTCTCAACTTTAATGAAACTCAAACTGGAAATGTAAATGATATGTTATAGGTGTGTGGTTTATGCAAAAAAGAAGGTAAGGACATTCATTCAGGAAATATAATTCATGTTATTGGCCTCATCTGAAAAGCTTAGTGAATAAATGAACATTTATATATTTTAGATTAAAATAAGTATTTAAGGTATATATTAACTTTTCAATGATTCCTTACTTTCACTGCTTTTTAATTCTGTAACCAAATACAGATTCTAATTAAGTTAGATAAGAGAATTCCAATTACAACTATTTTACAAGCCTGGGTGTTAATCATCCTGTGGCCCCTTTCCTACTATCTCTTATACTTGAATTTCAAACCCTTTCCTGCCAAAATTTATTTTACAATCAACCATACATAGATACCCTTTGAACTTAAAACCTGAAAGAAAACAGTCCAAAAACAATTATCTTAGAAGTTCCCATAACAGATCAGCCTTTAATCCTGACTATTATTCTAAGCACTGTTATTTGTATAGGGAATTCCTTTTTTGGTCAAGTCTATACATTCACCCAGGTTTGTGGCCCCATGCAGAGTCTAGGATTATTACTCTGGTTTATAGCTTTAGAAAATTTTATAAAACAACAACAACACAATGTCTTCACCAAATTATGTAAAGTGTTACTATTTCCCATAATGGTTTGTGGGGAAAAGAAGTATACATACATATAACTATTTAAGCACTTACTAATTTAGCAAATATTTACCTGCTATCTGTTATGCAAAAAATAGTGAGGTATACTTGCATATTTACAAAAATAGAGCTATTCTATAAGGAAGCTTGATATGTCTATTGTCCTAGCTCTAGGAAATATTTATTTTGATGATTTTATTTTTTATTTTTTTTATTTTTGACACAGAGTCTTGCTCTGTCACCTAGGCTGGAGTGCAGTGGTGCAATCTTGGCTTGCTGCAACCTCTGCCTCCCGGGTTCAAGCAGTTCACCTGCCTCAGCCTCCTGAGTAGCTGGGATTACAGGTGCATGCTGCCACGCCCATCTAAGTTTTTGTATTTTGGTAGAGACAGGGTTTCACCATGTTGCCCAGGCTGGTCTCGAACTCCTGAGCTCAGGCAATCCACCCGCCTCAGCCTCCCAAAGTGCTTGGATTACAGGCAGGAGCCACTACACCCGCCTGGCTCTTTTGATAATTTTAAACCAATAGGTATGAAATAGACTATGTAAAAAGGGAAGTGAAATCTAATGGTACAGCTTAGAAAAATCCTCAGATAAAAGAATGTTTCCCAGGAAAATGAAAGCAAATGATTTAATTTTTAAAAGATGGCTAAGAAAGACAAAAAGAAAATCAAAACACCAAGGGAAATTCTCAGGATTTAGGTTAAAGGTGGTTTTAATCTACAGTTAATATCTCAAAAATTCTTCAGGATTTTCTACTAAAATTGGTACATTGAAACAATGCCTGACATATTTTCTCACTATATGTCTTCAACAATGCATGGTTGCTAATGACAGCATTTGCTCATGAGCCTTCCCTGCAGGAGAGATAAAGCCTCTGGGGTGGAGAATTTTCTACAACAGCAGACCTGCCATAGCTCATCTGTCAGGGTGAGTCAGACAGGCATTCTGCTCCCTAAGGATGACAAGAAAACAAATAAAAATAAAAGAAAATGCAAACATTTTCATAAAAGGCATTTGGCAAATTAGTAGCTGCCCTAAGGAATTCAAAGCAAGGGCAGAAACTATTAGCACTTCATTCACAAAAATCTTTTGATTTCAATATTTCAAACAGATAAATTAAACCATGTATTATGTCTTCTGATAGTTCAACTGCACAAATATATATTGTGGAAACTTGGCCAACATTACAATGATTTCATTCACACACAGCTCATGCTCATTTTTCATTTTTTTGATACAAATATTTGTCAATTTCTACTACTACAAGGCACAGTGCTAGGCACTGGGGAATGCAATGATGAGCAGAAACCAACAAGGACTGTATCTCCATCCTGCGGAGCCCACATAGTTTAATGAGGATGGGGAGGCAGGCATAGTAATTAAAAGTTCCTATAAGCACATGAGGAATTGCAGTGGCCACAGATTTGAAGGAGAGATATGTGGTGCCTAGAATCTATGATTGGAGTATTTTAACTAAACCAGAAATTGAAAACAACTTCTATAAAGAAGTTCCGAAGGACCCTTAGATATTAACTAAGCAGGGAGGGGAAAAGTTATTGTGAGCAGAGGAAACACCCATGTCCTAAGGCATGGTGGCAGGAAAGGGTATGATCATTGAGGGGGCTGAATGAAGGTCATTGTGGCTAACACAGAGAGTGCCAAGGCACTGTGGCATGAATGGGGCTGAAGACATGGGGGATCCGCATCCTAAAGGGCCTCAGAGGCATGATACAGAGTTCTGTCTCTACCCTGAGAGAGAAAGTCAATGAAGCATTTAAAGGGCATGTTTCTGCATGTGTGTGTCTGCTTGTGGGGGTGTCATGCTGTTTGAGAGACATGACATGATCAGATTTGGTTTTATTCTTTATTTAATCATCTCTTAATTTCACCAACAGACAGCTATCCTGTTAACAGTTTCTGCACATGGTAAGAGTAACTGGGGTTGAATATGAAGTGGTTTTACATCTAGAGTGTGGAAAGTACAAATAAGTCTACATAAAAAAACACTCACAAGTTTTGCATTTTTTTATGTAACACAATGCAACTGAATGGCTTTTTAAAATGTACAATTTGTATTCAGAGATAGTATAATTTGCTATTCTTAACATGAAGAGAATCAAGGAAAACCGCCTTCCTACTAAAACCAATTAAATATTTGAATCACCTTTAAGCATGTACATTACACTCTTGTTCCTGATCAATATAATGAGTAAAATATTCTGTACCCACCAGTATTAGTTACATGCAAAGAAGAATAGTGTCCCCCTTTTTTCCAGGTAACTTAGGAATAGTAAATGCACAAGAGGTTAGAAATATAAAAATTCTGAATATATTCTGGGTATGGCATGCTGAATAATGCACTGAGTAATAACATATAGAATGACAATAACAATAACTTGCTGTTATGAGAGACTTTGGTAATAAAAAGAAATCAACTCATAAAATATTATCATTTCAAGTCAATCTGGTAATATAGTAATATACCTATAGAATTAGGGACAAAATTATACATGTCATAACATTCCAGTTTTTAACTGATTGAGTGCATGTTATGTGCTAGGGTTTCCAACATTTCATATTATCTTTGTGAGTTAGTTGTTTGCAGGAGGGGAACTCACAGAGCTTGAAGCCCAGACCTGCCGAAGCCTGAGTGTGAGTAATAGAACCTCACTTCATCCCACCTCTATGTAAACACTCGAGAAGGTGCTAATTTTGTTTTGCAGTAGTTATTTGCACCTAGTGAGGAAGCAGGCATGTAGCCAGAATTTCCAGAACAGCCTAGCTGATACCATGAGGGAAAAAAAAAAAAAAAAAAACTAGAAAAAAAAAAACAACAACCAGAGAAAGGCCAACAAAGGAAGCTTCTCCTACCTGATGGTGTTCTTGCTCCATTTAGGCAGTATCATCTGAAGCTACATAATTTCACTGCAATGCTAAGGTCATATGAGAAGTCACAGCTGCCTCTGAAACCTCACTGTGCTAACTCCTGTTTTATGTGTCTGTTCTCTGTTTTTTCTGCCTAAGTTTCCTAACCATTTGCCATTAAAATCATATCTTTCTGTTGACTGCATTCCCATCCCATTGTGACAATATAGAAAGTATTACACTCATTTTATAAAGGCACTGAAGCCCTAAGTATAACAGTCACTCATCCAAATTAACCAGCAATAATAATGAGGTTCTAATAAACACAACTATGCCCTTTGCATATGAAACTGTTAGGAAAGGGCAAAACGCTGAAGACACACTTACGGGATGAAGAGAAACAAAAACCAATTCTATAAATGTGTAATCGTGACACAGTGGGGAGAAAATTTAGGTTGTTTCTTTTGATGTTACACAAGAAAATCATATATGATAATATGGACATGTTTATTTTACCATCAAATAAGCTCTATGAAAACAGGAAGTGTGCCTATTTCATTCACCTATTTAAGGCCAGCGTCCAGCAGAGCCCTGTGTGTCACTGCCACTTAATCAATACTTAAATTTTAAAATTTTAAAATGCCTATTGATTTAAATTATTTCATTACTTCATTAAGGTGAAAAAATTGTAGTTTTGTTATTTGAGGAACATAAGTGATGTTTCTGTGAGGGTGTTTTGGATGAGACTGAAATTTAAATTGGTAGACTTTGATCAAAGCAGATTGCCATCTGTGGGTGGGCCCCATCCAATCAGTTGAAGGTCTAAATAGAACAAAAGACTGCCCTTCCCAAGCAAGAGAGGATTCTGCCAGCAGACTGCCTTTAGATTTCAACTACAATACCAGCTCTTCCCTAGACCTCCTGCCTGTTGGCCACCTGCTGCAGGTTTTGAACTTGCCAGCCTCTATGATTTAGTGAGCCAGTTTTTCAAAGTAAATTTCTCTTTCTACACACACATGCACACACACACAGATACACAGCCTATTGGTTCTGTTTCTCTAGAGAACCCTGACATAATACAATTAGTATTAGCATAACTTTTTAAGGAGATGGGTATTTCAGTGTAAACAATCTTAAATGATACACACACTATTAAGATGAGGTGGAAAGAATATGAAGTAGAAAAGTCACAGGGCCAGGTCCAAGATTTCTCTATTTATTTATTCATTCACTTCTTTATTCATTATATACTTTCTGAGCATCTGTGATAACCCCAGACACTGTTTCAGGAGCTGAGGGTACAGTGGAGAAGGAGGTTGACCAGCTCCTTCCTCTTATACTTGTTTAAAACTAGTGAAATAGATGAGCAATATATAAGTCAACAATTGTATTAGTCAGAGTTCTCTAGAGAGACAGAACTAATAGGATATATGTATATATGAAGAGGAGTTTATTAAGGAATATTTACTCACACAATCACAAGGTAAAGTCCCACAATAGGCCCTCTGCAAGCTGAGGAGCAAGTAAGCCAGTTTGAGTCCCAAAATCTCAAAAATAGGGAAGCTGACAGTGCAGCCTTCAGTCTGAGGCCAAAGGCCCAAGAGCCCCTGGCAAACCACTGGTGTAAGTCCAAGAGTCCAAAAGCTAAAGAACTTGAAGTCTGATGTTCAAGGGCAGGAAGCATCCAGCACAGGAGAAAGATGAAGGCTGGAAGACTCAGCAAGTCAAGTCCTTTCAACTTCTGCCTGCTTTATTCTAGCCACGCTGGCAGCTGATTAGCTGGTGCCCTCCCAATTTGAGGGTGGGTCGGCCTCTCCCAGTCCACTAACTCAAATGTTAATCTCCTTTGGCAACACCCTCACAGACACACCCAGGATCAATACTTTGCATCTTTCAATCCAATCAAGTTGATACTCAATATTAACCATCACAAGTAAACAGACAAGTTACTTTCAGAAAGTAAAGAAAAAATAAAACAGGCAGATATGATATAGAATTATTTAGATTGGATAATCAAGGAAGGCTTCTCCAAAGAGGTAACTTTTGAGTAGAAAGATGACTAGAAATAAGAAGCCAACCATGCCAAGATCTGGAGTCAGAGCATTTCAGGCAGAGGAAACAGCAAGCACTAAGGCCTAGAGGCAGGAGAGTATTTGCCCAGAGTACTTGAGACAAATTCCTTGGACTCTCTGAGCCATGGGTCCTCATCTGTAAATTAATGGTGATGAGACATACTTTAAGAGTTGTTGTCAAAATGAGATAATGTTTATAAGGTCTGAAGCACAACTATGGCATATAACAAACTAGAGAAATGGTCATTATTAAGGGAGTGTATAGTAGAAAGGTATAATTTAAATTGGGAGTAGGGGAGCATACAGAAATGACTTTCAAGGAAATTTGAACTAAACTCTGAAGGATGAACCAGAGGAACCAGAGACTGTCAGATGGTGAAGGAGGAGAATATTCTAAGCAACATTAACAACACACCTGTACACCATGCACGCACACACGTGTGGTCATGCACACACACACATCACACATATCCTTACTTCACTGTGGTTTTGTTGCTGGTGAGCAGGTACAGATTCTTGACTTCACCGCACAAAAGAACTTGAGAGCGAGCCTAAAGTAAGAGTAAGCACAGTTTATTTATTGCAAAGCAAAAGTACACTCTGAGAGGCAGAGCAAGCCACTCAGAGGGAGACAGCAGCTAGTGCCTCAAAGGAATTCCTTTTATGGGAGCTGTACATATATTTTCATAAAATACGACCTGGGAAGGTCAAATACGCAAAGGCAGACCTGCAGCTGAAGCATGTGCTTACCTGTAACACACATCGCATGTATCATGCCCTAACACAAATCATGTGTATCATTAGCATATAAAATCTACACCCAGGGGTGCTTTTTCTATTATTAAAATGAGGAAAAGTTTACTAAAAGCTAAACCTTGATTCTAGCTGCATATGCAGGACACCAGAGAAGCCCTTGGCCATCCCCTTTCCTTTCTCCTCCCCCTTCCCTACCCCCAAGGCAGGAATTTGTACCTAATAGCTTCTTGGGCTCTTGGTGCTGATTGGTTGGAGAATGGAGAAACTCCATCAGGAATAAAAAACTTTTGTTCTCTTTCCCAGGCCACACTGGATGTCAGGAACTTGTAACCAACTGGTTGGTGGTCTGCTGGTATCCTGTAGGACTGCTTACCTTGCAAAAGAGGTGCTGATGCACACCAGGATGCAAAGGATGTAGAGCTGTCTGTGGAGGGGCCCGTGGGGCTTCACACAAGGGGACAAGTCAGTATGGCCCCTGATATGATTTGGCTCTGTGGCCCCAACCAAATCTCATCTCAAATTATAATCCCCACGTATCAGAGGAGGGGCATGGTGGGAGGTGATTGAATCATGGGGGCCGACTTCCCCCTTGCTGTTCTCGTGATAGTGAGTGAGTTCTCATGAGATCAGGTTGTTTAAAAGTGTGTGGCACTTCCCCCTTCTCTCTTTCTGTTCTGCTCCTCCACGATAAGACCTACTTGCTTCCCCTTCGCCTTCAGCCATGATTGTAAGTTTCCTGAGGCCTCCCAGCCAGGCTTCCTGGACAGCCTGCAGAACTATAAGTCAATAAACCTCTTTTCTTCATCAATTACCCAGTCTCAGGTAGTTCTTTATAGCTGTGTGAAAATGAACTAATACAGCTCCCTAATCTTACTTATCCTGCCTCAGTTTGACTGTTGTTTTTAAATTAAAATCACCCTACTTTGAAATTAGAAGGAAACCACAGAATTTTATTAATTTACATACCAAATATTTTAAAACTCACAGGTCTACTTTATATTGCTCACAATGCAGGAAGAAAAAAGGAAAAAGGGAAAGTGAGAGAGAAAAATATAGAACATGAATGGCAGAGAGAAAAAGCCAAGAAACACATGGAGAACAATGATAGAGGAAGTAAGCGAATCAAGAGGCAATTGAGGCAGGAAGAAGAGTGTTGACTTAGGGAGAGATGGAGATGATGGTAGAGGGAAGAAGAGGCCAAAAAGGCGGAGAAGGAGGAAGCCATGAAAGACACATCCCTGGACTCAGGAAATAAATCACCCAGTTGTCTGGAGCTGAGCAGACAAGGCAAAATGGCAGCATGCTAACCTTGAAAACATTCTGGAAAAAATTGCTTAATAAAATGTATATATTAGTTTCTGAAAAAATTATCTTTGACATTCTGACTGAAGGAATTCATGTTCCTCATTCAATATGGAAATAAAACAAAATGTATTTCCATGTGACAGAAATATTTCTCACGTAACAATTTTCTTCCTTTTAATTCAAGAAACCAGGAAGGAACTTTGCCATGAGAAAAATGGAAGAGGATTTTTACTGGCCTATCACTCATAAACTATTTTTCTTCCCCATTTCTTATCCTTTACTTTCTATTTCACCATACTGCCTTATCTGGTCATGTGTGTATGTATCTCTATCTATCTATCTATCATCTATCTATCTATCTATCTATCTATCTATCTATCTATCATCTATCTATCTATCAATATATGCTTTCATTTTTCTTACTTTTCCCTCAAAACGTACATGCCCTCTTCAATTAATTTGTGAATGTTAGAAATCTATTAAAACATACCATCATTGGCTGGGCGCGGTGGCTCCCACCTGTAATCTCAGCACTTTGGGAGGCCGAGGTGGGCAGATCATGAGGTCAGGAGATCAAGACCATCCTGGCTAACACGGTAAAACTCTGTCTCTACTAAACATATAAAAAATTAGCCAGGCATGGTGGCACGCGCCTGTAGCCCCAGCTACTCAGGAGGCTGAGGCACGAGAATTGTTTGAACCAGGGAGGTAGAGGTTGCAGTGAGCTGAGATCATGCCACTGCACTCCAGCCTAGGTGACAGAGCGAGACTCCATCTCAAAAAAAAAAAAAAAAATCAAAAAACAATAAAAAAGTTATTATTTCAACATGATAACCTATGTTTACTGATTGTTTTTATTTATTCCTGAGAAAAATTAATATGAACTGTTT